>NW_005842073.1:1381078-1426592 GCF_000455745.1 Alligator sinensis
TGGGTCCTCATGCCACAGCCCCCCCATATGGCGGGTGCAGCAGAGGGCAGTAGGGGGCAGCGTGGCTGGGCACCAGCTACCTGGCACCCTGTGCTGCCTCTACCACATCACCACCCCTACAAACCCCTCACCCACGTACTTGGCCCTGTGGGTCAGGAGTGAGGGGACTGGGGCAGGGGGCAGGCTGTGAGTTGAGAGTGAAGGACAAGGGCAGGGGCAGAGCACTGGCATATCAGTGCTGCTCAGTGCCGCACATCCTGGTGAACGAAGGGGGTAGGGTCAGCTCTGATTTTTCTATGACAAAAAAGCCAAAAGTAAATGCCAAAGTGTATAGATATTTAGAACTTACTATATTATGATGATAGAGGCACTGGTAGGTTTCCAAATTGCTCTAAACTTGTAAATGTGTCAATAAAACATTACCCAACTGATCTCTCTCTACATAGTGGCATTCCATTTTAATAGTAGAAGAACACTATTATGGGTATTTTAATGAGAGAATTTGGGTTTCTTATCAGAGAATTTGCAATTTTTAAACAGGGAACACCAGGATCTCTGCTGCTGAGACAAGTGGCGAGACCTGGGCAGAGGAGACTGTCCAGGGCCAGCACTGGGGACCAAGCTGAAGGGCAGATGAGGTGGCCGATCTGTTGGGCATTTGGGGCCAAGAGGACACACTTGGACAATTAAAAGCAGGCCATCACAAGGAGCACATCTTCTGGGTGATAGCTGCCCAGATGGCAGAGCTGGGGCACTCCTTCCAGGTCTGGCAGGGGCACAGCCAAGGGGGCGGATGCTGTCATAGGTGGCAGCAGGTCACAGAGAGGCAGCAGCCACTAATACCAGACTGCTTCAGTGAGTAGAGGGTGCAGGGCACTTCCAGTTAGAACTGCTTCAGCAGTCCAGCTGGCACAAGGGATAGTGTCCCTAGATACCAATTTGCTGGGCCCCAGAGGCTCCTGTCTATTTGTAATATTCAAATACCATGGACCCTAAGGCACACCTGGCTAACAAGTAGCCACTCTTATAGGGGGGCTAATGGGTGAATACTACAACAAAATACTTGGGACAACAAAGGCAAAAAACAGGACAGGAGTGACATGAGGGTCAAAGGGTCAAAATGTGAAAATGAGTACGCCTGAGGGGGACACTGAGCACAGCCCCCGGGGACACACCCACCAGTCCTCAAAGGCATCCATGGAGCTGGTGGATGCCATCCACTGGTGCTCTGCCCAGAAGCATGCATGGGGAAGTTGGAGGAAAGTGGCCCCGCAGTCTCTGGGCACCTTTCCAGCCAGAGCCTCCTTCCTGGTCAAGTACAGGGTCCACTTGGCCAGGCAAGGAGAAGGTTGACCAGGAGGTCCCAGGACTTGGTGGGACCATGGATGGGGTGACCAAAAACAAAAAGGTGGGGGATGAAATGCAACCAAAACCTCAAGAGGAGGCTCTGGAAGTGGAGGTGGAGGGGCTGCAGCCTGGCGCACTTGAGGGTCATGTGCGCCAGTGTCTGCCTCTGCCCACAGAAGAGGCAGGAGACTGGGGTATCTAAGAAGCTCATCACATACATGCCCGTGGTGATGGCTCCATGGAGGAGCTACCAGCTGAGGTCCCCAGTGGCTTGTGGGATGAGGGTGGAGAACAGACAAAGCCACTGGAGTACGCCAGCCACACCCTCGCTGAGCAGGTCCCACCACTTGGTGCCTGAGTGGGATTTGATGGTAGCATGATGGATTGCATGGCACATGAGCCATGTGGAGGTGGTGGCAATGGACAGTGTAAAAGCAGACCAGTTTGGTATCCTCAAGCTGGCTCAGTGCCATGAGGCTGGGCGAGGTGTTGGCCCCATGACAAGCTCCATTGGGCTGGAGGACCTGGTGGGGGGGGAGAGCTACTACTACACAGAACCTGGTTGACAAGGACAAGGTTTTCAGGAGGTAGGGCAAATTTCACCTCCTGGACCAGATAGCAGGTTGCACGTGTCATGGGTAGACCCATGCACCAGGCCAGCACAGAGGGGTCCACCCACTCCTGCCTATCATAGCCCAGGAGTCTGATACAGGTGACACCAGCCAGGATCAACCTCTGTCACAACTGGGGTGCCTCTGCCGTCAGCACCTCTAGCTGGGGGTTCGAGAAGAGGGGCTCGATGAGAAGGTCGGTGCCCTGGGTGAGTGTTGCCGGGGACCTGAAGGTAGAGACCAGCCTCCAGGCCTGGAGGAGGTCCTGGCAGAACTCTGGGAGCCCTCGCAGGTCCTGCAGGGAGAGGCCCTGCAGGCTGAGCAACTGCCAGTCATATCGCAGCTCCCATGCTATGTGGCTACTGACACTGTATAGCAGTCGCTGCAGGGCCTGAAGGTGGAATGTCAAAACCTCTGCAAGGGGAGGCTCAAGCACCTCTGCAGCGACTCTATACCATCCTGGCCAGAAAAACTCCAGCTCCGGTCTCTGGAGACCTGCCAGGACTTCAGTGGGCACAGGCAGGGTGTGTAAGAAGTGCCAGAGCATGGACAGGACCAGCTGGTTCAGCACCAGCATTCTCCCATGCAGGGAGAGACCTCCGGAGCCCTGTCCATGCCTGGAACTACTCTACCACCCTTGCCCCCAGCTGGTGCCAGTTCTCCAGTGGGGAAGGGCCTGTGGGGGACAGGTAGACCCCCAATTAGAGCAGCGAGCCCACACTTCAGCAGATACCACAGAACACAGGTGGGAGTGAGCCCACCTGCCACCTGTCGCCCACCACCAGGCCAAGGCTCTTGACCCAGTTGACGCAGGCAGAGGAGGCTGTTGAGTATAATGCCTAGCAGGCTTTCACCTGCGCCAGGTTGCCTGAGTCTTGGACTGCAAGGAGTATGTCATCAGAATACACGGACAGGACTGGCTGCACCCTGCCCTGCATCAACCCTGTCACCCACCTTCACAGGAGAATGAGGAAGGGCTCCAGAGGCAAGGCATACAGCTGGTCTGACAGGGGGAAGCCTTTATGCACTCCTCTCCTGAATGGGATGGGCTCCACCAGAGTCCAGTTGAGCTTGACCAAACGCTCTGTAGAGGCATACAGCACTTGGAGAACCTGCACAAAATGGGGCCAAAAGCCAAAGGCCCGCAGAGTGCCTGTGAGGTACCTGTGATCCATTCTGTCAAATGCCTTCTTCTGATCCAGGGATAGGAGGGCGAAAGACAGGCCCTCCCAGCGCACTAGCTCCAGGAGGTCCCAAACCAGGTACAGGTTGTTGAAGATGGAATGTCCGGGCACTGTGTACATCTGGTGGGGATGGATCATGTCCATCAGCATGGATTGCAGGCACAGCGAGATGGCCTTTGCTGCCACCTTGTAGTCTATGCAGAGGAGGGATATAGGACACCAGGTCCTCAGGTTGTGGGGATCTCCATTCTTTGGCAGGAGGCTCAGCACGGCCCTCCAGCCTAACATGGGGAGTTCCTCACTTCTCCCAGATTCAGCCCAGACCCCAGCAAAGTCCGGGCTGAAGACATCCCAGAAGGCCTGGTAGAACTCCGCAGTCAGCCCATCAATGCCTGCACCTTGTTGCCAGGCATCAGGTGGAGGGCAGCCGAAAACTCAGCCAGAGTAGGAAGAGCCTCCAGCAGGTTCCAGTCACCCATGCTGCCCTGCGGGAGTCTCTCCCACAGGTTCTGACAGCCTTCAGCATAAGCCGGGTCGAAGGAGAAGAGCTGTTCATAGAAGGCCCACGTGTGCTGGCGCATCTCTCCTGGATCTGTGAGGGAGGTGCCGTCACCCGCCAGAAGGCAGGTGTTGTAGTTCTTGGCCCTGTGCCTCCTCTTGAGGGTGTAGAAGTAGCAGGATCCACATTAAATCTCCCAAGGTAGCTGGATGCGCAAGCGGACAAATGCACCACAGGCACGGTGGTCATCCAGAGCAAGAAGCTCTTCCCACCTCTCCCAACACTCTCTGCAGAGGGATGGGTTGCTTAGATCAGTGGCCAGGCACCTCTCCAGCTCTAGCATGCCCCACTCAAGCTGATTCCAGACCACCTCCCTCTGCTGAGTGTGCCCCTGAGTGCGGCAAAAGACCTGGATGCACACATTCCCTACATCCCACCATCTCCAAGCTGAGGGGAAAGCTGCCTGTTGCTCCTGCCATGCCACCCAGAACTCCCAGAAGGCCTTCCTGAATCCCACATCTTTCAGCAGACTGACATTGAATGCCACTGGCTGACCCTGGATGCCCACGGCTACTGTGGCCTGAGCCCAGACCAAATGGTGATTGTTGAAAGGGGTCGGCTGGATGCCAGAGGACTGGGCCCAGGCAAAGTGCAGCAGAGAGGTATAAACCCAGTCCAACTGGGAGTGGCATGCCTGCTCCTCTCCCACCCTCACATAAGTGAAGGCAGCGGGACCGGTAGGGAGACAGGTATGCCAGATGTCTACCAGGGAGTAGTCTATCAGGATTTCCCTGAGGACACCCATGGCAGCCTTGTTCCACTCCCTGCCTGACTAGTCTTGCACATCTAGGGTGATGTTAAATTCCCCACCAAGGACCAGGCACTTGTGAGGGTTGAGGGTGCTGATGTAAGTGGCTGCCTGGCAGAAAAAAATCCAACTCCGGGTCCTTCACAAGGGCTTACATGTTCAGAAGGTTCAGGACCAGCCCCTGCACTTGGACCCAGAAATGCAGCAGGTGGCCTGGCACCACCTGAACATTCTGGAGAACCTCTGCCTGCAGGCCTGGGGAGAACAGGGTGGCCACGCTGCAAGAGGTGGCTGAGAGGTGCCTAAAAAAGTCCCTGCCTCCCCACTCATCAGCGGGAGTCATCAGGGTCTCCTGTAAGAATACCATGGGGTACCCCGCTCCTGAAGGAAGGAGAGCACCCAGCATCTCTGGAGACCCTTTCTGCAGCTATGGTATCATGGGATAGGGTCCCCGGAGGGGGGAGGGCTGTGGAGAGCCCAGTGATGACCAGAGGCCAAGTTAAACTATGTCCTCAGAGGGACACTGTGTGAATGCCATCTGAGAGGCTTGAGGCATGGTAAAGGGGCAGTTTGGAGCCATGTATTTAGCCCATGTGGCTGAGGGTGCCCCAGGGATGGCTGCGATACCCCTAGGGCTCCTTGACCATGCCAGTCCTGCCCTACGGGCACCCTCTTTCTCAGCTGCCATGTCTTGTTGTAACTATAATAAATAGGGAGACTGCCCTGCCCTCAAGTTTGTTTGTACATGGTCCTGATGGACCCCACTGAGCCCTGTGGGTTCTTGGACCCCTTTTGGTTCCCACTCCAAAATTTCATAGACATTAGGGCTGGAAGGGACCTCAGAAGATCATTGAGTCCAGCCCCCTGCCCAAAGGGCAGGAAGTCAGCTGGGGCCATAGGATCCCAGCAAGATAAGCATCCAGTTTGCTCTTGAAGGTGTTCAATGTAGGCGCTTGAACCACCTCCGGTGGCAGGCTGTGCCAGACCTTGGGGGCTCGGACAGTAAAGAAATTCTTCCTTATGTCCAGCCTGAAACGGTCTTGCAGTAGTTTATGACCATTTGACCTAGTCGTCATCCCTTGGGGCGCTCTGATGAACAAACGTTCCCCCAGATACTGGTGGTCACCCCTGATAAACTTATAGGTGGCCATCAGATCCCCCCTGGGCCTGTGTTTTTCCAGGCTAAAGAGCCCCAGGGCTCTCAGCCTGTCATCGTAGGGTCTCCAGCTCTTCTAGGAGCTCAAGGGGAACATACCCTCCACCATGAGCCCCCTCTCCACCACCTTTTGAGTGGTGGCCTCTGAGTTTTTTTGCTGTATAATTATATATCTTATATCATTTTTTTTGGCTTTTATACTGCATTTTGGTTTTTTACTGGAAGGTGGCTGATGGGAAGGGCAGCATTCCCATCTGCTAAATAAATGCTTTGGATTCAGTTTTAAAGAAGCTTAAAATATTTGGGAATTTGAATTAAATATGGTTAATAGCTGCAGAAGTGTAAACAGCAAATGTTGTGCCCTGGGCCAAACTGTGCAAGAGATAGATAGGTTGGGGGTGTGGAGCGGTCCTTCCTGCTCTGGATATGCAAAATCCCTGGCTACTGATACTGCTGCTGCTGCTGGGGCACTTTGTAGGCAGTTGCTGCTGCTAAATTGAAAAATAAATACTTTGCACATTCCTAAAGACAGAAGTGATGTACAGACTGTTGTGAAGTTCTGCATTTGAAATCAACCAGAGAGCTGTGGCAACCCACTACTGCTGTGCCCATTCTCCCCACCTTGTAACAGTGATGCTGGTTGCTCTTCCTCAGTTAAGGTGCTGATTTGTAGGTGGCTCTTTTTTTGTTTTGTTTTGTTCTATAGTGTCTGTGGGGGTGGGGAGGAGGGTGTTGCATCTAACCAAATGCAATATTCTAGACTCTTTTCTCTCAGATTGCACTGCCTGGACTAATAACCGTATTTACCGACTCTCTCCTGCCACGTCTTGATTAGTATGCAATGTTATAAGTTAGGCGGTATTATTTGTTATCTACCACAGTAAAAATCTGGCAATCTGTAGCGGGGGAAGGAGATTTTCTTCAGTTATATTTTTTTCCTGGTAATTCTTGTGTAGCATAGCTAGTGCTAACCGTCAAGTTGAAATCACAGTCTTACTTCATTTAGATTAACAGTGTTCTTTATTTATCCATACTCAAACTTACATCCCTCATTGACTTACTGTTTGTTTACATCAATGAAGTACCAATATCAACTTAAACAGAATCCAACTCAGATATGATTTTACTCTAACCGCATTACTGCTTATCTAACAATTTTTAGTCAGTTCGGTTTATATCACCCAGGGTTTTATTTCTTTATTTCCTCTCTGGGCATAGTCTTTCTTCCCAAGGACTTGCAGCGTCTTCTCCCAATTTCCTTTTCTTTTTCTTTTTCTTTTTTTTTTTTTTTTTTTAGAGTTCGATTGGCTCACAACAGAGCCCCACAAGTTAACAACAACAAAATCCCAGTCACAGTATCTTCAAATGAGAGAAGGATTCCTCCGTCCCTTTCTCTCCCCTGCAGGGAATTAACTTTTTTTAAGATTCCACATCAGTGATTCCCATTTGAATTGGCTCCATTTGTCCTCTTCACTCTCTTGGAGCCTGATCCCCTGAGGTTTTTTCCTCTCCGCTTCCTTCACGAGTTTTTTTTTTTTTTTTCCTCTCCCCCTCTTCTGGCATCCACCTCTCTCCAGGCCTGCTCCGCTCTGCCACCGGTCACTCGATCATTACAGACCAGGTGCCCCGGAATTTCTGCCCTTCTCCTGTTCTCCTATCCTTGTCTTCCTCAGACACTGTTCCTGCTGTAAGTGTTTTATTTATTACCCCTGGTTCTTTACAGTGTCTAATATGAAAGGCCTAAGAAGGAATGTATGTATAATGCTTGCTTTTTCTAAAGGGCTGAATTATTGTCATACTGAAAAGCAAGACCTTTTAAAGTTGGACATCCCAGAACTGGGAGACCCAAAAGGACTGATTTTTAACACATAGGCATTAGAAAACTGGATTTATTGTTCGAAGGCCTTCAGTTCTCAGACTTCCTTCCTGGAGTCTGTGTACCTTCAGGAAAGATTGTAAGGCTTATCTGTTTACTCAGGAATGTTTGGGTAGTGGGGAGATGACTGTGGGGTGATTATGTGGAGTTATTTTCATAAGGGATCCATTTACTTAAGGTGTGTTTGTGAGGGATGTGTTAGATTGAATTTTTATTTATTCACTTAGACCTTCTTCAGCAAGTGCAGTGCTAAAAATTAAATACAGGAAGGTGGAAATATACTTTTTAAGGTAGAAGTATGTCTGACTTTCAGGCCATGCCAGCCATAGCATCAACCATAGCATTAAAGTTGCACTAAAATCCTAATACAGTGGCTGATGTTGCTTCCCACCATGCTGATAAATACATTATTATACTGCTCTTTGTTGGGTCTTCATGTTCAATTGGGCTGGAGTCATTCTTATGGGGAGCTCAAGAAAGTTCACTCAAGTCCCCATTGTAAATATTAGCCAGGGCAGGGATTCATTTGTCATTGGAATTTAGTTGGTGGTTGGGAAAATTTTCTGTTTGCTCTTTTGGCTCTTATGGAATACCCAAATCTGCAGTGGTTCAATTTGATTCATTTTGGGGGACACTGTTCTCATGCAGACAAATATCCCCCACCAAAGTGGGCTAGGTACCCTCTATCTGTGGCAAAAAATAAGCTATGCTTATTTATGTCATCCATATGTTTGTATGGGATGTGATATTCAGTACAAGATGTGTTTGTAATTCTGTGTTTTAGTAGCCTGACCTAATCAAATTATTAGTTTGTTTATAATCGGCTACAGTGATAAAGTACGTCTCACTAGACAATAACTGAATACATACCAAAATAATTTCTAATAGCATACCTATCAGACAGGTAGGAAACAGAACTCTTGGATCATCAGTAGATATGAAAAAAGATATTTACATGAAAAGAATATGTATCAGATGATGGCTGAGTCTAAATCAAAGAGATCCTGTTTCAGGTAACTGAATAAAAAAAGACATGAGGTAGATAGGGGACCAGGTTTTTAAGGAAAGGGTTTTTGGAGAGAGAAGGGGATGGTACCCTTAGTCTATGGGAAAGACAGAACCCAACCAAGGAGGCTGGAGGGTCATCCATGGAATAGCAGGATTGTTAGCTGCTGGAGACAGAGGGGACACTGGGAAGTAGTTTTTCTAAGTCCATCTCCAAACCTAATATTCTTTTGTTTCTGTTTTTTGGTCTTATGTACTGGTAATTAATAGGGCTGTGCAAAACAGCGCCATTACATTTTAACTTCCATTTTGATGGGACAGTGTTTTGTTTTGAGTTTCATTTCATTTCAAAGCACTGCTCCATTTTGTTTTGTTGAAACTGTTTTGCTGTTTTGATGCTGTTTTGACATTTCACTCATAGGCTATAATGGGGAAGCACTAAACTGCCTATAACTTTGTCATTTTATGGCAGATTTGGATGAAAACAGGAGGGATGATAGCCCCTTCTGAGGGCATGAAGGCTGCTACATTTCAAGGAGATAGGTTTAGGGGTTTCTGGGAAACTGTGTCTGTGTTAAGGCACAGCAGGGTGAAAACTGCAAGCCTGGTAGCCCCTGATGAAGCCACACAGCCTGCCAGGTTTCAAGGAGATAGGTGCAGGGGTTTCTGAGAAACTGCACCTCAAGCTGCTGACAAGCAAAACTTGTGATGTGTGCCTGTGGGTGTATGTTAAGGTGTGCTCTCACTGGTGCTGGGGCCTCTACATGACATGCCAGTGTGCCCGAATGAGGTCTCCTCCTCCCCTAGAGCCTCATACTGGTCCAACACTTTTTAAATGACAACAGGTAATAATTTAGTAAGCAGGACAGCAGCACTAGCAACATCTTAGGCAGCCAAACTGTCATAGAGTCTTTCTTTCCTGTCGTTCTTTTTCTCCAGCTGCTGTCAGAGAACTCTGCATGCCAGCCCCAGCCCTGGGGCTTAGATGTTTCCAGGGCCCTGTGTCCTTCTGGTCAGCTGACCGGGGACAGGTGTTAGGGGTGTTGATCTAAGGACATGGTACTGGCAGATAAGGTTCTTTGGGTCAATTTCATCTGGTATCTTTTAGTAGACCAACTGAATATTTGCAGAAATATATCTTAGCAAGGTTTGGGGTTGAAAAACCCTTCATCAGGTTGAGGAAGCACCTGCAGTTGGTGTGTGTGCTATTTCTAGATGGAAGGAATAGTAAAGAAGCCAGAAGGTTGCATGCAATGTAGGCAAGAAAGCCAGTCAGTGAAAATGGAAATGGAGGCATCAAGGGGTGAGGGACAGGCTGGGGTTGGGAGGCAGAGGGGGATGTAGTGCTGCAGGTAGAAGTGGAGAGGTACCTAGGAAGTCAGATGTTCGGCAGGTAGTAGTGGGTCAGAATTCCAATGTCTATATTGAATCCATGAGTTTCTGTACCTACTACCTAGGGGGTTGATGAAGTGCAGTTCATAGGCTTGTCTGTGAAAAGTGGCTTGTAAATTCAAATAAGCACTGAACCTTGCTAACCTCATAACCAGAAGCCACTTTCCTACAGCACAAAACACACTGAATGGATCCAGGCCATGCCATGACAAGACATGCAAAACCTGCCAACAATATCTCCAGTATGGAGATATCTTCACAATACAATACATATCTCCATCAGGGCACTTGGTGGCCTGATGGAAAATATGTGGAGACACCAAGCAACAACTGCACACCAGAATAAGTGCACACCAAAAATCTATCAAAGCTAAGAACAGAACACTACCTGCCTCCAATCTCTCAGGCCTCCTCTTCAAAGGGAATTTACTCTCCACTTTTCCTAGATGAGCCTATGAAATGCACTTCATCAACCTCCTAGGTACAGAAACTTATAGACTCAATATAGACATTGGAATTCTGACACACTACAACCTGCCAGACATCTGACTCCCCAGGTACCTCTCCACTTCTACTTGTGCTGCTACACCTCCTCTCCCCCACCCCACCATAGCCTGTCCCTCACCCCCTAATTCCTACATTTCCATTTTCACTGGCTGGCTTTCTTGCCTGCATTGGATGTCAGCCTCTGGCTTCTTTACTATTCCTTCCATCCAGGAACAGCACACACACCAACTGCAGGTGCTTCCTCAGCCTGAAAAAGTGTTTCCCAACTCAAAATCTGGCATCCCAGGCAGCTAAACTAAGCTCACCTGGAGCCTCAACTCCACTGCAACCAGCAAGCCTCAGGACTGTCAAAGACATGACAGGTCTGGGCTTTCCCTAGCCAGGACTGCCTCTCTTCTTTCTGGCTGTCCCCTCCTTGCCACTGGGCTTTTCCCCTTGCTTCCACCCCAGCACCAGATGACCCCAAGTAAGCCTGCTGAAGGTGGTGTGTGCGGGCACTTGGTAGAATGGGGCCACAAGTGCCATGAGCCATGTGAGCCCTGGCCGCTCAACTAAGGAGAAGGGCTGGACATCCACAGCAAGCATCTCCCCAGTGCTTTGGGTGATGTCGCTCGCCCTTGCAATACAACCCCCTTTCTATCTGCCTTTCACCCACTGTTTCAGGGTGGCTTGGCTCTGCTTTGGTGGGACGGGGCCTTTGGAGTGAGAGGGGGACTTCCCTTTGGGCACACTCTCACTGATGCCTGGCTGAGGTGGAGCAAGTGTAAAGAAGTGGTGGTTGCGGAGATGCTCCTGTGTTTTGTTCCCTTTCCCTGGCTGGTTTTTGCTCAGCAGTGCAGGCAGATAGCATATGTGGGATCATCTTCCAGCTCAAAATGATCCCAGACCACACTACACACTCACTTCTGGGGTGCAGGTACATATGTGGATGCTACAATTTCCCCCTCAGCAGAGAGAGGCATAGCAACAGGAGGAGCAGACTCAGCTGAGCCACTTGCCTCCGCAACCTCGAACTCACCTCCTGAGGAGTGCCTTCTGGGGAAGGAGACCTGGCTCTAGGGGAATCTTGAGGGGTGTGGAGCAAAAGCTCAGATGATCCCCTATTCTTCCCCAGAATTTCCCTTGCTAGGCCATTCAGATCTGCTCGTTGTCATGGTGGTAGTTGGTGGGGTGTAGTTATGGCTGTGCTCTTGGAGGGGATACAGGCTCAGGCTCAGGCACAGGCAGTGGCACTGGCACTGCTCCCCTCTCCTTGCTGCCTGTACTAATGGAATCCTCATGCCTACTTGTTGTAGCAAAGAAGCTGTGTCTCATTTTGGAGGGGAGGGGAGTTACAGCTCTCCCTCTGCCCCATGTTCTGCCCCTCCCTGAAGGCTTGCCAGCTGCATTTCCAGCACACTTCATGGTGTGTTTCATAGTGTTTTGTCTTTGCCTCAGTCTGCTGAAAAATCTCTCTTCTTTTTCTGTAGTGTTATCTATCTGATTTATGTAATATATATAGATATTAAGATAATTGTATGTATGTGTATTTATGTAATGTATGTATGTTTGTATATATGTATTTATGTAATAAATAAAATATATACATGTATGTATATGTTTTCCTATATAAATTATATATTATAATATGCAATATAATTATGCTGTGCTTCCCTGCACAGTGAATGGAATTCACAGTGTGAGAGAAAGCACAGTTTTGAAAAGAATCAAAATTAACAAAAACAAAAAGAGGATTTTTGGGGGAGGAATAAATTGACAGAAATCAATTAACATAATAAAATAAAAGGGTATAGAAAGCAAAAAGTATTTATGAATTCCACTTGCTAGGCTAGCAAGTAGGAAATGAATGGTAGCCTTTGTTGTCTGATGCTGCTGAGCTGCTGGAAGACAGCTCAGTAACAGACCCCAAAGCAGAAAGCAACCCAGTTCAAACAATGCTGCCTTTTATGCTATTTTTCCATCCCTCCCCAGAGCACTAGGATTGGAAGGGACCTCAGGGAAGGATCACAGTCACTGGCCAGCTCCACAGTCAATATCAAAACAGTCCTCCCTTTCCTTACTTTGTTTCCCTGGTGGCAAGCCCAGCTTTAGCTTCAAAACTCGAAATGTTTTGACTACCCTCATTTCATTTCAAGGCTATTTTGAAACCCTCTGTTTCATTTTGATTTCACTGTTTCGAGCCTGAAACAAGTTGAAATAGCATAGAAATGAAACAGCCGGTGATTTTTCACAGCCCTTGTAATAAACCTCTTTGGCCTATACCTTAAGAGTTTGTCTGGTGATGAGTGTTTTCAGAGCAGCTGGCAGCAACAGGCATTCCATTCCTACAGGGATGGCCGAAGTATTTTCTTTTGTAAACCCACAAAAACTTGAGAGTTTGTAGTTTTCTCATCCACTAATTTCTAAGGTCAGGTCAGGATGCTGATTAGACAGAGATTTTGTAAGTGGAGAGGAGCTTCCAATGAGCAAGACCTGGTTGAAGTTTTGAGAATACCTAGCAGGGCAGTATGGAAAGGACATGGAGTTCTGTGGTCATCCCAAGGCAAGACTGGGGTTTGCCAAAAGTATGATATACTTTCTGCACAATGTTCTAATTGTGAATCTCCCTAACTGGGATAAGAGTCTCCATTCTTCTCATTCTTTTTCTCATGACTGTAATGATATTCTTCAGTGCAACAGGCCACTTTTCTTTGTTGTGGATAAACTGAAGATCAGCTGCCTTCCTCAGATTCCTGGCCTCCCTTGATGTCAGCCCAAAAATATTTCCTCTCCTTTCCTGACCCAGGCTAAGGTATGAAAGGCTGCACACAAAATGTTTCTCCTCCTTTTGATGCTAACAAATGTCACAGAATGGGGTAATACCATGATTAGTTTTATTCTCTGTGCCTCTTGCAGGAAGAGGATGAGCTTTAGCAGCCCTAAGAGGATAAAGCTTGTGGGGTGTCAGTGGGAAGCAATTTATCAGGTGAATTTAAACTTGATAGATCCTTAAGTCTTAAACATGTTGAATGAACATTGCAGTATATACTTTTCTCATCCTAATTATTTTGAGAATTATATATGTAACTCGTTTGCATTATAACTAGCAGGCAATATGAATATACTGACAAAGTTCAACATATTACTTATATTACTTTTAATGGAAAATGGCAAGGTTATTAGAACATTTTTTTCCTAAATGCTTATGAGAGAGGAAATTCTAATATTCATATCTTTAAAATGTTAGATCATAAAAGAGCTTATTCTGAAAAGACAGGTTGAAATGTTAAATAATGTACATTGTAGTGATATGAAGGGGATAACAATGTAGTAAAATTGAAGACACACTTAGATACAACTAGTAATGTAAGAAACATCTGCTTTGTAAATATAAGAGGGTTTGCATTTTATAGCATAATAATAACAACAAGAACAATAATAATGATCCTTCATCCTAAAGCAGAATGGGAAATTGTGCAAACATTAAGCAAATTTTGTTCCATTTTCAAATGGTAGTGAATGACTGCAAGCAAAGATGGGATCTGTACTGAGTGTAGCAGATTAATGAATCAAGCAGTATTGGAAAAATCAGGGAAACCATTTCAGTCAGGGTATTTTTCCTGCATTTATATTAAGCAATCTCCAACCTGAATGCTTCTGTTGTTTGCAACTAAAACAGCATGGAGAATGAAAAAATCTGTTACATAATTGGGCTTTAAACAATTTAAAGCTTTATAAGTTAAAACCAGAACCCTGAACTATGTAGGAAGTTCTCAAGAGTCATTGCAGCTTTTAGAGTGATCAGTGTTACATGCTATGTATGTGACATAGCATTCAACAGAACTTCTGTCTACATCAGGAGCTTGTTATCCTAGCATCTGAGCTGTATTGAGTGAGGCTTGGAGGAGGTGTTACCTTCCTTTTACAATTAGGCCACTTAGGCTCAGAGTCCTAAGATCTGTTTAGTTGCCCACAATGTATGGCACTTTATTTCCTTTGTTTTATATTGTATTATGGAACTTGGATTTATTGGATTATGGAACTGGGTTAATATCTCCAGCAGAAGGTGCACTGTTCATTATATTTCATTTTACTGAATGACAGAGATTATCATTTTTAGAGTTATTCTTGTCTTCAGAGGCAATAGACTGATGGTTTTTTGTTTGCTTGTGTTTTGGTTTTTTGTGTGTTTTTAAATACAAAACGGGAAGGAGAAGCTCCTTAATTAATACTTTCGATGCTCCAGAATTAGAGCCCACTGGAAATGTAATCTGGATGACTGATCTTAATGGGACAGTGATCTCCCAGCCATTACTTTATTAGAGCATTAGTTTAAATTGAAGCAATCCATTATACTTTTTCTCTATGAAATGAGTAAATGGATTTAGTCCAACCGTTAGGGAAAAATTCCGAGTCCTAAACAAATGCCTTGAAGACAAGACATTTGTGCTCATGTCTCTCCATTTGGTAAAGAAGGGCCAACTTGCCCCTTCCCACAGGGAAAAAAAGCTTGGGAAAGGAGTCTAGGTTAGGTAGGAAAGCCTAGTGGGGCTCTCCCTCATCACAGTTGTCTTTGACTCACTAGCTGCAGTGAGGGAGGACTAAGAAAAGATAGTGACTTTTGGAGCTTGAAGAGCATTTTAGCTGACCAGATCTTGGAGATCTTCAGGGTAGGGAACCACCTTGGTTCCACTGCCTCCACTCCCACCCGGCAGTAGGAGCTATACCACTGATGGCTGGCTCACCTGTCTGCAGTGGTGCAGCAGACTTGGAGGGGATCTGACAGAGGAGACTTGGAGATTAAATTAATTTCTGGTCTATAAACCTTTAAACTAGGTTCACTGGGGGATGGAGACCAAAGCCCTGAAGTAAGTGGGGAAGCACATGGATGAAGCACAAGTAGGAGGGGGCAACAGGGGAAGCCTTCTCCTTCCTGTAAAAGTAGGGTAATTGGTTAGTTACCTCAGGTATCTGTACACAAATGCATAGAACCTGGGAGACCAGCAGGAAGAATTGGAAGTCCTTGCACAGTCATGGAACTATGTTGTGAATGGAATAACAGAGACTTGATGGGATAGCTCATATGACAGGAGCATTGTCATGAATGGATACAAACTGTCCAGGAAGGACAGTCAAGACAGAAGAGGAGGAGTTGAGCTTTATGTAAAAGAGCTATATGATTGCCCAGAGCTCCAGTATGAAATGGGAGATAGGCTTATTGAAAATCTCTGGATTAGAGTCAGACAGAAGAGCAGCAAGGGTGATGTTGTGGTGGGCGTGTGCTAAGACAACCAGTCCAGGAAGATGAAGTGGATGAGGTTTCCTTAAAACAGCTAGCAAAAGTATCCTGATCACAGGCCCTGGTTCTCATGGGGACTTCAGTCACCTTGACATCTCCTGGGAGAGCAATACAGCAGTTCACAGGCAATTGAGAAAGTGTTTGGAAAATGTTGGGGACAAGTTTCTGGTGCAAGTGTTGGAGAGGCCAACTAGAGGCTGTGCTCTTCTTGACCTGCTCACAAACAAGGAAGAATTGTTGGGAATGTAGAAGGGGATGACAGCTTGGGCAGCAGCAACCACAAAATAATTGAATTCAGGATCCTGAAGAAAGGAAAGAAGAGAAGCAGAATAAGGACCCTGGACTTCAGAAAAGTAGACTTTGACTCAGGGAACTGATGGCCAGGATCCCGTGGAAGGCTAGTCTGGGGGGAAATTAGTCCAGGAAAGCTGGTTGTATTTTAAAGAAATCTTACTGAGGGCATAGGAATGAACAATCCTGATGCACAAGAAGACTAGCAAGTATGCCAGAAGACCAGCTTAGCTTAGCAGGGAATTCTTCATTGTGCTAAAACACAAAACAAAGCTTTAAATAAGTATAAATTTGGAAAACTGACAATGGAGGCGTATAAGAGCATTGTTCAGGCATGCAGGGATGAAATCAGGAAGGCCAAACTGAAATTAGATTTGCCGCTAGCAAGAGCCATGAAGGATAACAAGAAGGGTTTCTACAAGAGGAAGATCAGGGAAAGTGTGGGTCCCTTATTGAATGAGGGAGGCAACCTAGTGACAAGTGATGTAGAAAAGGCTGATATACACAATATATTTTTTCACCTCAGCCTTCACAGGCAAGGTCAGCTCCCATACTACAACTGGTAACATGGTTTGAGGAGGAGGTAAGCAGCCAACAGTCTAAAAAGAACAGGTTAGGAACTATTTAGAAAAGCTGGATGTATACAAGTCCATAAGGCCAGACATGATGCACCTGAAGGTGTTGAGGGAGTTGGCCAATGTAATTGCAGAACCACTGGCCATTATCTTTGAAAAATTGTGGCAATTGGGATAGATCCTGGACAAATATAGTGCCAATCTTTTAGAACGGGAAGAAGGAGGACCCAGAGAACAACAGGCCAGTCAGCCTCACCTCAATCCATGGAAAATTCATGAAGCAGGTCCTCAAAGAATCCATTTCTAAGCACTTGGAAGAGAATGTGATTAGGAAGTCAGCATGGATTCACCAAGGGCAAGTCATGCCTGACCAACCCAGTTGCCTTCTATGATGAGATGACTGTCTCTGTGGATGTAGAAAGGGCAGTGCATGTGATATACCTTGACTTTAGCAAAGCTTTTGATATGGTCTCCCACAACATTCTTGCAAGCAAGCCAAGGAAGTCTGGATTGGATGAATGAACTATAAACTGGATAGAAAAATGACTAGTTCGTTGGGCTCAAAGGGTTGTAATGAATGGTTTGATGTATAGGTGGTAGCCAGTATAAAGTGGAGTGCCCCAGGGCTTGGTTCTGGGACCAGTTTTGTTCAGTATCTTCATCAGCAACCTGGAAGAATGGTTGGAGTATACTCTCAACAAGTTTGCAGATGACAGCAACCTTGGGGGAGTAATAGATACACTAGATAGGGCTAGGATACAGAGGCACCTAAGTAAATTGGAGGATTGGACCAAAAGAAATCTCATGAGGTTCAACAAGGAGAAGCGCAAAGTCCTGCAGTTAAAATGGAAAAATGCCATGTACCAGTACAGGCTGGGGACTGAGTGGCTAAGCAGCAGTTCTGTAGTAAAGGACCTGGAGGTTACAGTGGACAATAAGCTGAATATGAGCCAACAGTTGCACAGAAGGCTAACAGCATATTGTGGTGCATTCGTAGAAGCATTGCCAGCAGATATCAAGGAAGGTGATTGTTCCCCTCCATTTGGCACTGGTGAAGACACGTTTGGAGTACTGTGCCCAGTTTTAGTCCCCCCACCACAGAAAGAATGTAGACAAATAGGAGAGAGTCCAGTGAAGGGTAATGAAAATGCTTCGGAGACTGGTATAGATGATTTATGAGGAAAGCCTGAGGGATCTGGATTTATTTAGGGGAAGACTGAGGGGATTTAATAGCAGCCTTCAACTATGTGAAGGGCAGTTCCAAAGAGGATGGAGCTAGGCTGATGACACAACAAAGAGGAATGGTCTCAAGTTTCAGCAAGGAAAGATTAGGTTATATATTGGGGAAAAATTTTGCACCAGGAGGGTAGTGAGGCACTGAAACAGGTTACCCAGAGATGTTGTGGAATCTCCATCCTTGGAGCTTTTTAAGGCCCAGCTAGACAATGTCTTGGCTGGGATGATCTAGTTTGAAATAGTCGTGCCCTCAGCAGGGGGTTGGACTAGATGAAATCCTGAGGTCCCTTCTACCCTAATTTTCTGATTCTATGGTACTGCCAGTCTAAATTTTTTTTGTCCATGGTGTCAGGAAGAACAATTCATCCCCTGATTCACCTCCTGTCACTCTGTCAGAGCTCCAGAAGAAAGACACTTTTGCAAAATGAGAGAAGTAAAGGAATCGTGCAGCTGACAGAACAGCCCCATCCACACTCAGCTCTGTATAAGGATACATAAACAGAGAAACTCAGTCCTTAGATTAGTAATATCCAGCATACATTAACCAAATCCCAATGGCTTCACTCAGTACTGTGATAAGCTCAACTTGCACTGAAGTCCATAGCAGCTTTGCTGATAGACATTTTTTAGGAATTGTACTACTTATTATAATATTTGATATCAAGCAATAATATACATGGAAGTTAAATGCAAACAATCTAGAGTAGACTCCAAAAATTTATATTGTACCAATAGGACAAAGTATAATAAGAAAAGGAAGTTAAATAAGAGAATGTAAAATAAGGTCTCATTAGGGTGAATTCTTTTCCTTACCTTCAATCTTACAAATGACAGAATCTTTACAAGAGGGAGCCTTGTCTTCTATAGTTATTTTCCAGGTAGATTTCTGAATCCTCCTGTGGAAAAGTATTTAATGAACAATCCTGGTTCAGCATGGATACCATGACATGACTGGGTACTCAGCAAAGCCCCTTTAGTACAGGCATGATACTGCTATCTGGATGCATGAGAACACATTGTTCTGTGCTGAGTTGTACTTGTTGTGGATGGCAACATATGACATGATTTTCTGAAAGTGCAGATAATTCCCTCCCTTGAACATCAGCTCTTGTGTTTGGGATGCATACTCTGTCACATTAGCCATTTGTACCTGCTTTTATCTTCAGTGATTTAGATATCCACGCTGTGCTCTGTGAGTGTTTCTGGGTGCTTGTATATTTGTATAATTGAGTCTATCTGGGCAGATTTAGCATTTATACTCGGAAAAGCAAAGGTGATGCAGTGGTAATGCAGTGTGGACAGGGGAGACACAAGGCCTAGGACATGGTATATGTTCTTTACTTGGCTAATTAGTAGAGTTTACTTAAAAACTAATTAAGTTACTGGACAAGTTTTGCTACCGAGTTGTATGCTGACTCCTTTTTACTTATACTGTCACATTAAGCCATTAGAAAGATGGAAACAGAATTGTACTGCGTAATGCAAAGCTCTGCAAATAGTGATATCATGTCAAGCACTGTACTTTTAGAATTAGAAGAAGCTGGTGGGATACAGGGTCACCTGGGATGAGTGGAAATTATTTGCAAAGAAAATGTTCTCTGATGAAATCACATTTGTAACCCCCTTTGGCTAGGGAGAGAAGGATGCTTCTTTTGGTATTTTAAAAATGTTTCTCCTGAGTGGGAGGTACTTATGCTCAGTGCATTGATTCAGTGCCATGTGACACATGCCCTGGGGAGAACCTGTGATATACTATATGGATGGATGCTAATTTTGGGTGGCTGCATGATTCTGAAATGAAAAAGTGGGGTATAGACTCATTTGCTCAGCATATTTTTAAAAAATGAGTCCCGTAATGTATGTAGAATGCCAGCAGAGAATTTGAGCTGGCAAGATTCTATCTTAGCAGTGAGCAATATTAATAGCTGCTGTAATTTAGCAACCTCTGCACTGACCCAGTATAAAGTAGTGGTGTTACTTTGAATTATGACATTTAAAAAATGATGCGCCTAGGCATGTTTTACCTGTAGAGACTGGTGAAGAGACTACCTCCTTAGCAGTCAGGAGAATCTAGAATATTTTGGATGGGTCAGTGCCTCTTTTAGCAATAGCTTCAGCAATCATTCAGTGATTTAGAACATAATATGAATGAAAACAATTCTCATTATCCATAAACTGAAGTGTCAAGAGGAAAAAATACCAAATTAACTGTGAGCCTGTTTTTATAGCTTTACCTTACATAATAAAGATGATAAAAGGACTTAATTTCACTTACTCAGCAACTTCAGTGCAGCACATAAAAAATAAACAAAGCCGGAGTATTAACAAGCTAGCAATTTCAGTGGGTGGGTTTTTTTTTGTATTAGTTTCAGATTTATTTTATATTGTGTTTTCTACTGCAGATATATGTAAATTAATTTGGGGTTAAATAAAAAGTGAAGGAAGGCAGGCAGGCAGACTATGTACCATTCCTCCTAATGAAGAGTTTGCCAGCTAGGTTGTATACATTTGTTCTTTAGTCATACAAGCACTGATGCATGTGACTAACTTTAAGCAAGTGAGTTGTCTTTTTATGCTCAGGGCATAAAAAGTTGCAGAGTTAGGGCCAGAAGTTGAACTTACCTGAAATCTTCAAGATGGGTCCAGATTCTAATGCAGCCATAAAAAACAAAACAAAACAAAACGAAAAACAGCTTATGCATTTTTTCAACTGCATTTTTTCATGAAGATGGAAAGTATTTTGAAGTACCTAGCATAATGCTGCACTATTGCCCTGGGGGGTCAGGCCAACTCTCAGGATCTCAATATTGCGCTGTTAGACAGGAGGATGTGACACAATTGCACATATACAACACACACACAAATCAATTAGGTGCATACACACACACACACACACACACACACACACACACACACACACACTACTAGCTCAGGCACATAAGCATCCAAACCAGCCTAGGCACATGCATACTTATCACCAATTCAAGCACATACACTATACACCCCAAAAGTTAGACACAGATCACTAATTCATATATCATGCACACAATGACACACACACTAGCAACTCAGATACACACACGTTCAAAATAACCAGTCTAGGTTCATGCACACCTATCACCAGTTTAAGCCCATACATGCTACACACACCATGTTTAGACAGAATCAGTTACCAGTTACCAACACCTGCACATCCAATACACATACATGGATTACTAATTCATATACCACACACACAATGATATCTATATATGTATATATATGTGTATTCACTAATTCACACACATACCACCCACCTACACATAGGTGAGTTCCTAAGCTGGGTGTTGTGATGTGTATGTATGTATATGCTTGGTGTACTTGGGATACCTGGGGAAAGGTTAAGGTAAGAAAGTAGGAGTGTAAGGAGTTAAAGTTCCTGGAAATGAAAGTCACCAGGACCGGGATTAGAACTGCTGGACTAGAGGGGCCTGGGCTGAAGAACTGAAGCTTGGGGGGTAACTTTAGGTTAATTGATCTTAACTGATGAAAAGACAATGCCCAAAGCCTGCAGAACAGGGAAGCATGCTGACACAGAAGCTAGGACTGGAGCCAGAGCTAAGGAGGACCTGAAAAGGTAGGTGGGGAGAGGGGAAAATGGGACTAAGGGAAAATGTGGTTGTTAAAGAGGGGATCTGGTTGTGGGGAGGCAGAGGATGGCTCTGGGGCAGCTAGAGAAGTTGCAGGGAGCGGCAGTAGGTGCTGAAAGCTGGAGCAAGGCTAATAGGAGCTGGGAAGCTGCAGGGGGGAGGATTACAGAAGGTGCAAGGGAAGCCTGAAAATAGAGAGGGACAGCAGAAAATCACAGGAAAAGCAGCAGGAACAGCAGGAAAGCAAGGAGAGGCTGAGAGGTGGCAGAAAAGGGGAGATGGAATTGGGTGGAGATTGGGAAACTAGCAGTGTTGCCCTGAGGGGTCAGGCCAACGCTCAGGATCTCAATATTGTGCTCTTAGACAGAAGGGTGTGGTGTACAATTGCACATGCACGCATAAAAATCAATTAAGCACACATACACTCACTAGGTGCATACAACCCTACTAGGCATACACACTCACGCTAGCAGCTCAGATACACACAAGTTCAAAATAATTAGTCTAGTTTCATGCACACCTATCACCAGTTTAAGTCCATAAATGCTACACACACACCAAATTTAGACGGAATCAGTTACCAGTTAGCAACACCTGCACATCCAATACTCATACGTGGATTACTAATTCATATACCACACACACACACACACACAATGATATCTATATATGTGTATATATGTGTTTTCACTAATTCACACACATACCACCCACCTACACATACACACAGGTGAGTTTCTAAGTTGGGTGTTGTGATGTGTATGTATGTATATGCTTGGTGTACTTGGGATACCTGGGGAAAGGTTAAGGTAAGAAAGTAGAAGTGTAAGGATTTAAAGTTACCAGGACCGGGATTAGAACCAGTAGACCGCAGGGGCCTGGGCTGAAGAACTGAGGCTTGGGGGTAACTTTAGGTTAATTGATCTTAATTGAGCCCAAAGCCTGCAGAACAGGGAAGCATGCTGACACAGAAGCTAGGACTGGAGCCAGAGCTAAGGAGGACCTGAAAAGGTAGGTGGGGAGAGGGGAAAATGGGACTAAGGGAAAATGTGGTTGTTAAAGAGGGGATCTGGTTGTGGGGAGGCAGAGGATGGCTCTGGGGCAGCTAGAGAAGTTGCAGGGAGCGGCAGTAGGTGCTGAAAGCTGGAGCAAGGCTAATAGGAGCTGGGAAGCTGCAGGGGGGAGGATTACAGAAGGTGCAAGGGAAGCCTGAAAATAGAGAGGGACAGCAGAAAATCACAGGAAAAGCAGCAGGAACAGCAGGAAAGCAAGGAGAGGCTGAGAGGTGGCAGAAAAGGGGAGATGGAATTGGGTGGAGATTGGGAAACTAGCAGTGTTGCCCTGAGGGGTCAGGCCAACGCTCAGGATCTCAATATTGTGCTCTTAGACAGAAGGGTGTGGTGTACAATTGCACATGCACGCATAGGGGCAGACTGTGTGTGACCCTAGTGACAGGAGGCATGCCCAGGCAAGGGTCAGCCCCTGGCGTACTGAGCATGTGAGCTTCACGCAGGGATGTGCAGTTTTGGGTGTCTGTATTGGTGGGGTACAATGATAGATTTGATGGGTCTGCAGGGTCTTTTGTTTTTCAAATGCTGGTCTTGTATCTGTTCCTGGGTGAATCAATGCAAGGTGATGGCCCAGTCATTACAGGTCATTAAGTAGAGGCCTGCTACCATTGTATTTCAATCATTGTCATTCATTGGGGAACCAATTTACATGGGAGTGGTACAATGAATCATATTGTTGCAACATAGGATGCCCAGGCAGAGGACACAAGATGGAGGCTTGACACATAAAATGGAAACTTGACATGACTTTGGTTCACTTACAAACACAGGTCTAAACCATACAATATCCATATGAAACAATAAAAATCAATACGAAAATGATAATAATACAATATACAACAGTAAAAATTAACACAGACATAATAATTATACAATATAAAACAATGGATATCCAAACCAAAAACTTGCTAGCAAAATAAAAAGGTTTAAAGCTTATCCTAAGTCTGAGCTCACTTCTACTTATTTATAGGGAATAGAGAGGGAGAGAAAAGTCAGAAATGGTTCAGGAAGGGGAGGGAATGCATTTTAAAATAATTAAAAAAGAAAAACTGAGGGTTTTGCTACAGCACCACTGAAGTCAGTAGTAGATCCTATAACCCTGATTGTACACTTAAATACATATTCAGCATTTAGATAGGATAGAGGGAACTACACAACAGCTTAGAGCAGTAGCCAACTAAGGTGGGTGAGCAAAGCACCAGTTCGAAGTGCCAGCTTGTGAGAAGCACAAAAATAGTGGCTGTCACTGCTGCTGGCCTGGCACCTGGCTCATCTGCTGCCACTGACTCATGCTTTACTGGCACTCAAGTTACAGAACTGCCCATCTGCACCTCTGGCTTTTGGAGTAGAACATTCAGAAGTATTTGCAATACAGGGAAATTTAAATGTTTAAGGGAACTGGATAGTCCAGTGTGTGTTTTGTAACATTTCTATGTGGAACTGCCTTTGCATAGTAGTTTACCTTTTTTCATATTCTTCAGAGAGACCATTATATTTATTGTGAAAATATCAAGAAATGTTTAAATAATTTATACCTTCAACTACTGTCAAGGAGAAACATTGCCATTTGTATTAGTAATGGATTTGGGGTATAGCAAACAGAAGTTGTCTCATAAGATTCTGTCATGGGGCAGGGTCCTGGAGGATGGCCGTGATCTCCCCAAGGCCCCCTTACCATGCCAAGTTGGCCCAATGGCCACCCTCGATCCTCGCCTGCCACGTCTTTGATGAAAAAATATATAATTGGGAGGCTGCCTTTCATGCCCTCTTGGTCACGGTTAGCTGTACACTCTGACCCCGTGCCTTCCCAGACTCCTGGTAGGTCCTGCTCCAAGATAGATGGTACCACAGTTGTTTCGGGGCACCCTAGCCTTATGCCTGTGCATGACTCGAACCATCCCTTTACCACGCCCCAAGCCTCACAGATGGAATTGACGTTCAGTCACGTCCTTGTTATAATGTGGCCCTCTTGTCCTCTTTGGTCCCTGCGCAGCCCTGGTCTCACCCTGCGCCCTCTCTGGCACTCGTCAATGCTGCCCCCTCTCTGGGGCTGTTCACTGCCCCCTCCTCTGGGGCTTCTCCAAAACGCTTCCCCTTCCTCTGGGGCTCACCACACCTTCATTGGGGTTTCTCATCAGTGTCCCCTCTCTGGGGCTTCTCAACTGCCCCCCTTTCTGGGGCTGGGGTCAGTGCACCCCGAATGCTGTGCCTTTGCTCACACTGGGGTCCCCACACTGCTGTGGGTCCCCTATGAGGCCTCCTCCAACCCCTAATAGCCTCACCCAAACCACCGGTCTTCAACAGTAAACAAAATGCAAGCCCCTCGGCTATAACATAAATGGAAGCTTCCACGTTACTCAAAACACCCCATGGAGGCTCCATCCTTTACCCAGCCCTGGGGCTGTACCTGCAGTCAGGCCTCTCCTCTCAGCTTTGCTCAGGGGGAGCTCCTTCCCCCCTGGCTGCTGTTAGGGAACTGCCAGCCTGGCCTCAGCCCCTGGGTTTTATATGGGAGCCAGACCCTGCCCCTTCTGGTCAGCTGACCTCCTCTTTTTGCCCTGGCAACCAGCAGCTGGGCTCGTCACTCACTGCTAGGGCTCTTTCCTTAGCAGTTTTCTCCCTTCTTAGGATCCCTAGCAGTTTTTTTCCTTCTTAGGAGCAGGGCACCTAAGTGCTCTGCGACACACCTCCCCTTTTTATAGGAGCAGAGCCCCCAACTGCTCTTTGACAGATCCTATGCCTACAATAGTTGTGGTTTTTGTTGAGAGAGATGGGTAGAATATTTTCTACATGGATTAATTGCTGCTCTAATACTGTCTTAATCGGATTTTTTTATTATTATTATTTTAGGATTTGTTTTTTGTCCTTTGCTTGGACTTCTGACAAAGATAACAGCTGATACTGGAATCCTTCTGTCAGAAGGACAGGTCCCTATCTTTCGAACTGAAGGACCTCCATTGACCTTGGTATAAACAGATGTAACCACTTATCACTATCAAAGGAAACATATACATTGTAACAATTTATATCTCCTTGATTCTGTAGTCTAGAACTGTGGAAACACTCCAAGTTTAACTCTGCTTCATCCAGGGTCAAAGTTAGGGCAATTTAGCTTACTTGTCAGTAGAAGGTCATGTAGATGTAGCAGTTATATGGTAACAGTTGCTTTGTTCAGCAGAGGCAGCTCCTTGTCTTCTTTTAAGTGGCTAGAATATGTTTGCTTATACCCCTTAATGACTACAGAAATTATTTAGGAAACACTGTTGCAATTCTGCCTCTGTACAGGAGAGAGCAGTGGTGATAAAGTTTAACCAGCACATTACACCATTATATAAAGTGCCATGGGGTGTGTAAAAATAAAGCATTAACTTTTTAGAAAAAAAACAAACCCCTAAATAATTAGATGCTTATTTCTGAATGACACCTATCTAAGCATTAACACTTAGAATAACAGGAAAATCCAATGGACATTCTAATATCATTATTTGGCAAAACAATGGCACTATAGAAATGGGTTTTCATGTATGTACATAGGCCATGGAATGGGGTGAGCCACCCAGGCCATGTCCCAACCGACTTTTAGCATGTTAATTTAGCTAGCTATGCAGTTAAAAAAATAGCTATACAGTTTTAACCAGAATGACAATTGCACATTTGTGGGTTATATAAATTAATGTGCTAAAAGTTGGTTGGGCCATGGCCCGGGTGGCCCACCCGGTGGGCCACAGCATGTGCTTATGTGCGTTGTCTTTTTAAATGCATCATCTGCAAAGAGTCTGTGGGGACACTAGTGTTTATAGTTGATCTGTTAGAATATTAGTTTTTAATCACTCCTCTGACCTACAGGTAAAACCAAACAATTTTGAAGGAACAGGCATCTATTGAAACAATGTTTCATGATAAGAGGTTTTTTAAAAAAGTTATTTTAACCACCTCTTTGAAAAAAGACTTTTGTTTGAAATGCTCCTACTAGAAATTGAAAATGGTTTAAATATTCTTTTTATCAACCAATACTAATAAAAATTAGCAGCTGAATGTTGTTTACCTTAATAATATGGAAATAATGGAAATTAGCAAACAAGAAGAAAACTGGACATATATGCAAATACCATTATTTCCTATACATTTTGAGCCAAAGTATGGCTGGTTTTATATAATTTATTTTTTTATGTACCTGAGGAACATTTTATAGGAGAAAATTCCAGGGAAAAGGGAAGAGTGTGGCTGTAACAAGTCAGAAGGGGAATTTTAGAGAGACACTTTTCCCACCCTGTTAATTACTATGGTCATTGTACAGTAGTGGCAGTGTGTAATGTCAATTCTTAATTCATTTATTTGATTGCTGAGATTTGTCTATATAGTCACAAACAAGTTTGCATTAGAAGAACATTCATGCTTGGTACGGGCATCTTGACTGACATCAGAAGCTTGCCAGGCTGTTGTGGCTTATTTCTGTTATAGCATTTCATATCGATAACCTACTCTATATTTAAAAGAAATTGTATAATTCTCCTGTGTAAAACAGTTGTTGGTAAAAAGATGACCAGAAATGTAGGGATGTATAAATGTCCTTTCTCTATAATATGGCTTGTCCAAGAGGCAGTTTCCAAGGCACAGAAGGCAATTAGAACCCAAATCTTATTGATTTTTATTGGCAGCAAGTTGCCTGACTGTCCTTTTGTGCCTTTAAAAACCTTTTATGACTTTTTTCATCCTTATTCCAACCTCTTATTTGCTTGGCTGCCCATTTCAGCAGCAATTTATTGTGCACTGAGTACTTTCAACTCCCAGTGGCCTTAGGGTGAGGAACATCCCCCCCCCCCCTAAAAAAAAAACCCCTTAAACCCTCTTAATATTACAATAAATAATTCTGAATTGGGGTTTCTAATTAAAATTGGGAAGGTTTAAAAGACAACTGAATTCAGGGGGTAGAAGGTGGAGGCAAGAGGTACTTTACTGGTTCACTCCAGCAGTCTACTCTTGTACTATTCTCCATCTCTAGTTTACATGCTGCTTTTTCAGCCAAAAATTTTGTAATACTTTTAATAATTTTAAAAGCTGTAAATTGAAGGAAAGCTACTAACATCTATTCCATCTCTAACACCCTCAATTTCCTTTAATTAGCCTATTTATCATAATGCACATATGGATATTTTTTTTTTTCTTTTGTAATGTGAGTTTGCTGGAACTGGTTCTCCAAGGGAACCAGCTAGTTGACATAACACATCTTTAGACCAAACTGATGAGTAATTGGTCTAATAAATAATTATAGGTTATTTTATTGTAACATTATTTCCCAGATTATATAGTGCAATCTTATTTGCCCCCCACTTTGCCCTTTTCCTTTTCTTCTGCACTTTCCTATGTTTCTTTCTTCATTTTATTTTTTTCTTTTTACCAGCACTCCAGCATATTACTGTGGATATTTTGGTGTAGGAGTTGTGTTTTTAAAGTGTTCTGTGAAGAAAAGTGATTAAAAATGACTGATGGGTCTCCCTAGGATGAAGAGTTAAGATCCCTCCTTTACAGTGGTTGTGGTAATGTTTAGGGATTATGAGGGACTAGATAATATTTTTGTAAATGCACTGACTCTTGAATGTAATGGGGAAGTTGAGGAGACAGAACTACAGCAAATATATCTATCTGGACCTGCATATGCACCCTTCTCAATGTTAGCATAAAATATCAGAAAAGTGTAGTTTCTCAGGGAGAAGGATTTATATGCACTCCTATCAGTCAGATATGCATGCAGCCTTCCTCATCAATCAAATTCCTATGTGCTTGGCCCTAATCAGTCAATCAGGCATTTGTGCAACCAGCTGCCATCAATCATGTTGGTTTGCACCCAGCCTTCATCAATCAGGTTTAGGTGAACAGCACAATAACTTAGTTATAATGCAAGTAACAGCTAAAAAATAACTGTAAATCTAACATTAAAAACAAAACAAAAGTAATTGTGTCTACCTCTCTCCCAACTTTTATTTAGTTAGATGCTGTTTTTAAGAGATATTGATCAGCAATGAAAGTAGGGCAGCCAATTTAAAATGCTGCCAGTTCCCAAACTTAAAGTCTTCTTATTTTAAAAGAAACCACATATAAGTATGTTTTAAAATATTAGTGGATACAAAACTAATTTTATGTGTAATTTCACACCAAAGATCCACCAAGTGTTAGAGAGAGAGAGAGGGAAAAGCCTAAATTTAAGCCCTATTTGGAATGGATCTTTAACCATTGACTTACTGTAAAATGGCACAGTAATGGCCTTAGGTAGTATTATTTACTTGCATTACATTGCTAGCATAGCTCTTCTCATTTCATTCCAGGCATAGAGTTGAAAAGCTAACTCAGGCAAGATAGTTATTTAAGCATTGCTTACTTAGCCTGACCAAGACTTTTAGGACTGGGTACAGTGTATGTATACTTCTGTATATTTTAAGGTCAAGGAAGCTAGATCAGTATTTATTAAATGAAAAGTGACTTCTGTATTCATTTTTAGGTTCATCCAACAGTCATCCTTCTCAGCTGGACTGTCTATTTAGGGTACAGTCTTCACAGTCTCTACTTGAACATAAAAATGGGAAGTGGGGAAATGGAGCCTCCCTAGTGTTATATTGTTAGAAATAATTGGTGAAATGCCAGAACCATAACTAAGCAGTGAGCACTGGCGATGCGTAGGGGGTGCACGTGCACCTGCTATGAAAAGGTGCCGCCAACACTGTTGGCACAGCAGTGCTCACGCTACTGCCCAAGAAGGGAGACCCTGGCTGCATTAAGAGCTGGTGGCCAGTCTCCCTGCTGTGCATGGACTACAAGATTCTGCCCAAGGTGCTGGCGACCCACCTCCATCACTAGGCTGGAGCAGAGCTACTGCATGCTGGGCAAAACCTTCCAAGACAAGCTGTTTCTGCTGCGTGACCTACTCACAGCCAGCAAACTCTTCTGCCTGGACATTGGCCTCATCTCTCTGGATCAGGAGAAAGCCTTCAACTGGGTGGGCCATGCCTACCTATTCCAGACCATCAAAGCTTCTCATCTGCCACGTCTTTGATGGAAATGTTGATCTTGGGATTGGTGTTACTCCTAGCCCAGTGGTATTTCCTAAGGTCACTTGTCAGTGCAAGGATTTTGGTTTTGGCAACAACCGTTGCCCTCCAGCTCTTCAATCTGGCTGCAGCCTGCCCTAGGCTGTGGGAACTTCCTTCCAGTCCCCGCATCGAACCAGAGCATGGGGCTTTTATTGCCACCTTGCTGCCCCGGCTGGTGAATCGGCACCGGCACACACTTACAAAATGTGTCTATGCCACTGCCAGCTTTATTTTCTCAGCCCGGGCCCCAGCTGGTTGCAGTGAGGGATGCTGCAGTGTTGTTGGTATGTCTTGTGACCCACTGTTATCATCCCGCTCCCAGGTGTTGGGGGGCTGGGCTGCTGCCAGCGGGGTTGCCAGCATTGTTCGTGGTGTGGCAGTTCTGCCATCACTGACATTCTTCCCCAGCTCAGTGTGCAGGGATGCCCCTGCAGCTCAGGGCTTTTGGAGCCACTGCTGGAGCCCCATGGCTTAGGACTTTTGCTGCTGCTGCTGGAGCCCCATGGCTCAGGGCTTTTGCCCCATCACATATCTCCCCCGTTAAGTTGCCTTGTGACGTCTGACATCTGTCACCTCCTGGACATGCTTGGTCCCTCTTCTGCTTCTGCTATACAGTTTGCTCTTTGGGCCTTGCCACTGGTTCACTGCACTGGGATAAGAAATCAGCAATTTTGTCTGTTGTCCTGCTGAGAACTTAAAGGGCTGCAGAGTTAGCACCCAGTGCAGGATGCACCTGTTATCACACTTAGACTTATGCAAACATTGGAAGGGCACATGGTCTGTTATGAGTGTGAATTCCCATCCCATTAAATAATAACAGAAATAAGTGACTGCCCATTTGATAGCCAGGCATTCCCACTCTATTGTGGAGTACATGCTGTGCTTAATTTCCTACTTGCAAATGCTACTGGCTCTTCCATTCCATCTTCTTCTTGACATAAGACTGCCCCCACAGCCATTTTGGACACATCCATCTGTAGGATAAAAGGCTTAGAAAAGTTTGGGATCCTTAGTAGCACATCACTACACAAGGCCCTCTTGATGTTCTCAAAGGCCTCTTCCATCAGGGGTGTCCATCTTATTGTGCCCTGTACTTTTCTCCTTATGGAATCAGTTAAGAGTGTGACCAACTCTGCAAAGCCCAGTATAAACCGTCGATAGTAGCTGGCCAAACGCAGAAAGGAGCGCATTTGTTTCTTTGTTTGTGGAGGGTGGTATTTCTCTATGGTCTCTATTTTGCTTGCCAGTGGGCATATGAGCCCCATCCCACTTGGAACCCCTGGTAGTTAGTCTCTCACATTCCCGATGCACGCTTTGTAGGGTTTATGGTCATGTTAAACTGTCGTAGTTCTTGTAATACTGTTTCAACATGTTGCCAATGTTCTGGCCATGACCAAGAATAGATTACAATAGCGTCAATGTATGCCACCACATACCTTGTATGTGGGATGAGGATGTTATGTATCAGCCTTTGGAAGGAGGCTGCCATGCTGTGGAGGCTGAATGGCACCTGGGTAAATTCAAATAGCCCCCATGGCATACCGAAAGCTGTTTTTTGTTGGTCTTTCTCTGCCGTGGGGATCTGTCAATAGCTCTTGGAAAGATCCAGGGTAGAGATGTATTTTGCCTGACCTATCTATTCCAGTAGTTCTTCTACATGTGGCATGGGGAATGTGTCAAAATGCGCTACCACGTTGAGCCCCCTGAAATCCACACAGATCCTTAGTGACCCATTGCATTTCAGGACGACCACCATGGGGCTTCTCCAGGAGCTTTGAGATGTTAGTGTCAGCCCTTGCCTAAGCATTTTCTGTATTTCCTTATATGCTCATGTTTGCAGGTGGTGGAGCACTTTACTGTCACAATGACCTCTTTTTGGAGTATTTATTTTGTGTACCATGCCCCTAGCTTTTCTCACTGAATACATCACCAAATCTGTCAATGATTCACCCCATCTTCTTTTGTTGTCCATCGGTGAGGCTGTCTCCTATCTCTGTCTTGCCTCTCTGGGTGCTTTCCCCTACCTCGGGGCCTAGATCTTTGCTTATGTCTTTGAGACTTAACAGTCATCCCTCAGGCTCCCTCCAGGGCTTCAATAGGTTTACGTGGTATATCTAGTGTTCCCTTATGTGCCCTGGGTGGTGTAATTCATAATCTACAAGACTGACACAAATCACAAATGGCCCTTGCCATTTGGTTAATAATTTATTTGCAGAGGAGGGAAGCAGAGCCAACACCTTATCCCTGGGCTGAAACTCTCTCTCTCTCTCTCATGCCTTCTGGTTATAACTGGCTTTCTGTCATTGTCATGCCCTCTCTACATCCACCTGCGCTAACTGCTGTGCTTGCCTGAGGCGTTCCATCATATCCTGCCTATATTGTTAGGCCCCAACTTACTTGTGCCTTGGCCTCTCCCACTTTTCCCTGGTTACTTGCAATAGGTTTTGGGGCTTGTGGCCAAATATCAATTCAAAAGGCGTGAACTGAGTTGACGCCTGTGGTGTGTCCCTGACAGACAGCATTAGTGGCACAAGAAGCAGGTCCCATTTCCTGGGCTCCTTCTGCATGCTTCATCACAATAAGCATTTAATCATGCTGTTTAGTCACTCAACCAAGCCATTTGTCTGGGTGTGGTAAACTGATTTTCACAAATGCTTAATGCCCAGCACGTGGCATATGGCTTTTAACACCCAACATGAAATTCGTACTCTGGTCGATAATGATTTCCGTTGGGTACACTGAAATGGGAGATCCACTTTAACAATTATTCCACAATCTGGTGCATGGTGGCTGCCCTAAGTGGTATTGCCTCTGGGAATCGGGTGGCATAGTCAATTAAGATGAGTGCCCTGCACTACTTTTGATGAATGAACTCAGTATACTGGAACCTACTATATCGAGGGCAACTCAGTGAAAGGGGATGTTAATAATAGGGACCACCTGCAAGGGCACCCTCTCTGGAGCTGTCTTTCTTCCACTAATTGACACTCCATGTAGGACCCACACTGGTGTGCTACTTCTTCTCACATGCCTGGCCGAAACAACCATCATTTGATTTTGCCTAGAGTTCTCTCGCTCCCTATACATGTTGCATGGGCCATATCACACACCTTTCTGAATGCCCGGGGCACCAATAGCTTTCAGACGTGCTCACCCCCATCTGATTGCTTTACTCGGTACAATAACCCATCCCAAATCTCAAAATGTGGGTAACTTACTTGTAGCTCCGATCTCACCACTTGTCCTTCGATGCTGGTGACTTCATCCTCTCTGAGCTTTGCCAACTCTGCTTCTTCATCTTGCATGATCTTGAAGTGTGAGCCTGTTCCACCCTCTCTCAAGCTAATAAATGGTTCTTCTTTAGCGGAGCTAGGCTCTTCCTCCTCTGCTATCTAGCCTTCTATTTGAAGTCATCCTTTACTTTCCAATTCAGCTTGCTTTACTTCCTTTAGGACATCATATAGTGGGGGCCAATCTCTCCCCATGATCATTTCTCCATCGAGCTCTGGGGCGAACCCCGCCTGCTCTTTGGTGATTTTAGCCCTCACTTATCCCCTCTGATACTGTTCAACCACACTGTGGATGACCTCATCTTAATGGGTTTGCACCACATTATGGCTCTTTCCAGTATCAGGCTGGATCTAATGAGGGTCTGCGAGTAGCTTGTGTCGAGCATGGCACGTAAAGCTCATTCTGCTATCCAGGCTGTAACTTTGGGGCAGTCCAACACTGTAACCTTGTTGGCTACAAATGTCCAACTCGGGATCCTTAAAATTCTAGTTTATTAGGCGGATTGAAACATTGTAATCATAAACCTTGGGGCTGGTCCCCACACACACACATGCACACACATACACACACACAGTAGCAGGCTACAGAGTCAGGTATACCTATCCTATAAGTGCTGGAGTCTGACGTTGAGGCTTCTTTCAGCATGGTGTTATCTTCCAGAAGGGGGTTGCCGGCTGGTCCTTCTGGCTGGACAGGTCTGGTCAACTTGGAGATCAAGAGGGTGCCACTGAGGGTCACTTTTCACTGCCTTTTATCTGTCCCTGGCAGACTTTGGTGACTCCCCAATTTTCAGGTTTGCCCAATCTGATGAATTTTGAATAGGGCTCTGGGAGCGGTCGATGTGGAGATATTCAGCCCAAAAGTTTGTCTCTGGCGTTGATTAACTCAGGCCAGGGCTTCTAGCCCTTGATCAGTGATGTTTAGCGATTTCCCGGTTGTTACATTGTCTTCTATTGAGTTCTTCCGTTGGTTGATCTGCAGCTCCCCAGGTGTTAATTGCTGCCTGCTTCCATGTTACACATTCAATCATGTTACACATTCAATCACTGATTCACTCGCTCTTTCAGGGGCCAGCCTGATACAAGGAAGGGCAGTTTGATTCCTACCCTTGTTAACATTGTTACAATGTATAACTTACTAAAACACATTTAGTTGAAAGTTGAAAGGTGAGAAGTATAAAATATAAGCTACAAATGCCATGGCACATAAATAGATAAAAATACCAAACTACAAGGGGAGATACAAAATGCACGCATACAAATTTTAAAACACAATTCCTTATCTGAAAGTGAAAGAGAGAGGAAGGAAGAAAAGGTAGAAAAAGAGAAACATATCCAAAGAGGGGAGAGCAAATGCAGGCAAGAGGAAAAGGGGCTTTCTGCTACAACCTCGCTCCCCTCACCGAAGCTACAGTCCATCTCTTCCATGGGTTGGCTATTATCCTGTCTTTCCCAGGCCTCTTGGTGCTGCCTGTTGGTTTCCACTGGTTGTGCAGTCCTTGAGGACACTCTCTGGTGACATGTCCCATATGCCCACAGCGATAGCACAGCACTTCCTTGCCTGCCTATCTTGAAGGGCCTCAATAATTTTCCTCATCCCTACAGTACTGGCTCCTCTAATTTTTATAAGGTTTTTTCCTTCCCTGTTTCCACTTCGGATGCTGCATGGGCTTCGGGAATTCTCTGGGCCTCTTCGGCCAACTTAGGTAGGTGTCACCTTACCCATAATTGGGTCCCTTCCTCTAGGTCTCGGATAAATTGTTCTAGCAGTATTTGGTCTGTGAGCGCTCCCTACCTACCATGGCTGGGGGGACCCATTTGTCCAGCAGATCTTTTAACAGCTGCATCAGGACCTGGGTGTCTTCTCATCTGTCCCTTTTTTAGCCCTAAAGAGTCTCCTGTAGTGCTCTGGGGTTAATTTGAGCCAGTGGAGAATTGCCCACTTGACTTTAACACAGTCATATGCTTCATCCCTGGGGAGGGCCCTATACGCCGCTTGGGCCTTTCCAATCAGTAGTGACCATAACTGCCCATCCCACAGGGACCTATCCAATCCAGTTTGTATGGTGTTCCTTTCAAAGGCCTCTGTGCGTCATCATCTTTCGACATCTTATGCATTTTAAAGGCAGACCAGTTACACCTAAGCCATTCACTTTGTTGTAGGGCCTGTCACTGTTGGACTTTGAATACTTTTGACAATGCTTGTAGCATTAGTCCTAACAGCTCTGCTTGGGGTATCATATTAACCTCCATTTTGGTGTCAGCCTCCAGGGTTCCCTTATCTCCCTCATTCCCAGCCAATGCACCAATTTGTAACTTGCTGTGCTTGTCCGGATCTCCTCACTTGATCTTTTCTAGCCACCCAGAGTCAACTGTGGCCCTGCGGGCTGACAGTTTGCCCCTGACACTTGTTACCTAGACCACCGAAGCTTCTCACCTGCCACATCTTTAATGGAAATTTTTTATCTTTAGAGTTCCCTGGTTCAATATTAACTTTAATTTTATATCTTGGTAATGCATGACAAAATCTATGATGGAGACAAACCAATGTTGCTATGGTTACCTTCACGTTTGGGCTTTTATGACTTTTGAGAACTTCATTTGGCAACCATGATCTTTGAAGACACTTATGCTGAGATCGGTCTAATTGCCTATTGTAATTAAAATGGAAGTAGCTGATAAATGTAGACAACTTCTGGCTATAAATACTGATGACCATTTATAAATATGCCAAACTGAAGCAGAGTTTGCCAAAGGACTCTTCCTGACACAAAATGAGATTAAACTTCTTTTCAGAAGTTTTGCATGTCAATATGACATTAAGATGTTTGAAAAAGGTTGGCCTGAAGTGTGTTTTAATCTTGATTTCAAGGACTTTTGCCCTCTTAATAGGTATGCTACATGTTGCTGCATTAACAGAGAAACTGCTTGGGAGATATTCCACTTGTAAATACACTTCAAATCACTGTCTTCTTCTTCTTCTACTTCATTTTGCTAACTTTTTGAAAAGCAGAAAAGATTTCCTCCCTGTAATGTTCTTTTCTTGTTAGGGTAGTTGAGAAGATTTTCAAAGCAATAACAGATATAATAAAAGGGGATGGAGATTGCTAGGGTAAGTCTTTTTTCCAAAGATATTTGGATAATTGGCTCTTCTACCCAACTTTTATTCAAACACAATAATTACTAACTCTTAAGTCCTACTTGTCTTTACTAATCTTACCTTTAAACTTCTTCTGTCTGTGTCTCTCAGTACTTTGACACATGTTGCAAACAGTACATAACTAAGGGGTTATTCTGCTTCAAGTCACATACCTTTTCCCTCAAGAATATAGCTGTAAACTGATTATTGAGTATTAAGGGCTGATGATATGTGTGTGTGTGTGTGTGGGGGTGTATAATCTTCTGTGTTTTCTCTTGAAGGTAGGGAATTTGGAGATAAGGACTAAAATCAACAGTTACATGCACAAATGTGATCTGCTGAGGAAGATTCAACATGGTTTTCTAACGGGAAATTCTACCTCACAAATCTGCTGCAGTTATTTCAAGGTGTTAACCAGAATGTGGACAAGGGGGGTCCAGTTAACATGACATAACATATTTGGACTTTTTAAAAGCATTTGTCAAGGTTCCTTACCAAAGGTTTTTTTTTAAAAAACTGCATGCCACAGGAATAAGGAAAAGTTATTTTTATGAATGAGAACTAGTTAAAAGATAGAAAACTAGTTAAAAAGATAGAAAAAAAATAGGGCTAAATGGTCAATTTTCAGGATGGAGGAAGGACAGCAGTTTGGTCCTACAGGGATCTGTGCTAGGCCTTGTTTTGTTCAATATTCTTATCAGTAACCTTGAAATGGAGGTACACAGTGAAACCTCCAGGTTTGCAAATGACACCAAATTATTCCAGGTAGTCAAATCACAAGCTGATGGTTAGGAGCTGCAGAAAGATCTCAGGAATGTAAGTGAGTGGGAGGAAAAATGGCAAGTTAACTTCAAGGTCAACAAGTTCAAGGTAACACACTTGGAGAAAAAATTACCTCAAGTATATGCATACAAAGTTGGATTCTGAATTAGCTGTTATGACTCAGGAAAGAGAACTTGAAGGCATTGAAGATAGTTCTCTGAAAACATCACCTTAATATGTGGCAGTGACCAAAAAATACCAATAAAATGCTGGGCATCATTAAGAAAAGTATTGAAAACAAAAGAGAACATAATTATTCCACTAAACAAATGTGTGGTGTGCCCACATCTCAAATACAGTGTGCAATTCTGATACCCACACCTCAAAAAGGATGTAGTAAAATTGGAAAAGTTACAGAGAAGGGGAACTAAAATGATCAGGAGCCTGGAGCAGTTGGCGTATCAAGAGAGATTAGAAGGGCTAGGACTTTTCAGTTAGAAAGGAGAATGCTGAGAAGGGACATGAGAGAGGTCTATAAATCATGAAGGGGGTGGAACAAAGGAACATGGAACTGTGGCTCACTGAGTCTCAGGATACTAGAACTAGGGGCACCTTCTGAAATTAGTAGGTGACAGGTTTAAAACTAAAAAGCAAAATAACTTTTTTACACAGTAAATAGTTTACTTGTGGAATACATTGCCATAGGTTGGGGTGGAAACAGATAGCATAGCCAGGTTCAAAAAGGGACTGGATAAATTCATGGCCCATACATCTATTAATAGCTATTGAACAGAATGGTTGGAGTTGTTTCCTTTAGCATCTCTAAACCAATAATGGTGGATGGCAGAGAGACTATTGAATAAGGGTAGATCGCTCTAGAGATATCTGTCTTAGTGCTCTACACCTATAGCAGCCACTTGTTCCACTGTTGGAGACAGGCTACTGGGCTAGATGGACCACTGGTCTGACCCAGTATGGCCTTTCTTATGTTCTTATATTTGTAATTTTTCTATCCCTTCCCTATGAAAAAAGATGATATTTTGGAAACTAGGTCTGCTTAAAGGGGGAGTGGATATTTTAGAGCCCCTTCCTTCAGCCTAAGGCATTGTATCATGTCACCTTCAGGACTATTTCTATGGTAGGTTTTGATTAAATACCATATTTACTTGAATATAAGATGATTTCCCCCCCCAATCAGCATGAGCTTCACATACAAGAAAACCTCCTTATTAAATATGTTGCTTATCATTTAAACTGTTGCCAGAAGCAGCATGCTCTCAATAGTGGCAACCAACTATAAAATTGATTGAATACAACCCACCTGGAACATGCCTGTAAAACACATGGCCCATACTGGGCAAAAGTACTGATAGGACCTTACCACCGGGCTAGGTTAGTGCAGCCCATCTAAGTAAGATATAGTGCCCATTGCACTCAGTCCTCCTCAACGCTGACTCTTTTTGAACTTGTGGTAAACCACTACATCAAATACATTTTGACAGCCACTTCAGTCCCACAGCTGAACTGTGTATTTCTTTTCCATTTCCATATTCCTGTTTTTCCACCAGCTTTAAATATCTGACAAATATCACCAAATGTCTGTGTAGATGAGAGGCTCTGTTGCCCTTCTCTTGGCCCATTGAATGTGACCGGTGTGGCCATGCGCTCTGTGCACCTCTGCATATAATTTTGGGAGGTTCCCAGGACTCATGACAAAAACATCTAGTTCTACTCATGAGTGGGGGGCTAATTAGCATATGTATCCTTTGTGTATGGTATCTGAAGTACATGCACACTGACCAATTCTGAGCTGTGGGGCACAGTGGCTTGACATGCTGTTGACTCTGCTGGGGCCCAGCCCAGTGAACTATGTGATAAATAATAAGCCTTTTGGCTTTGGACAATTTATCACACATAGTTTATACTATGTATAAGTAGGTAGAAAAGTGCTGCTCAGAAGTTTTTTTATGGAATGCCTGTGCTGAAACTTGCAGCAGTTTGTAAAACAGATAAAATGCTTCAATTCTGGATGAGCTAAGCCTGTAGGTACCCACAGTAGTTTGCATATATACAATTTACTACAAATATGTTTATTTCAGAATCAGTGTTCTTTGGTCCCTTGCATTCTACCCCTTCCATCCCATCTCTTACTGTCATATGCTCAGGGAGCGAACAGAGTCTGACAGTAACAGGGGAATGAGGTTGGGGGTAGAGTGGGGCAAAGGGGCCACTATGCCCTAGCCACTATTTTCCCTGCTGTAGCAGTAGGAGGGAGATGAATTAAATGCAAACCTCCAATAATTAGATTCTATACATGGAAAATTATTCCAGTTTATAAATTTTCCATGTATAGAATCTATTTCCAATTATTGGGAGGTTGTTGTAAATTCAGGCTCATTTTAGACTCAAGGAGAGAGTGCCACACTGCCATGGCTGCCAAGGTGAGGCACAGCAGTGGTGGCAGTCGCACAGAATTGTGCCCCTGCTTTTGCCACACAGGTAGGGGACACCTCACCTTGGCAGCCATGGCAGTGTGGTGCTCCCTCCTGCACCGAGTCCCCCACACTGAGCTGTGGAGGTGGCTCCTGCTTGGAGCAGGTCTGGCCCAGTTGCAGCCTTGCAGCCCACTGTGAGTGCAGAAATCTGGGGAGACATGTGTCCCCTGACCCCCACAGCATCACCTGTGCGCCCCCCCCACCTCTATAAACTTACCTGGACGGAGCTGTGGGAGCTGCTCTCCACCATCCTGCCTGGCTGCCATATACATATGTGCACATGCGCATACACGTGCATGTGGCACCCCTTGCATCCAGTTCTCTACAGCCCCTTGAAGGCTGGAACTGTTCTAGCCTGGAAGGGGAAAGCTGCGATTTCCCAGGTTTTTCTCCTTTAAAGGAAGAAATCTACATTTTTGCAAATGGAAAACCTGGATCTCTGATGATAACAGAGGGTTCAGGAATTTTGGCTGCTGGGTCTTAAACTGCTGAACCCCATCATGGAACACTGGCTACTCAGCCCAGTAACAAAAATCCCATTCCTATAGCTGTATTCTCTGCCAGATTACTTATTACTATTGAATCAGATGCCAGAACCATTGCTGACAAATTCCATTTGCAGCTCAAAATAAGGTCCATCTCTAGTTTCATGGCAATATCCATGACTGTTAGATAATAAACAATGAGTTTTATCTTTAATTTTGGGACAGAAAGTCTCTTGCATTTTTTAGTAGCCTAACCCAAGGGAGCCAGGAGAATAGTATTTCCTAGTTAGGAGGACTTGATTCTTCAGTGAGCTGCATGGCTTTTTACTGAATAGTATTGTGAGTTTATATTTTAGCTCTTAAATTATATTTATCAGAGCATTTCATAACTGTAATATAACATTAAGCACAGGCATCTTACGAACCATAATTCTGCCTTCCAAAATAGAGGATGCTCATTGCCCTCTGTAGTCCTTTTAAGCATTCTTCTAAAACAAAAACAGCTTCTCCACATTCATAAGGACTTTGAGAATACTGGTTTGCAGAACTGGAACACCCAAGCATCCTCACAAACTCAAGATGTCAGGCTCTTATATTTTAGCTCCTTTAAATTCTGTTTGTAGAACTGTGCATAAAGAAGTGTATCTCTGCACCTTAGGAAAAAAGAGGCGCATGTGTGCATCTGAAATTAGCTCCTCTTTTTTAAAAAACAAAAAAGCCGTTCAGGACATTAAATGTTAATATTGCTTTTGAGCATAGGCCAGTAGGGCTATGTGACACTTCAGGTGCTGATTCAATTTGGAGGAGATTCAGCCCGATTTGGTGACTGAATCTCTGAATCGAATCAGAGGACCAGTGAAAAGATCCAAATCAATTTGAAGCTCTAAAAATCAATTTGGAAAAGATTGAGAGAGCTTCGGTGATTCAGGCAGTCCCTGATCACTGCAGCAGCGTGTGGGACCCGGACTCCATGCTGGTAAATAGGGGGCGGGGGAGGTGGGGCTGGAGGAGGGCGGAGGTAACCCTGGGGGCACCCCTGCCAGGCCCCATCCCCTACCTGCTCCCTCAGCCTCCCTGAGTGCCCCCTGACCCCCTATTCACTGGCTGCTGCCAGGCAGGGGGTGGGGGGTGATCCTCACTGCCCCACTGCCCCACACTGAGTGTCATGAAACCCCGGACCCCTGCCCATTCTACCAGCCATGCCAATGGCTGCCTCACCTCCCAGCTCTTTAAAAAACAAAAGAAAAACAAAAAAACCTGACTCACTGGCTGCTCCAGTGGCCTTGGGGCTTCTGGGGGCTCATGGCAAAGCCCCCCTCATGCAGTGTGGGGCAGTGTGGATTGCCCCCCCCCACCTGGCAGCAGTTGGTGAGTGGGGGCTTATTTGTTTAATTATTATTTTAGAGAGCTTGGAGCTGGCAGAGTAGGCAGCACAGCCATTGAGAGTGGGGACGGGTCTGGGGGGCGATTCAGCCAATTCGGCTGCGGCCGAATTGATGAATCAGATTTGGCCAAATTGATTTGGGATAGTGATTCAAATCACTGAATCAAATCACTGTCCCCCGAATTGGCCAAATCTGAAATCAATACTAGCTGCTTTGCACAGGCCTATAGGCCAATGATTTATATCTTAACATGAAAAACTGAATGTGTGAATACCAGTCATTATGTGAAAATTTATACAAGGCCTAAACACACACATGCACATACACATTCTCTCTCTTGTATTTGTTTGTCCATCTGTCTGTCTCTCTATTTTGGGGATTTCAAAAAGTTCTGCAATAAAACAGTCCATATTTTTTCACAAAATGACAAATCAACATTTTCACCATTTTTATCATCCACTAATATGCAGACAATGTGGTGTCTCGGACTCCTTGATTTGTGAATGGAGTTCAAGAAGGACTGTCTTGTAGGCCTGTGGGAGTCAGCAGCGATCCAATCCAGCTTCGGATCCAGCTGCTTCAGATGGCCATGATCCAATCTGGAGCTCCGGACCGGGTTTCCGCCTTGATCCAGTAGAAGTTTCAGAGCTGCCTCGGAGATCTGGCCATAGGGTATAATGGGGGAATCAATGAAAGGCAACTCCAAACCACTTTGGGAAGCCTAATGAGGCCAGTGCTTCGACCCAAATGTGCTGCTTTGGACCCTGAAGCATCCAAAGCTTCTCTGGATCCAAAGCTCTGTCCAAAGTCTCACACAGCCCTACTGTCTTGACTGTTACAATGCAAAGACATTACTAATAAACCACTAGGTTTGCCAAGTCTGTTGATCAGTGCAACAACAGCAAAAAAATGTACTTGCATACTTAAAAACATCAGTACATAATTTAATGACTGCTTTATTTCCTTTGTTTTTGTTTTTATTTCTCTCTTGGGTGTACTTTTTATTATTTGTTGATTGTTCATAACTAACATTCCTTAACTAATTTTATCACTGGAAAGAAAACATTATGACCTGTCTTTGTGGCAACAGTGTAGGCTAAAAGAGCCAGATTTAAGTCATAAGCAGATAGATTCTTGGATCACGAACACATTTTTCCAGGGTACCGGTAGTGTACAATCCAGTGGTGAAGACCTGTGAAGTGGTCATTTCTCAGGTTTGCTTCAGAGCTTTTCTGTGTTTTTTAACAGACTAATAAACTGAATTTAAATGGATTTTTTTTTCTATTCAGACTTGTTTCCTCTTAGTTCCGTTGGTTGACAGGAAAGCTGAATGTGACTGCTGCAAAGCTTTAATCAGCTATCGGCATGTTAATCTTTGCCTGTACCAGCTAATTAGTGCAAACTTTACTGGCATTCGAACATTGTGTTCCTTTCTTGTTTGTTTTTAACCCTTCCTTTTGTTGGAGAAGGCTCCAGGATCTGCATATTATAACCTTACAGTCTTATGAGGTATTCAAGTTGCTATGGCATGAACTAGAACTAGTCTTCAGATTTGGAACCACAATGCTTTCTATAAGCTTTCACAGGATTTAGTTCAGCTAGCCTGTTAGGTCTCACCGCTGACTTGTTCTTAAATGACATTTTTATGTTAGAATTGTTTCCCAAATTGCAAATTCCCAAATCCATGGAAGTAAGGAGGCCTTGTTGACACTTGCTAAACCTATAGCTAATAGGAAACCTTGACTAGGTATTCCACACAGTTTTGCCAGGTTTGCAAATATTACTATTTTAATTAATATTTTTGGTTTGAATATTGAGTTTGGGCATCTCATGAAATCATATTTTCTTATGCTAGGTTTGATTTGATTAAAACATCAGTAAGACATTTCATGAAAGTTTTTATTAATTTTTAAAAAATGTTGTTAAAATGTAATAGTTTAAAAGCTTTCAGACCAGCTATTAACAGGTCAAAGATCCTGACTTTTTAATAACACTTTGTTGAAAATTTTCAATTTTCAATTTTCAGTGTTAAAGAATGTTATTAAAGATTGAATACTATGGTATGCAGGAAGGGATGCAGTGATTTGGCCTGCATGTGAATTCTGAGATCTTTGTAAACTTTCATTTCTATATTTTATATAATCAATGTGTTGTGATATACTAATGCACTATGGAACATATCCTTGTCTTTGCTCTGAAGGTGTCAATGGGACCAAGTTTTTCAACAGTGGAGGGGCAGCTTTTTCAAGGCTGCACCTTTGCTGAGGTGATGGAGCTATAAGGCCCCTTTTGTGCATCTGGAATTTCTTGTCCTGGAGAGATCATTCAGGGAAGAACAGGGGAACCATCTTTATTAAACAACAGCTAGTTACTAGGGCTGTGCGAAGCTTCAGTCGCTGATTCGATTCAGCGGCTGAATCTCCAAATCCAAATCAAATTGGTAGACCCTTTAATCTCTCCGAATTGGAACCCTTTGAAGCAATTCAGAGAGATTCAGAGAAATGTGATGATATGGCCATAGACACAGCTTTAAATGTTTTTTCTACATACCTCAAGGTACCAGGCGGCTCATGAATGCTGAGATGCTGGGGCAAATGGAGCGTCCCATGGGAGAATGGTGGGGGAGGTCCCCAGCACACTCAGCAGTGGACCCAGAAATGGACCAGAAGTAGTTCTGGTCCATTTCTGGGTCCACTGGGGAGTGCACAGGGAACCCCCCCGCCTGGTCATGACTGGTGCCTCCTATGTCTGGGGGTACCCAGGGTACCCCTGCAGCTGATCGCTGACCCGGGGAGATGGGGGAGCCCCTGTGTGCTCGGTGGAAGACCCAGAAGTGGGCTGGAAGTACTTTAGCCCCCCCACACTCCTGTGGGATGCTCCATCCACCTCATCACAGCGTTCACGAGCTACATGTGGTACCTCAAGGTATGTAGAAAAAACATTTAAAGCTGTGTCTATGGCCTAATCACTGATTCTCTGAATCAGCATCGAATCTTCAGATTCGGATGTAGCTGAATTGAATTGGGACAGGGATCTGAATCAATGAATCGAATCACTGTCCCCAATTCAAGCTGAATCCAAATTGAATACAACTCATTTGACACAACCCTACAGTAGTTACTCTTAACACTAAAGCAGAACAGCAATACAAGATAATGCAGTTTGGCCAGTGTTTTCTGCTGATAGAGTACAGAATGTGTGTGTGTGTGTGTGTGTGTGTGTGTGTGTGTGCGCGCGCGCGCGCGCACAGACATAGCTGTGTTGACACAGACAGTGCTGCAAAAGTGGTCGTGGAGCAGCTCCTTTGGTTTTCTGTCAGAAATGGAAAGATTTCTTCTGTTCCCATATTGTATTGCAACATTTTGGACACTGGGCTGAGAAGTGGACCTGGCATTTGTTTCAGTTCTCAGACTGCCTGTGACAGGTCGCCCTCCCCAGTGCCATCTTCCGGGTCATCCGCGCCTTATGTGGGGTGCCCTTGGAGTCCTCTTGGACCTCTGCTGTCCCGCTCTAATCTCACCTGCCACGTCTTGGTGGAATTAGTATGCGAACGGGAGACTGTCAATTATATTGGTTATGTTGGGGTCTCTCCTATAAGGTTCTGACCCCTTTTTTCTCTAGCTAGACCTCTCCATCCAAACCCACCAAACAGGGTTAGACTCTGAGGCTCTAGCTCTTCCTTCCAGTGCCTAGAGGCTCTTGGCCTCTTTTCCGGCTCCCTTCTGAGGCACGATACCCCCTGGCCCAGAGGCACATGCGCTGTCCCATAGTCAAAGGCTTAACAAGTTCAAAACCTGGGCATGACTCCACCCTCCCAAACAACAGAAAAAACACACACCTGCACCCCCCTAGGTGTTCCAGGCCTCCCTGTGCTTTTTAAGGTCATCCCAAAAGCTGCGCCCTCACTGGTGCTGGGGTCCAGGCCCCCAAAAGCTGCGCCCTTACTGGCGCTGGAGATCCCACTCCAGAGTGGGTCCCTACAATGAGGCCTCCTCCAACCCCTAATAGCCTCACCCAAACCACTGGTATTAAGCGACAACACAAACGCAAGTCCCTTGGCTATAACATAAAAACTTAAGCCAACCAGCTCTAACCCTGCTCAAGCCTACCGGGGATACGTCATCCCGCAGCAGGGTTAGACGCTGCTCCTGCATTCAGGCTACTCCTCCCTTCCATGAGAGAGCTCCTTCCTCCTTAGCTGCTGGCAGGGAACTTCCCCCTTCGCCTCAGTTCTGGTGTTTAAATGGGAGCCAGGCCCTTCCCTTCTGGTCAGCTGACTGCTAGCCGGTGGGGGACACTGGCTCCCTCTGGTCGTCCTGGCAACCAGTACCTGAGCGGCTATTCCGGCTCTCCCAGTAGCAGGCACCTTAGTGCCCTGCTACACTGCCCCTTGGAGGGGAAGAGATGGT
>NW_005842073.1:1426602-1427792 GCF_000455745.1 Alligator sinensis
GATGGTAACACCACAGGAGAAATGAAAGTCCATATGTAGTGTCTCCTCCCAGTGGGTGGTTTTACAGTGACAGGAAGATTTAGAGGGTCAGCTTGTCCGCATTTGCTTCCCAAACAAACTTGTGCTCCTTTCCATCAGAGTTGTCCTAGATTAGGTTACGTGGGGTTTTTTTTCCCTTTCATGTCAGGTTATGCCATGATTTGCTCCAAGCTTACAGGATGTAACATAATGGGACTTAATATGACATGTCAGAAATTCAAATTCATTCAGAGATAATCTACCACCTACATTTTATAGGAAAATTCAACAGGAAGTTTCTGCTCGTTGTATAGGCTTCTTTCTAATACCGTGTGACCCAGTAGGTGGAATTTGAACATTAGTGCTAGCATAGTGTTTTGTTATCTAGTGAATCCTCTGCTATAAATGAAATCATGATGGAAATTATTTTAACTCTGCCAAATCCCATTGAAAACCAGATGGAATTTGGCCTCTGTGACTTCTGTAGAATTTTCTATAAAATTAAATCACATAATCCTCAGAACATAGGGACTGTGCAATGGCATATTAAACAACAAAAATGCTTAAATCTTAAATTATTCTTAGTTTAATAGAAACAAAACAAAAATCAAAATATATATGGAAACCATGTAAAAGTAAGAACCGAAAAGCTTCTTGTGTATGTTATGTGGGCTTTGTGGTAGAAAAAAACAAATGCTTGTGTTACAGTATTTTTCTCTACCAGTAATGAGTTGTTTAATGTTTTTAAGGCCAAATTCTATTCTCAATTACTAGCTTATGGCAAATCTGCAGAAGGAAGTGTTCATGGCTATTGTGAGTAGAACTTGGCTATATAGTTTTCTAGGATCACAACATTCATGTGATAAAAGTGGGTTGCTTTCTTTGGTGCCATTCACCTGCTCTGTGGCTTTATACAAGTTGCATCTGCTCTCTTTTTTTTTTTACCTTTCCACCTTTGCCTGTTGTTTTTGTCTAGACAGTTTATTCTTTGGGGGAAAGTATTTGGACTCCACATTTATAATGTAGAGTACATTTGCATAATGAGAATCAAATTTCATTCAGCATCTAAGGAGCTACTATAATACAAATAGGATTTTTACATGGTGAGTATGAAATATACAGGAATGTTTGAATGAAGAAAATATTAAAGCAAATTGTTGCCTCATTATCAG
>NW_005842073.1:1427823-1443999 GCF_000455745.1 Alligator sinensis
ACATAATGAAACTAACACTTTCAACGCTATCTACCTGTCCTCTTTTCAGCATATTTAAACAAGGCACTATTAAGAATATAGATACAGAGAAGTAGGACTGTGGTTGGGTGACAACATGAATAGTGTCCAGAAGATCTTATAACTCTATGTTAGTGAACAGTCTTGCAGAAAAAGCTATACCTGTGGAACTGATTGTAGTGACATGATAAAATACACATAGAACATTTTTGAGTTTTAAATTTCCTTTAAAATATTCAACCATTGATATAAACTAATTTTAAAGAAAAGAAAGCTGTATCACTGGCATCTTTCAAGAGACTTTGGGATCAAACTGAGTTTCCTTTGTTAAATATTTTTTCTTAAAACCCTGGAAAAACAGGCTATACTTCGACAATGCATGTTAGTATTTTGTGATTGCACATACTGTAACTGAATAACTTCTGTGTCCAGTGACTGAAGGGATAGCATGTGAAAGGTGAGAAAAACAACATTTTGTAGCTGTGCTTGTGGTCACCAGATTTAGAACAGATACTTGTGGTGTGATGTTATAGCAGGGAGATGAAAAGAGACCAGAATCTACAGCCTAGAAACTGTCCATTTAGGATTAAGGTGAAATATATACAGTGATAAATTATTCTTGGGGAATCAGTCTCTCCCTCCATTGGACAATAGTTTTAATTTAGTTAACAGATTTTAACAAATCCATGAATCAGTGGAAGATCTCTTCTGGTCTCAGAAACTAAAGCAGTTTTTTACTTGTGTCAGAAGGATTAGGTAGGCTTTACAGGAAAATCTACTGGAAGTGCTGTTTGTGGTTTGGGTAGTTGATAATCGGCTTTCTGGGTCACTTATGGCACAGTACCAAGCATGATGATAAGGAGCACTGTGCTTTTGTAATGTTTTGGGGTATGTCTTTGTTGCAGTCAAAGGTGTGACTCTAGTTTGTATAGACATGCCTGAATTAGCTTGCAAGGGGCTAACTCGGGTATTAGGATTAGTACAGCTGCAGCAACCTACATCTCAAGATGGGCTAACTATAGAGCTCTGTGCTGCTGCAGTCATACTGCTAGTAGTGCCTGACCTATACACTTGAAAATGACCTCAGATGGGTCTACATGAGCTGCCATCAGACCTTTGACTGCAATATAGACAAACCCTTTGATGAATTACAGACACTGCCAGATTGACTGCTCATAGTCATAAAAGATCATACAGCACTTTCTATAAGAAGACAGTAGGTCAGTTAACTTTGGTGTTCTAGTTAAAATTTCTGCTTGCATAATTGGATGCTGACAAGTCACACCCCCACTGCAATTTTAATTGGTGCAGGAAGTTTTCACATTGCTGTTACTGAGCTTGTTTAAAAAGCCCTAGATTACACTGCAGAAATTATTACAATGCAGCAGTGGGAAAGGTGATGTGTGCTTATGTGTGTTAATTTGCTTGTGAAGATTCCAGGCACACATGGTAAAATATTTTCATTTCTTACCTGTAAGAGTTATTTATATTCCATGCTTGGACTTCCTGTGTGTAGTACATAGATTCAGTTAACTCTCATGGGGGAGGTGCTGGGAAAAGGGCAGTATGGAAGCGTTGTGAGTTTTTCCTGAATGTATAAGGCCCTGTTGATGCACTTAATTGGGTGGCCCCATTTTGAGAAATCAAGCTTTGCTAGGGAAGCATTTTTTTTTTTTTTTTTTTTACAGTGGATGTGGAAAATATAGTCCTTAATGCTGAAAGGAAACCGGTATAGATCAACCAATTCATAGAATGCTTGATAAATGAGTTTTCTTTCCTTTGGGCTATTACATTAGTTTCAATGCTTAAAGAAAAAATAGTGTGTGTAAATAAGCATTATGTATGACCTTCTAGAAGTGGGGACTGTGCTTCCTTGGTGTAACCCACTGGTGAGTATATGACCTGGGGAGTCTCTCTCTTTTTGTACCTGTTGCACAGGAGATGCGATTCTGTTAAATCTCTAGCTAGGGAGCTATGGCTCTTGATACACTATAAGACCTGATATTCTAAGCTTTGGAGAAGAGAAGACTGGGAGGATTTGATAAAAGTCTTTAGATTCATTACAGAGAGGATGAAGATGGATTTTTCTTGGTGACTGTAGGGGAAAGGACTAGGAGCAAATGCCTCTAACTTTAGCAGGGAAAATTTAGGTTGGACTTTCTGGGCATTTTTACGTGTGTTCTGGCAGGCATGGGGGCACTTTAATTAGTGACCACTTTTAATTAAAAGCACCTGAGTGTCACATGTCAGCGTCCCCCATGTTGAAAAATGGCAGCAGGGCACTTTGAATTAAAGTTGATCAAACGAGCTTTTGGTAAAAGCACCCTGTCACCATTTTTCAGTGCAAGGACACTGATGAAGATGATGCCAGAGTCTGCTGGAATGCGTTTTTTTCCGTGCTCTTACAGACTCGATTAATCAAGTGTGCTCTGACATGCTGGATTTCTAGTGCACTGGAGCTAGCTTTCTGCACATGTACAGGAGTCCTCTGACTTTAAGAGTGATCAAGCATTGGAACAACCTACATGGAGAAACTGTGGCATCTCCATCCTTGGAAGTTTTCAAGAGCAGATATGACAGACACTTGGCTGAGATGGTTGTCAGGGATGATCCTACAAGGGGATGGACTAGATTACCTTGTGAGGACCCTTCCAGCCCTACTTTCCTATAATCCTAAAATGACATCTATTTCATTTATATTTCACCTACTGTTGTTAGTACCATATATCAGAGGTATCAAACTCATTGTGACCCCAGAGCTGTGGCTGGAATGTCCTGTGGGCTGTATCATTGCCACTCCTGCCATAAATGACAAGAAATATATACATGATGAATGTTGATATGAAAAAGAGAGTACTTGAAGGACTGGATCTGCCTTTTAAAGGCAGAAATCAAAACCATTTTCCCTAGTTATCATGGACCCGTCTTGGCCATTTAGTTCAGTTGGAAATAAGTGGAAGATGTGGGTTGTTTGTTATCCTCTCCCAACCAGCATACCCATCTCTAGTTTTTATAATCTGTAACTTTTGAGGTTTAAATGCAGTTTATCGGGCCTCATGTTGGTTTTCTTTTTTGATGTCTGGATTGCAAGAAAAGCAAGTTCAATTAAGAAAAGGAGCTCCATTTAGCAAATAGATGCATGACCTGATTCACCTCTTGCTTACATCAGTTGGATATGTTTTAGCTTCACTGGCATCATTAGCATTATTCCTTTTTTTTTACCAGTTTAAGTATGAAGAGAATACATTCAAGAATATGGAAATGTGATTGTCATAGCAAATTGCATACAAATCATTTTCTCTGTTCTGTATCTGATTTAATAATTATGCTAATAGTACTATAAATATCCATGCATAAATATAAGTTAGAACAGTATATCCCGAGCAATTTACTTTATCTAATTGCCCAATGATATATTCAAAGCACTTAAAATAATGCATCTGAGGACACAAACCCAGAAAAATACAGTATTTTACTGACTGTTTCAGTTTACAAACTCGTAGCATTTTTCCCTCAGATTCGCTTTATTATAGTAGGGCTTAGGCTATTTGTTTTGCTGTGTTTTTTTTACATTCTCCAGCTTTGTCAAGACTATCATCTTGCTAATTACCAGAATAATGAGTTGAATAAAATACAATTGCATAGACAGTTGTGATTATAATAATGCTATCATTCCATATTCAGGAACTAATAGTCCTGGGTAACTCAAGTAAATGCCAACAAAGGAATTTGATGCTGATGAAAATATAGAGATGTGCTATTGGAACAGAACAGTCCGCTTTGGTGATGCCCAGAAGACATGGCTCAGGAGGGCTGGGCAGCATCTTTTGAGTAAACATGTTCTGCATTTGAAAAAATAATGACAATAATTTTCAGTTGGAACAAACCTGAAAAACACCAAAAGTATGGTTATGCTAGTAAGTCAGTCAGGGAAAATGTAAATTGAAGCATCAGGGTGAGAGACAGGTTGGGGGGAGGAGGATGTAGCAGGTAAAACCGGAGAGATACCTGGGGAGTCAGATGTCAGGAAGGTTATAGTGTGTCATAAATCCAATGTCTATATTGAGTCCAAGAGTTTTTGTATCTAGGAGGCTGATGAAGTCAAGTTCATAGGTTTGTTAAACCCAAAAACTTGCTAAGATATCTTTCTCCTACTATTCAGTTAGTCTAATAAAAGATATTAGATTGACCCAAACAACCTCTTCTGCCTTATGTGTGTTAAGGCAGAGCAGGATGAATGCAACAGGCATTGGCAACATGTAGGTGGTGCACACGGGTGCATGTGCACCACCTGAGATCAGCCATGCACCCCCTGGAAGTACCAGCTGTGAAACCGGAAATGCCAGCGGAAGTGCACTTCCAGTTTTGCCACTGGCTTGGCTGCTGGGGAACCCCCCCCCATCAGCTATTGGTTGCCCGAGGATCCCCCACCCCATTGGTGATCTGGTGCCCCCCCAGACTTGGGAGTCATCAGTTGCCCATTACAGCAGGTATGGTAGCCTTTAAAAGGGGGCATTCCCGGTACCAGTTAGATCTCAGCCCACCTACCTGTTTCTGGGCCAACTGCCCATGACTCTTTTTCCTGCCATGCCTTGAAGGAAAACTGATTCAGATGTTGGGGTCATGCCACTAGCAGTCCCACCAGACCTCCCTACCCTGGTAGAATGCAGTTTTAGGTCATGCCCAGGACCTGGGGTCTCCTCCTTCCCCATAGCCCCAGCTCATACCTCCAAGTTCATCCTGGCACGGGAGCTCAGCATGGAGATGTTCTTCCCTGCTGGCTGGTGATAAACTAAACTTCCACCTCCAGCTCTGAGAGCAGGGAAATGGTTCTGAAAGCAACTAAAAAAAGCAAATACATTTGGAGTGAGGAAGGTGGCACTCCATCTGTATGTGGAACTTGGGGAACCCCAGCAGCGGGAGGTTCACCTCCAGGAATACCAACTCCTCCACCAAACCAGGATCAAAGGAGGTGTGGTGGGGTGTCACAACATCCCTAGCAATGCTGAACACCCTCTCACTTGGAACACTGGTGGACAGGACAGGTTTTCCCAGGCGACCGTGGCCAGATCCTGTCACATCTGGCTGCGGGGGAGGTCAAGGGGTCACAGTAGAGTGGCTCCACATCCTCGGTGAGATAGGTAGCCACTGAGGCCTCTGTGCTACCTGCCGGATGGTGGGGTCTGGTGCCTCTGGACCCCAACATTGAAGCCATGCCCTTGGCCCACATTGGCAATGCCTTTGGTGGAGGAGACTGGCTGATGCTTGGGGTGCTGGCACAGGAAAGTGGATTCCCCTCTTCCATGTCCCCCTGCCTCTGCCCTTCTGCCTCCCTGACTCAGTTCACCAGTCCCTCCGTCCAGTGATCAAGGGTTTTGCTGTTGCAGGTTCTCCCCTTCACCCTTGGGTTGCACATGCCTGCCAGCATGTGGACCATACTGGAATGCAATGGGTCCAGCCATTTTTTGATGCCCTCCTTCAGCGGCTTCACCGGTGGCTGCACCTCTGGTGAAAGTGGCTTGCCCCAACCAGAAACATTGATCCCCTGGAACTTCTGCATTTGATTCTCAAGCTCTTTCACTATGGGGATCACCTGGCTAAGGAGGGCATCACAAGTGCTGAGGCTCTCAGTGGCCTTGAGGAATGGCTTGAGGACCACCAAGATCTGGGAGATGATATCCCACTCTGTTTTGGTAAGGGGGAGGCTGATCCCAATCTCCCCAAGCAAGGCCATCTCATGGATGGCCTTCTGTTGCTCGGCTAGCCTTTTAAGCATCAGGTATGTGGAGTTCCACTGAGTCTCCACATCGTGCATGATTTTGTGCTGCAGGATGCTCAGCTCTGCCTGTTTGTCCTGCAACAGCTTGTCCCCCTTGATGCTCTCATGGAAGTGGCCCTCCACCTTCCTGCATTTTGAAATGAACTGGCTGGTAGTGGTAGTGATGGCACCATCACTGGGAACCCTATCTCCTGCCAATGCATCCCCAAGTATGAGATGGAACTCGTGTGCCACACAGCGGATGCCAAAAAAGTTGGCATCATGCACTACCTTGATCATATTGGCTCCATTGTCAATGATCATGAACCCATGGGTGATCTTGCCCTGCCCAACGAGCCAGCCCTGCACCATGTAGTTTATGACCCCCATGATTTCCCTTGCCATGTGGGACTCATCCATCATGCCATGTGGGACTCACCTCTGCTCTAAGGAGAGCCCACTGATGCCCTGACTGATCGAACCAGTACCCTGTGAGAGAGAGGTAGGCATGATCTCCACCCTGGCTGCTCCACATGTATGAGGTGAAGTGCAAAGCTACCTGCAACCTTGCCTTCCACAGCTCCTCCCTCAATTAATCCCTGAATGCCTCATACAAGGAGGGCACCACCATCCTGCTAAAGGTGGTGTGTGTGGGCACTTGGTAAGAGGGGCCATGAGTGTCATGAGCCACCTGAATCCTGGATGCTCAACAAAGGAGAAGGGCTGGCCACATACAGCAAGCATCTCCCCAGTGGTCTGGGTGACCTTGCTCAACTTGGGAACATGCCCCTCTTTGTCTCTGCCCTCCCACACTGGTCCAGGATGGCCTGCCTCTGCTTCTTGGGGATGGGGCCTTTGTAGCGACAGGGGGACTTCATTTTTGGCATGCTCCCACTGGTGCCAGGCTAAAGAGGAACAATGGCAAGGGGGTGTTGCCTCCTGAGATGCAGCAGTATTGCCATGGTGGTGAAGTGTTTATCACACTTGCCCTGGCTGATCTGCTTTTGACAGTGCTGACAGGTAGCATACCTGGGATCATGTGCTATCTCAAAATGATCCCAAACTACACTACCCACCTGCTTCTAGGTTGAAGGTGGGGATCCTGCCTTATCCCTCTCCTCATGAGGTAGAAGCACAACAACAGGAGGAGCTGAGTCATTTTCCCCCACAACCTCCTCCAAATTGCCTTCCTGAAGAGACCTACCTCTAGGTGAACTTTGAGGGGTGTGGAGCACAAACTCAGATTACTCCTCTTTCCCCAGAATTTCCTTAGCTATGGCACTCATCTCCACTGCTTGCAGATCCAGCTCCTCCTCTGGCACTGGAAGGCTCACGCTGGGAACTGAAATTGGGGTGGAGACTGTCATGCTGGTGCTGGTGGTTATTGCTGATGTTAGTGAAGATGATGCAGGTGCAGACACTGCTTCCACCGCCTTTCTCCCACTAGTAGCAGAAGACTAATCACTGCCAGGAAAGAGAGTGAATCTATGTTTGGGTGGGGGGGAGAGGAACTTGCAGCTGTCCCTCTTCTCCCTCTCTCTCCCTTGCCAGAAGACCAGGCACCTGCCTTTCCAGCATGTTTCATAATGCTTGGTGTGCTGCGAAATGTGTATGTGTCTGTAATATATGTTTTGCTTTCCTGCAGTGCACAGTGATGACACACTGTCAGGGAAAACACAGAAGAGAGACTAGCTAGTTACCAACAGACTAGATAGCAATCCAGAGCCTTTCAGATGCTACTGGTCCAAGAGAGACAGCTCACATAAGTCACAGATCACTTTATACACAGCCTTATCTGTTGCTTCTACGTCCCTCCCCCAGAGCACTGTGATTCATAGTTTCATAGTTTCATAGTGCTTAGGATCAGAAGGAACCTAAACAGATCATCAGGTCTGACCCCCTGCCCTGGGCAGGAATGGGTGCCACAGTCATATCACCCCAGCCAAATATCTGTCCAGCCTCCTCTTGAAGACTCCTAAGGTAGGAAAGAGCACCATCTCACTTGGGAGCCCAGTACAGAGCCTGGCAGCTCTGACTGTAAAGTAATGTCTCCTGATGTCCATCCTGAACCTTCTCTCTAACACTTTGTGGCCATTAATCCTAGTAAACCTTGGTCATGCCCAGGGGAACAGAGCCTCCCTCAATTCTCACTGGTTCCCTCTGGTGAGTTTGTAAACGGCCACCAGATCCCCTCTCAGCCTTTTCTTGTGGAGACTGAATAGGTTCAGGCCCCTTAGCCTCTCCTCATAGGGCCTGCCCTGCTGCCCCTTGATCATATGAGTGGCCCTCCTCTGGACCCTCTCAATGCTAGCCACATCCCTCTTGAAGTACAGTGCCCAGAACTGGACGCAGTATTCCAACTGCGACCTGACCAATGCTGCATAGAGGGGAAGGATCACCTCTCTGGACCTGCCTGAGATGCATCTGTAGATCTTCCTCAGATTGGTGGCTCATGTTCATCCTGGAGTCAACAATGACTCCAAGATCCCTTTCTGCCACTGTGTTGACAAGAAGAGTGTTTCCCAGCTTATAGGTGTGTTGCTTGTTCCTTTTCCCAAGATGCACCTTGCACTTGTCTGTGTTGAATTCCATCCTATTCTCATGCACCCACCTCTACAACCTGTCAAGATCTAGCTGGATTCTGTCCCTCCCCTCTAGTGTGTCCACCTCACCCCACAACTTGGTGTCATCAGTGAATTTGGATAGAGTGCATTCCACACCCACATCTAGACTGTTGATAAAGATGTTGAACAGTACAGGCCCCAGGACTGAGCTCTGGAGGACTCCACTGCCCACATCCCTCCAGGTCAAAAATGACCCATCTACCACCACTCTCTGGGTGTGACCATCTAGCCAATTTGCCACCCATCTGTCTGTGTGGGCATCAATGCCACAGTCTTGTAGTTTTTTTTTAAGAGAATGTGGTGGGAAAGTGTGTCAAAGGCCTTCTTAAAGTCCAGGAGGATGACATCCACCCCAACACCTTCATGCAGGGACTTTGTGACCTGATCATAAAAAAATTCCAGGTTAGTCAGGAAGGATTTGCCATCAACGAGTCCATGTTGGTTGCCCCTGAGCATTACCTCCCCTGCTGGGCCCTTGCAGATGTGGTCCTTGATAATTTTCTCAAAGGTCTTCCCAAAGACTGAGGTAAGACTGACTGGCCTATAATTTCCTGGGTCCTCCTTCCTTCCCTTTTCATCAATGGGGACCACATTGGCCCCTTTCCAATTCTCTGGTACCTGGCCAGTGCCCCACGAGCAGTCACAAATCCATGCCAGGGGCCCCACTATGACCGCCGCCAATTCCCTCAGCACCCTTGGATGAAGAGCATCTGGACCTACTGATTTAAATACATCCAGCCCTTCCAAGAGTTCCCTAACCAGGTTGTCCCTGACCCTAGGTATGGCGGTGCCGCCCCTGGGTCCATCTGCAATTCTAGTGGGGGAAATGTCTCAGTCTCTGTGATTGAAAGAGAACTCAGGGAAAGATTACAGTCACTAGCCAGCTACAGATGTCAATATCAGAGCAGTCTCTCCACCCCACCTCCTTTTCAATTTCTGTTTCTTGCATGTTTGCCTTCTGAATCTCTGAATCTTTCTGAATCTTTTCCAAATTGATTTGGAGGCTTCCAAATCAATTCAGACCTTCTAATAGGTCTCCCAGTTTGATTCAGATTCAGAGATTTGGTTGTCAAATTGGACTGAATCTCCTCTGAATTGAATTGGCTACTGAAGCTTTGCACAGCCCTACTAGGTAGATAAATGGGTGAATCACACTACTCAATGAGTAGACATCGATGGCTTAATGTCTAGTTGGGAGGAGGTATCAAATGGAATTCTGCAGGGATCTGTCCAGGGTCCTGTATTGTTCAACATCTTCATTAATTATTTGGATATTGGGATTAACTGCACACTGAGCAAATTTGTAGATGGCTTGAAGCACAGGGTGCATGACCTAGATCAACAAAAAAAAATGGTCCACACTCAATCATAAGAGAAGCAGAAAGGAGAAGTGAAAAGTCCTACACATTTTGCAGAATAAATATGTTCACAAATACAAAATGACTGGGTAGCTTGTAGTATTGCAGAGGAAGACCTGAGAGTTACAGTTCCAAATATAAGCCAATAGTGTGCTTTTGTAAAAATGCCAACAGTATCCTAGGTTGTATTAACAGGCATATCACTTGTAAATCAAAGGGAGTAATTATTTCTCTTTATTCATGGCTGGGGTCTGGGGTCAGGGAGCGGGGTTAAATTTCCCTTTCCCCAAGTACAGAGCTGCCCTGCTTTGCTAAATTTCCTGCTGGCTATGACTGTGGACTACAAATCCCAGAGAAACCTGGAAGCAGCGAGAAGAAGTGACTACTACCCCTGTGGAGTCCTGCTGCTTTATGTGGACTGCAAATTTCAGAGATCTCAGGGGCAGCAGGAAGAGGAAGTGAATACACAGCCCATGATGGCTCTGTTCCAGAGAGCCATGCTGTAGCACCATGCAGCTTCTGGCATGATCCAGTGCAGGCATGTGGCTGCATTTCCTGAATCAAAAGTGAATGTCTGTCCAGTTGTTTCTCAGTTTAATCTCTGCAGCTTAAATTTACCTGGAAAGACTAAGTTGATTCAGCCTCAGGCTTTTTGACTGTCTATACTTAGCTGAAGTGACCAAGCTCAGAGTTCTTCCTCTTGTCTCCAAAGCAGTCATTTTTATGGAGGACTTTTTTGGGGGCATGCCTTCTGGGGAAATAATAGCTTTGCTGTCCTCTGTTGTGTCTCATTATCTTTTTCAAAGAGACTAGAGAACTAAGATATGCCATCCAGAAACAGGAAATTAAGCTAAAACCTCTACTTTCTCCTATGAAAGTGTGCATTCAGTGCTATATAACATTGGCTAGATAGGCAGTTGTCTGTATACAAATACACAGGCAGGATCTTATATTTGCTTTTACAAAGAGATAATAGATAAAGTAGCAATATACCTTTTTAAAGTTTTTCATATTAAGATATCTTCAGACTAGACTTAGAAAGTGTGAGTTTCAGAATTCCTGATTTCAAGTGGCAACAGTTTCTCTCTAAACTAAAGAAGAAAATCTGTTAGCCCTAAAGGACTTTGGAACAAATAAAGGAACAAAAAAACATTCCTCTGCTGTCAAGGTTATCAGGAGTCTATGGAAAGATACATGAAGACCAACCTCTATGTAGAGTTTTGAATAATTATAAATCATCATAAATAATCATAAGCATCTCACAAAGTAGTATTCCTGGAAGGCAAAAAAAAAAATCTTAAGGTAGAGGTGATATGCACAAATGACCAGATCATGTTAAATGAAGGATTTCAGCTGCTGTACTCTGAAAAAAAACTGATTTTTTTTTCCAATTAGTTATGGGAAATAGTCCAACAACTGCAGAAGCAAGGAGCTACAATTCTACAGCCAAGAATGTTGAAAACATACTAAGATCTTGACTTTTGGGGGAAGGGATTCATCTTTAAGGCTTTGTATTTGTTTTTTAAAAAGGAGGTCTTGCTAAGGAAAAAAAATATAGAAGAAATCAAGTCATACACAAATATGATGAATTAAATCTGCTTGTTTTGTTGTTTTACTTAAAAATGGGCTTTGAAGAAGTGTTTACTGCTCTGATATCAAAAGCTTATGTTGATGTGTTAGAATGTTGACAGCTAGTATCTATTTCCCCTTCACTTAAAGAGGTGGGAAGAAACAAATGATCTTTCCTTTTATATATATTTTACTTTGGTTTCTTGAAGGCCCTTTCCTTTAAGGTCAGTGTTATGTGTTTTTGATTTTCAAACTGATTGCTTATTTCTTTACTGATTTTTATCTTATACCATAAGAAACAATAGTAGCAGTTGAAATTTTGAAAAGTTACAGAGTGGAGCAGAATGGAAAAAAAATTGTTTTGGTTCTGGGACCTTGTGTATTTTTCCACATACTATTTCATAGCCAAGTGTTAATCCAAATATTACACAAAACTGAGTAGATGTGATTGGCAGTATATTATGGCAGTGAATGGACGAAGTGAGTTGAGTCAAATAATAACTTTGGCCCAGAAAGAAGCAGTTTATTTTTGTCAGCATCTGGTTTTAAAAATGTTTTGACAACCACCACTTCACAGCCAAAAGGCAGTAGTTTGCATTCTGTCACCCAAGATATATTGCTACAGAGAGAAAAGTAGGTTTGAGTGTCATTGGTGTAACAATGATACGATTACCATTTTAAATTACAGGGTTGTAAAATCATTGAAAGATGTCAAGCAGTTTTAGTTGCCTATTCTTTGTGGTCATAATTCCTTAAACTCTATTTTTAATGGGAAGTTTGCTAACATTAAAATACAAAACAATGAAATATGTAGGATACCATCTAGAATGCTCTCAAAATTATTCTAATAGTATAAAAGCCTTAGTCTGTCTGTCTGTAGTCCATAATGCTTTTTTGCACTCTGATTGGTTGTCTCAGCAGTCAGAGTGCTCTGCACAGACAGAGACAGATGGCAGAGCACTGCCATGTCAGTGGGGACTAAAGGGCTGGGGAGGGGGGCGTGAGGGTGGTCTCACCCTCCCCCCTCAGCCTTGCTTCTTGGAGCCAGGAGCTGGACCAGGCCCCCTCCTAACAACAGCTGGCAGGGAGGGGGAGGTGGAAGGGAAGAGGGAAGAAAGGGACGGAAGGAGGGGAGAGGGAAGTGGGGGTTACTGGTGGCAGTGCATGGCTGCCCACCACCAGCCCTGGCCAACACCATGGCTGCCTGCTCACCCGCCACTGCTAGCTATCACTGCATGCAAGCCCCCCTTCCCCTCCCTACCACCTTGGGAGGCAGGGGGTGGGGGAAGGCACATGGGCCCACACCCAAAGCAGCAGGGGAAACTACAGGGGGAGGGGGGAATGAGCCTGGGCCCAAAGCGGTAGCAGGGGGGAGGGTGACACAGGCCTCACAGCAATACTTGTTCCTTCAACATTCTCTGTTGTAATACCTAATATTACAAAGTTCTGAGCTCTCTAAACCTTCCCTGATTGTATTTAAGGTCAGGGGTGATTATATGTTTGTGGGGCTGGGTTCTTAATGGCAATAAATATTATTTCATGGCCAGTGACGATTGTTTTTCAAGATAGTTGTGAACAATTGTTCTTCTCTTTTGTTTCTGGAAGGAAGTCAGGATCCAAGATCTGAGAATAAAATCTTAAGGCACAGTTGGCAAGTTACTGGTCTACTTGTTGGACCTTTAATCATTTTGTCAGTATTCATTTTTTATGAGACTTCCTTTCTTTGCTCCATTTCCTGCAATCCCTTTGTGTATATTTATTTTCAGGTTTGTTTTCATGTGTCTCCAAGTGAATAGTTGTCTTTGACTGTAAGAGAAAAATAATACCTAAGCATTGAAATATTTAAAGAAATACATCAGCATTGAAATGTAGAGCCAACACACTAGAAGGCTTAGGTAGAGTGTATGACTAGACCCTTACAACTGTGATTTTTCATGGCAATGCATTGGCATTTAATTTTTCATGATTTGCTTGTCTGTGAAGAAACCTCCCCCTCCCCACAAATCCTGGTGAAAGTATTTGAACCAGTCTCCAAAATGCCTGTTACCTAGACCAGCCATTCATTTTCAGATGAGGTATTTGAGTAGGTCAGCAAAATTCTACTTAGTACTTAATTTATATGTGGAACTATAATAAGAACAACAGAAATCTTCTAGTTAAGATCCCCTTTTTCTAGTGCAGTCTTCCTCCATTAAACCTTGCTGCTGAATCTTGCTTTAGACATATTGGGTGCTCCTACACATATGCTTTACTGTGCAGTAGACTAATTTACTTCACAGTAATGCATCACTACCTACACATGCATGGCAATTGAGCTGGTATAGACTAATTTATAGCACCATCAGATAGTCCCATCAGACACAGGTACTATCTGACAGCAGAGTAATTACTGCACTTAAATGCCTATGTAGATGGTGATGTCAGGATTAGTTTACTCTGGTTCAGATTGCACCAAAGTTTACTCAGTTGCATTAATTGCACATGTAGACATGCCCATTAAGTACTATTTGAGGGCCTTGTTCCATACTACATGTTAAGCTGTTCAAATGTTAATTGGAGTTAGTGGTAGTTCGAGTTTGGAGCAGTTACACTTTAGGACAGCAGGGGCCTGGGCTTCCCCCTGCTCCCTGCCCCCTAGAGCTCCCCTAGTTCCTTCCCTACCCCTTGGGGTTCTCCTTTTCCCCTCTCACCTTATGGGCTCCCTGATACCATCTATCTCTCTGCTTATTTGTGCCTGCCATGTTGTCTGTCTTGACAGGAGCAGGCAGGGAAGGGCTAATCTGTCTGTTAGGCTGCCACTGCTGTTGCCATGGCTGCTGCTCTTCTTCAGGATGATCTCAGCCCAGAAAGCAGTGGCAGCAGCAGCTGGGCAGGCAAGTTTACCCTTCCTTGCCTGCTCCCCAGGACAGACAGTGCAGGCAGCCACAGGTAAGTGGGCAAGGAGCAGTAAGCATGGATCTGGGGTACTGTGGAGGCTGGGAGGGCAGTAGGCCTGATCTGGGCCAGCAGGGGAGGTAGGGTAGGTGGAATGTTTACATTAAAGTATAGCTTAGAGTGGCTATACCTTAGTGTAACACAAACTGGGTAACACAAATTAAAAAGAAACCTGCCCTGGAATGTAGTTAACTTTAAGCCACCTAAAGTGTTCTTAGTTTCAGGTGTTAATGTGTGTACAATTCAGGAGTTAATAGCCCCAGGAGCCACCTAAAATTTGCATAATACATCTGTGACACTTATTGAACCTGTCTAGCAAGAGGCACCTGATGATATGAAACCCAGTTAGTTCCATAATTATGAGCCCAGTTACCGGAACTCTAATTTGTCTTTACTTCCAGCGCTCCTGTTCCATGTGATAATGCTCAACGTACTCCTTCTGCATTTATTTTGCTTTCTCATTTGCTATCAAGTCTTACATAAATTCAAAATACTATTTTTTTAAGGAAAATGTTTGACATACAAAACTATGGGTTACTCATATCAATGTGTGCTTTTAATGGCTTTGCATTAAAGTCATGGTTTTAAGACACTTAATAAGGTCTCTTCTATTATTCTCAATACCCCCAATAATTATTCTGTTCAAACTTGTTTTCAATATGAATACAAATGTTTCTCATTTGTTTTTCAGTTTGGTAAAATGCTCAGTCTGTTGTTTGCATTATCCAGGCATAAAGGATCTGTTCCAACTGATTTTAGTGGGGTATTTTTATTGATTTTGATGGCCATTTGTACTAGACTCCAAGGAGGAAACATCTTCCATATTATTTTCTTAAGATGTTTTGTGTTTCCATAGCTTTAAGCAGCATATTAAAAAAATAATTCAAAGAGGCTGTGCTGGGCCATGCTGTACTTCTCAGTGAAGAAAAATGCCTTTGACTTTTTAAACTTGGAAGTAGTGAAGTTGCAAGTGGAAAGAAATATATGTAGTTTGCATGCAGAGTTCATAATTTTAAGTCCACCAGTGCTGAACTGTAGAGCTTCATACATACTAAGAGCATGAAAATATGGAACAGTGAACACTGGACTTATGTCTGGAGCTTTACATATTGAAATTCTCATGTGCTTCAAATGAAAGAATACTCAAGTGTGGTGCTCAGTGTTGTATTTCAAGCTCATATTTACAACCTCATGTAACTGTGATAAAATCATTAGAATCTTACAATGCACATTGAAATCATGACACTTATTTTAATGTTTGGTGAATAAGGTGGGGTTATGTTTTAATTCTCTTCCTGCAAAGAAACTGTGCGGGCCCTCTCCCGATCCCGCCTGGATCGCCATGTGCGAGCTCTCTCCTGATCCCATCTGGGTCGCCATGTGCGAGCCGGGGCGAGCAGGGGGCCCGTCTTTGTGCACACAGGCTGTGGCCGGCAGCCCGGGCACACGGGGCTGGAGAAAACTGCGGTGCGGTATAGTATGCTCGAGCTAGAATCAGTCACGGAGGCGTAATGGTTGATTGAAAAGATTATTTACTTACACCCAAGGTGGTCGCAGTGTGGGCTGGTCAGCTTTCCAGGCACAGTTCCGCTTGAGTTCTCGGTGGAGGACTCTAATAAACTCGGTTCCTTGACCCCGGAGTGAATCAGGCTCCGCGGGTTCAAGAATTCGTTCCCACGGAGCAGCTGTATTTCCGTGAGTGTTACTTGGTTCCCAGGTCCCCCGGAGCTGTTAAGACTCCGTGGGTTCGACAATGGGGTCCGTAGGACAGGGATACGTCTGGGCTGCGATCGGCGACGGGGAGAGGCTAGAGGTTAGTTGCCTCGGAGTCGTTAAGGCTCCGAGGGTACGGTAAATAGGTTCCCCGGAGTTGTTGAAGCTCCGTGGGTTCGACAAATTAAACCTCTGTTGCCCT
>NW_005842073.1:1444099-1445583 GCF_000455745.1 Alligator sinensis
CTCCTTTGCATCGTGCATCACTATAATGCAAAAGGAATGCACTATGCAAAGAAAGCTACAGAACTGGCGGGAAAAGCTCCTGCACGTGGGTCCTCTGTTGCAACAGAACACTCCACCGTGCAAAAGAGCTGCAATTTTGGCGGGAACATGATTTAGCGATGCCGAAGCACACTCAAACAAAAAAACCACAACGTTGGGTTGTGACATCCCCCCTTGCTGAGAGCATAGCGAAATTATGCTATATACTCATATCAGGAACCTTGTAGTGAGTCATCAAACGAGTAAACAAGTGGACAAACAAATAAACAAACATAAAATTCGCTGTCCTGGAATTGAGTTATAGAACAATTAAAACAATAATCAATACAAACACATAATCAGACCTTTAGATTTGGATATCTCCCCTTGTTGAAGGCACAACTGAATTAGACCACACGCTCGTCACTCAAGTTGTCATGGGCTCCCACTATGGGTTGCCGAGCCAAACGAGCAAACACCAAATTTGCTAACATAAGGAGTTCGTCCTCTAAAGATTGAATCAAATAATAACCTTCACAAATACATATACACATAATTAGATTCATAACAAAGAACTGCACGATCAGGGCTTCAGTGGGCATCATGGCGAAGTCATATGTCAGGCCCTCGCTTCCTTCAATGATGTTATCCCTCTCAGGGCTTCTCTTCGCCACGCACTCTGAATTCTGGATCTGTAAATAAAATTTATAAAACAGATTAATGATCTAACTGACAAAGAAGATTATTCTTAATCATGTTTAAATTCCATGGCCATAAGTTCTAGCCATGAAATTATAGCTTCATCAGATTCCATCTCAGATTCTTTATATAGCTGCTGTAACTCCGTCCAAGCACGAATGCGACTGGTGACGACATCTCGCTCATCAGTTGTTTGGTTGACTGTGGTTGTAAGACAAGCTGCTCTTTCGGGAGTTGATGTTGTTATAGGCTGAACTGCTGCCGCGGGAGTCATCGTTGCTGGTATCACTTCAGGCAGGAGGGGCGGATGCACTCCTCCGCTTAACTCTCTCCTTCGACGGCAGGAAGGCGTGGTTGGTAGAGGCGTCGCTGCGTCGCTAGGCAGGGTTGCTGGCGACGACGCTGCGTCGATGGGCGGAGTTGCCGACTGAACTCTCGCGGGTTCTTTCGAAGCTCCACCCTTCTTTTCCGGTTCTTCCACGCGGTCTCCCTCTTGCTCGGCACCATCTTGGACCGGTGTCTCAGGTTTCTCTTTCTCAGCCGCTTCTTTGACCCCTGAACAGCCATCTGCAAGTGGGCTTTCAAACTTAAATTCTGGTGCATTAGATTCATTACAGTACGAAAAGTTGCACCACATTCTCCCCCCTTCTCATACCACAAGGCCACTCTCTCATCCGCGGCTCGTTCCTCCGCTCCCAGGGTTTCACAGAGCTCGGATGGTAGCTCGCGACCCCTTAATCTAGCCGCCATGAGGGGGGGGGACTGGA
>NW_005842073.1:1446423-1502124 GCF_000455745.1 Alligator sinensis
TTAGAGATCTTCACGCTCCTTTCCCGAACTCCACGTGCTTTCTCTCTCTCTGACTTGGGCGGAAACTACCCAAGCCTTTTGTACGGCTAGCAAGCCAATAGCTAGCCGCCACGTGTGCCTACATTAAGACTGGCCAATAATGTGGCTCGAATCTTAATACAAATGGCAGGAACTCCTTTGCATCGTGCATCACTATAATGCAAAAGGAATGCACTATGCAAAGAAAGCTACAGAACTGGCGGGAAAAGCTCCTGCACGTGGGTCCTCTGTTGCAACAGAACACTCTAACATGCAAAAGAGCTGCAATTTTGGTGGGAACATGATTTAGCGATGCTGAAGCACACTCAAACAAAAAAACCACAACTTTGGGTTGTGACAGAAACAAGAAAACCAGATAAGGCAATTTAAGGCTAAACCATTTTCTGCAAAATTAAGAACATTCAGCTTTATGGTTCTCATGCAGTCGTGATTTAAACATTGCATGCATGTATAGAACCATAAACTTAAATTCACACATAGTGCTGTATGAGTTGGAGGGCAAGTTAAGATTGCAGCAGGAGCAATTCTATTGAATTTCATAGTTTTATGTACTTAAATTCTCCATAACTCCAAATTTGTATTTTAAATATAAAGTTATGTGACGTAGTTGATATTGACCATAGCCTTGCCATGGCTAGAGGTCAGATCATAAAATCTTCATAGTAACAAGTTGAGACAAGAGGCTATATTGTAATGTGAGTTCTTGTTTATCTCCTAAAGGCAAAAACATTTTTCTTTTTATAACAAATATAAGCAAAGATTACTGTATTTAGTCACATACTACATATACTTTCCATCCTCAAAATAAATGCTCCAAAGTTAGGGTGCATATTTTAAGCAAGGTAGCTGATTTTAATTTGCTGGAACTGAAGTGTACAGGAGTAGAATCATGGGGATGTAATTACAAGATGTCTTGTCAGCTTCTCTTTCAGGCAACAAACAGTCAAACGAGCAGCCAAAAAATCCTGCGAACTTAAGGGAGGATGAGAAAGTGTTAACATTAGACTTCATCTCTCTTGCTTGCTGCCTGAGAGAGAAGCTTGCTACTATCTTGCATCACTGCCTGTCCATGACAAAACAAGCTCCAGGCCATGGGTCTGTGAAAAAAAATCCTCTGCATTCTGCCTTCCAAAGACAAGGTGCATGTCTTATTTGGGGTTGTGGAGTTTGTACACACATATGGTAATTCTTTTCAGTTTCTGATTGTTATGTCTTCTTTCTATGGAGGAAAACAGTTCGAGGATCAACATTACATATGTGGGGTAGCAATATATTTGGCTTTTTAAATGGTATGCAAGATGCTGTGATTTGGAAGTTACAGGCAACAAAAAAACCTCTAGAGGTAAGTTGGTTACAGATAATTTAGGTAGTAGCAAGGAGCTTCCTATAAAAAAAACTTAAGATTATACTTGTTGAGGGTCATCAAAAGACCTGATCACCCGGGCTGTGTGAAACAGCACCATTTCGTTTCAACTTCTGTTTCACTGTTTTGATGGGACAGTATTTTGTTTTGTTTCATTTCATTTCGAAGCACTGTTCCGTTCCGTTTTGTTGAAATTTCTGTTTCGACTTTTCGTCCATAAGCTATAATGGGGAACCACAAAACTGCTTATAACTTTGTCATTTTTTTGACAGATCTGTATGAAAACAGCAGGCATGGTAGCCCCTGCTAAGGCCACAAAGCTTAGTAGGTGTCAAGGAGATAAGTGTAGGGGTTTCTGGGAAACTGCACCTCAAGTTGCTGACAAGCAAAACTCGTGACATATATGACTTTGTGAGTGTATTAAGGCGCTCCATCACTGGTGCTGACGCCTCTACACAACATGGTAATGTGCCCCAATGAGGTCTCCTCCTCCCTTACATCCTCAGCCTGATCCACCACTTTAAATGACAACAGGTAATAACTTTTATCTTGGGACTGGTGTTAGTCCCAGCCCAGTGGTATCCTGCTAAAGTCACTTGTCAGTGTGAGGATTTTGGGGCTCCACCTCCCCTACACGCCACCTAGCACCAATCCATTGTTACTTTGATGTTTGTATGGATGCAATATCATTACCAGTCATTGCCTTTGTCCCGTCCTGTAGGTCTGTTGTCATCCTCTCTGCACTTTGCACAACTGGGCTTCCAGGTATCTTCTTCAGGTAAGTAAACTGACTCCACCGAGTCAGTGCATGAGGGCAGCTCTGCACAAGGATGCTGCCCCCTACTGTCATCCTCCAGCTCTCCACTCTGGCTGCAGCCTGCCCTAGGCTGTGGGGACTTCCTTCTGGTCCCCCTGTTGAACTGGAGCACAGGGCTTATATTGCCGCCTCACTGCCCAGGCTGGTGAATCAGTGCCGGCACACACTTACAAAGTGCGTCCATGTCAGTTCCAGCTTTTTTGCTTCAGCCTATCTCTGGGCCCCTGCTGGCTGTGCTGAGGGATACTGCAGTGTTATTGGTATGTCTTGTAGCCCACAGCCACCATCCTGCTCCTGGGTCTTGTGGGGCTGGGCTGCTGCCAGCAGGGTTGCCGGCGTTGTTCACAGTGCAGCAGTCCTGCCATTGCCACCATGTTTCCCTGGCTTGGTGTGTGGGGATGATGCCCACAGCTCAGGGCTTTTGCCACCACCACTGGAGCCCTGCGGCTCAGGGCTTTTGTCACCGCCACCAGAGTCTCACAGCTCAGGGCTTTTGCTGCTGGAGCCACGCAGCTCAGAACTTTTGCAGCTGGAGCCCGGCGGCTTGGGGCTTTTGCCATTACCACCACAGCCCCACGGCCCGGGGCTTTTGCTGCCACTGGAGCCCCACAGCTTGGGGCTTTTGCTGCAACTGGAGCCACATGGCTTGGGGCTTTTGCTGCCGCCACCAGAGCACTCGTGGCTTGGGGCTTTTGCCTCCATCACACAGACCCTGGAGGCCTTTGGCTTCAGGCCTCTCATCATTGGGGCCCTCTGGGTCTTGCACCAAGATACCTCCAGCCTGATTAAGGTGAACGGTGTCCTCTGTGCCCTGTTCTCCATGCACAGGGGCATCTATCAGGGCTGCCCCATGTTGGGCATGCTCTATGCCCTGGTCATTGAGCCGCTGCTGCATATGCTATGGCACCGCCTGAGCGGCATGGCCCTGCTAACTGCCATGGGCCCATCCATTGACCCTCCACTCCAGCTGTTGGCATATTAAGATGACGTGAGCATCTTCCTCAACACCCAGGAAGATGTATGGGCCCTGGTGGACTGCCAGCGAGCCTATAAGCACACCTCCTCAGCCTGTATCATTTGGGCCAAGAGTAATACCCAGCTTCTCAACATATGGACCAGCACAAGCTGGAGGGGCTCACCTGGCACTGTGAGGGCCCCAAGGTCAAGGGTTTGTTTCTGGGGCTGTCAACCTTCATGGTGTGGAACTGGGATGGCCTAGAGGAGGGGGTGGAGGCCCACCTGCAATGGTGGTGCTGGTGCCTACTCAGCCTCTCCTACCGTGGATGGGTCCTCATCGCCAACAACCTGGTGGCAGCGAGTGATCTTGTGGCACTGATGCGCTGTACTTGACCTGCCACTGAACCTACTTGAGAGACCCCAGTTCCTCCTGGTAGATTTTTTCTGGGATGGGCACCACTTGCTCCCACAGGCTGTCCTTTACCTACCTGTCACCAAGGGGGGCCAAAGCCTGGTCAACCTGGTGAGCAAGGTGGCCACCTTCCTCCTGTAAGCACTTCAGTGACTCCTCTATGGTGAGGAGCACCTTCCCTGGCAACAACTGGAATGCCAGTTCCTGCAGAGTGTGGGGACCCTCAGCTTTGACTGGGAGCTCTTCCTGCTGGACCTCACACTCCTGAACTGGGTGGTGCTTCTGGCTTTCTACTGTGGCATGGCATGAACCTTGCAGGGCACCTTCTGCCTCCACCCAAGGCCTGGTGCCTGCAGTTCCCACAGCTGCTGAGGGAGCCCCTGGTGCACAACCCAGTCCTACAGCACCCCATGCCAAGCCTGGCCTTCACCAGTCTCACAGTCATCCTCATCTAGGCATGTGTCCTCTGCCTGGGCCATCTCCTTGACCTGACTCAGTCAGCATGGCTCTCACTCAAGGCCCTGACTACCTGGTTGGGTATGTGCTCCATCCACAGAGCGTGCCATCTCCTGCATGACATCCTGGCTGCCCTCCTACTGGAAGCAGCAGCCACCCTGGATGACCATCGCTGGATGTGCCAGGTCCCCCTCACTGTGGATGCCCTGAGCAAGGTCTTCCCCCGCTGGTGCCAGTCACCCCAGCCATGGTTGGCAAGCTGGCCAGTAGGCTTGGCATCCTGCTGACACTCCCCATGCCTCCCAACAGTGAGATGGGTTGCCCCTTTGCTTCCTTGTCCCATAGAAGCCTGTATGCCTGAGTGGTTCACATATACCATGCCCAGGTGCTGGCAGGCCACCCTGATACACCATGGCAATGGCACGTGGCAACGTCAGATTTTCCACTAGCCACCAATTTCCTCACTGATTCCCCACCAGCCCACCTGACTTGGCGCACACTGTATAAGCTGCCAATGTACTTTCCTGCACATCAACCCACAACTTTCTGAATTAAAATAACTCGGTGTATTGCCAAAGTTGGAGTACTGCCAATTTTTCCCCCATTACATCTAGGTTTCATAGCATCTTGTTCTCATCAAAGCCCCTGAAGGAGCTTATGATTTCTTGTGGTATATCCTTTGGTTATACATAGCATGCATATTATGTATGTGCAGTATCTCAACAGGTATAGATAAAATATATAAGAACTGGGACTTAGTAGTTCCCAGTTTCATTATGGCTGTAAAACTGCTTCAGTTGTAAACTTGTAAACCACTTTTCACAGATGAGCCTATGGACTGCACTTCATCAACGTCCTAGATACAGAAATTCATGGACTCAATATAGACATTGGAATTTTGATACACTACAACCTGCCAGACATTTGACTTCCCAGGTACCTCTCCACTTTTACCTGCACTGCTACATCCCTGCTCCCCCTGACTCCAGCCTGTCCCTCACCCCCTGATGCCTCCATTTCCGTTTTCACTGACTGGCTTTCTTGCAGTTTTAGTGGTCATGACCAGGACCTGGAGTCTCCTTCTTCCCCATCATCCCAGCACATACCTCCAAGTTGGTCCTGGCATGGGAGCTCAGCAGAGACATGTTCTTCCCTTGCTGGCTGGTGATGCAATGAGTGCCCCCTCCAACTGAGAGTGGGGCATTAACTGGCTTTAAAAATGAATAAAGGAAATAGATGCAGATGGAGTGAGGAGGGTGGCATTCACTCCATCTGCATCTGGAACTTGGGGAACCCCAGGAGTGGGAGGTTCACCTTCAGGAACACCAGCTGCTCCACTAAACCAGGATCCAAGCAGGTGCAGTGGAACACTGTTCGGTGGACAGGACAGGTGCTCCTAGGCACCTGTTTCCAGATCTGCCCACATCTGCCTGTGGCTTGCCCAGTAGGCCAAGGGGTTGCACAGCAATGGCTCCATGTCCTTGGTGAGATAAGCAGCCACAAAGGCCTGAGAACTACCTGTCTGATGGTGGGGTGTGGTGGCTCTGGACCCCACCATGGAAGTCATGCCCTTAGCCCACTTCGGAAGCACCTGTGGTTGAGGAGGAGACTGGCTGGCATGCTGGCATGGGAGAGTGGATTCTTCTCTTCCACATCCCCCTGCCTCTGCCATTCTGCCTCCCTGACTTTCTTCACCAACACCTCTGTCCACTGATTCAGGCTTAGGCTGCTGGATATGCTCCTCTTCATCCTCAGGTCACACATGGAGGCTGGCACATGGACTGTATTGGACCACAAGGGATCAAGCCATTTCCTGATGCCCACCTTCAGCCACTTCATAAGTGTTTGCATGTCTGGTGACAGCGGCTTGCCCCAGCCAGGAACATTGATCCCCTGAAAGCTCTCCATTGGTCTCTGAAGTTCCCTCACTACAGGGATCACCTGGCTAAGGAGGGCATTGCCAGCACCAAGGGTCTCAGTGGTCTCAAGGAAGGGCTTGAGGACCAACAAGATCTGGGAGATGGTATCCCACTCAGCTCTGTTAAGGGGGCTGCTGATCCCAATCTCCCAGAGCAAGACCATCTCATGGATGGCCTTCTGTTGCTTCACCAGCCTCTTGAGCATCAGGTATGTGTGGAGTTCCACTGAGTCTCCACATGCTGCATGATTTTGTGCTGTGGGATATTCAGCTCTGCTTGTTTGTCCTACAGCATCTTGCCTGCCTTGATACTCTGATAGAAGTAGCCCACTAGCTTCCTGCATTTCAAAATGAGCTTGCTGGTGGTGCTGGCACCATCACCAGCAACCCTGTCCCCCTCTAAGGTATCCCTGACAATGAGGTGAAACTTGTGTGCACACCGCAGGTGCCAACAAAGTTGGCATCATGGACTACCTTGACCATATTGGCCCCATTGATGGTGACTATGAACCCACAGGTGAGCTTGCCTTGCCCAATGAGCCACCCCTGCACCAAGTGGTTCATGGCCCCCATGATCTCTGTTGCTGTGTGGGACTCATCCATCACCTTGGCCTAAAGGAGAGCACACTGACGGCCTGACTGATTGCACTAGTGCCCTGTGAAGGAGAGGTAGGAGTGATCTCCACCCCAACTGCTCCAGATGTCTGAGGTAAAGTGTAAGGCCACCTGCAGACCTGCCTTGTGCAGCTTCTCCCTCAAGTACTCCCTGCATGCCTTATACAGAGAGGGTACCACTGTCCTGCAGAAGGTGGTGCGTGCAGGTACTTGGTATGATGGGGCCATGAGCCACCTGAACCCTGGCTGCTCAGCTAAGGAGAAGGGATGGCCATCTACAGCAAACATCTCCCAATGCTCTGGGTGATCTTGCTTGCCTTTGCAATGCACCCCACTTTCTGTCTGCCTTTCCCCCACTGTTTCAGGGTGGTCTGCCTCTGCTTTGGAGGGATGGGAGCTTTGGAGCAAAAGGGAGACTTCCCTTTGGGCACGCTCCCACTGGTGTCAGGCTGAGGAGGAGCAAAGGCAAGTGGGTGGTGCCTGCAGAGATGCATCAGCATCCCCATGGTGCTCATGTGTTTTGTTCCCTTGCAGGCAGATATATGTGGGATTATCTGCCAGCTCAAAATGATCCTGGACCACACTACACACTTGCTTCTGGGGTGCAGGTGCATGTGTGGATGCTGCAATTTCCCCATCCTTAGCAGGCAGGGGCACAGCAACAGGAGAAGCTGACTCAACTGAGCCACTTGCCTCCACCCCTTCTACCTCAGCCTCCTCTGAAGTGCCTTCTGGGGAGGGAGACCTGGCTCTAGGGGAAACTTAGGGCATGGAGCACAAACTAATCTTATTTCCCCTCCTTCCCCAGAATTTCCCTTGCTATGTCACTCAGATCCAGATTCAGCTCCAGCTCTTCCTCTGGCACTGGAAGCCTCAGCATGGGAAGTGAAATGGGGGTGGAGGAGGCTGTCATACTAGTGATGCTGTTTTTATCATTGTAGTAGTGGTGGGGGGGTGGTTATGGCTGGTGCTTTTGGAGGGGATGCAAGCTCAGGCACAGGCAGGGCACTGCTCACTTTTCCTTGCTGCCTGTAGAACTAGTGGAAGCCTCATGCCTACTTGTTGTAGCAAACGCTGTATGTCAGTTTTTGGTGGGGGGCCAAAACTTACAGCTCTCCCTCTACCCCCCCTTCTGCCCATCGCTGAAGGCTTGCCAATTGCCTTTCCAGCATGCTTCCTGGTATTTTTCATAGTGTCTTGTCTTCGCCTTGGCACTCAGATCCACATTCAGCTCCAGCTCCCTTGATGTGCTGGAAAATCTGTCGTCTTCTGTAATGTTATCTGATTTATGTAATATATGTAAATAAGATAATTGTATATATGTGTATTTATGTTATGTATGTATGTATGTAAAAATAAAAATATATATAAATGTATGTATATATTCCTATATCAATTCTATATTATAATATGCAATATAATTATGCTGTGCTTCCCTGCACAGTGAATGGAATGCACACTGAGAGAGAGAGCACAGATTTGAAAAGAATCAGTAGACTAAACAATAAGAGGATTTTGGGGGAGAAATACATTGAAAGGAATCAATTAATGTAATAAAATAAAAGGGTAGAAAGCAAAAGGTATTGATGAACCTGACTTGCTAGGCTAGCAAGTAGGAAATGAATGGTAGCCTTTGTTGTCTGATGCTGCTGAGCTGTTGGAAGACAGCTCAGTAACTGATCCCAAGGCAGAAAGCAGCCCAGTTAAAACAATGATGTTTTGCTGTTTTTTATGCTGTTTTTCCATCCCTCCCCTTGAGCACTGGGATTGGAAGGGACCTCAGGGAAGGATCACAGTCACTGGCCAGCTACACAGTCAATATCAGAGCAGTCCTTCCCCCTTCACCCCCCTACCTTTCCTTATTTTCTGTTTCCCCACAGGCAAGCCTAGCTTCATCTTCAAAACTCAAAACATTTTGAGATCTTTCGACTGCCCTCATTTCATTTTGATTTCACTGTTTCAAGCTCAAAATGAGTCAAAACAGCATCAAAACAAACCAGCCAGTGGAATTTCACACAGCCCTACTGATCACTGCTAATATATATATAGCATGGCTTCATTGTTGGCAGGTCTTGCCTTACCAATCTCATCTTTTTCTATGACCAGGTAACTTGCCACTTGGATGAGAGAGAGGAGGTCAACATTGTATGCCTCAACTTCCAAAAGACCTTTGCTGTGGTATCCCATAATATTCTCACGGGAAAATTGGAGGATTTTGGGTTTAACTGCTCGACAGTTAGGTGGGTAGGAAGCTGGCTGCAGGGTAGGACCCAGAGAGTTCTAATGCATGGATCTGTTGTCCTGGTGAGAAGTGGCCTGTGGCGTCCCTCAGGGGTCAATGCTTAGTCCAATGCTTTACAACATCTTTATCAATTTGGATGTGGGGGTGAAATGCTCACTGGCCAAGTTCATGGATGACACCAAGTTATGAGGGAGTGTGGTCACACTTGAAAATAGGCTGCAGATACAGGCGGACAGAGACAGGCTGGCAAGTTGAGCGGATTGAAACCAGATGAAGTTTAACACTGAGAACTGTAAAGTGTTCCATCTGGAACAAACATTCCCCAACATAGTTACAGGCTTGGTGGCACCATAGTGACCAGCACCACAACTGAAAAGGACTTAGGGGTAATAATAGACCATTGTATGAATATGAGTCGTCAGTGCGATGCTGTAACCAGCAGGGCAAACAATACCCTGGCATGCATCAAACAATGCATCTCGAGCAAAACCAGGAAAGTGATTCTTCCGCTTTAGTGAGACCTCAGTTGGAGTATTGCATCCAGTTCTGGGCATCACACTTCAACAAGGATGTGGAAAAGCTTGAGAGAGTCCAGAGAAGAGTCACCTGTATGGTTAGAGACTTGCAAGGCAAGCCACACAGGGAAAGGCTGAAGGACTTGGGCCTCTTCAGCCTAAAAAAGAGAAGCCTGAGAGGGGGCTTGGTATCAGCTTACCACTATATCAGGGGAATACATCAAGGGTTCAGTGAACATGTGTTCACCAGGGTACCTTTGGGGAAAACCAGGAGTAATGGCCACAAACTCCTGAAAGACTGTTTCAGGCTTAACACTAGGAAGAATTTCTTTCACAGTTAGTGTGTCCAGACTGTGGAATAAACTCCATCCAGAGGTGGTGCAATCACCTACCCTGGAAATCTTCAAGAGGAGACTGGACAGTCACCTCACTGTGGGTCACCTGACCCCAGTTGTCTTTCTTGCCTAGTGCAGGGGGGCTGGACCTGGTGATGTTGTGAGGTCCCTTTCAGCCCCTTACAATCTATGAATATATGAATCTATATTCAGAGTGATTTTTATCAATTAAAAAAAATTAAGGTCTTATCTTCCAGAGCCAGTGCAAACATTTTCTTTGATACTTTGGAGCTTTGTGGGTTTTCTTTCCTTTCCCATTTTCCTTGCACAGATCCTCTAAAATAATGCCATCTCATGTACTTTCCCAGATTCCCAAACCACCAGTTTTACCTTCTACTTACCAGATACTGTTGCTTTTCCATTTTCACCTGGGTATTTCACAAATGTGTTTTAAGTCCAGAAAGGAGCCATTACAGTCATCTAGTCTGATCTCTCCTGTATAGCACAGGTCAGATAACATCACCTAATCATTTCTGCATTGAACCCCTAGATTTATTTGATCTATGGTTCATTTATGAATAAATTCATCTTGGATTAAGGGCTTCCAGTGGTGGAAAAATCCACCATAACCCTATATAAATTGTTTCTATGGCTTCTCTCTCCTTTTAACCTCCAGATCTTTTTCTTCACTCTTTCTTATCCTGCCACTTCCTTGTTCTTCTGCCCTTAATCCCCTTTTCATCTTTACCCTTTGTTTTATTCTTTTCCTGGAGGGGCCATACCATGTCCACTTCCTCTTACCTTATTTAGGACCTTCATTAGTCACTTGCTTCCTCTTCCATTTCTAAAAGGAGTGGTACCAAATTTGGCTGCCTCCATGTACTCTTCTTCTGGTGTGGAATTTAACTCCCTCCTATCATTCTTGCTACAGATTGCATTCCATGTATGTTGGTGAAGACAGGGAAAGGCCAAGTCTTTTACTACAGAAAGGCTGAAATTGGCTGAAATGGAACTTCCAGAAAAATATTTTTTGTTCATCTGTGAAAAATATCACAGCATGTATTGTGCTTTGTAGAAAGAGGCTTCAGTGTGGCAGGCATGCAATAGCTAGGAAAAAATGGAACATGGAGGTGGTGGAAGCATTATCCTACCAACCAATGAACTGAAGTGTGCTTCATAAACTGATTCCATCCAGGAAGAACACACACCAACTGCTGAAACTTCCTTAGCCTGACGAAGGGTTTTTGAACCCGAAAGCTTGCTTAATAACTATTCTCCAGCCATTTGGGTTGGTCTAATAAAAGATATCAAATTCACCCAAGGAACCTTGTCTTCATAAACTGAGGCCTTAATTATCCTTCCATAGCCCATTATTTGTTCTTTTTCTAGTGAGCATTAAAAACAAGGAGTTCATTCAAGAGACATGAAAGATGTATTGTGTGTTAGGTTTATTGTTTCTAGGATTCCATTGCTGAGCTTTTTCAGAGTCTGAGGCTTAACAGATGTCTCTACTTTGCTGTGTCTGCGATGTGTATGTGTTGTATGTTTTTTTTGTTCAGATACTTTTTAGCTGTACTGTGTTTTTCAAAGGTTGAGAAATTAGGTGCTTTTATGAAACTAATGAAAACTCTTTGTGTCTGTTTTCAACTGATAAGGATTTCAAATGTTAAGGTCCTTATTTTAAGATGTTTGTGGTTTCATTCTAAGATACGTTCATGAGCTAGAAAGCATTGTAGAGCTCTGGCTTCTGTCAGCCTAAATATACAATCACTTGCATCTTGGCAATGTGCATTCAGATAAATATTAACATGGCCACAGGTCAGTCTCCCTGTCTTCTCCAAGTATTTTATGTAAAGGCTGGAATAAATCATCTGAATACCAATGGTGTTAAGAAATATATAGGATGGTATTGGGATTTTTTTTTTTGCTAATCTGTAAAGTTTTAATTGCATTCTAAAATGGGCTTTACACTTTAATTAGAAGAAATCAACAAGGAGTGCTTCCCAGCGGTTAGACAGTTGCTTGGGAATTGGCACTTTTGGATTCTGTTCCTACCTTTAACATAGATTTGTTGTGTGACCATGGACAAATCGTGTAACCTTTCTATGCCTTAATTTAATTGTCTTCAAAAAGAGTGAAATTAAGCTTTAGATATTAGGGAAGGATGATATAGAGCTTAATTAGTGCTTAAAGCTGCTTCAGTAAATGGTGCCCTATAAGTGTATAATGTGTCTGAAGTGTAGCAAATATTCTATATACTTGGTGGTTTGCAGAGGAGTAGAACATAAAAAATATGTAATTTGGTGGCATTTACTGTCAGTGGAAAATGTGTTGCTTACATTACTATTGTTTCTTTCTCTTCTTTTTCTTATAATGTGTATTTCTTTTATTTTTTCATTTTATCATTTTTTTCCTGTTTTGTTTTTTTTTCTTTTCCTGTATCAGGAAAAGATCAGGCATCAGTTGGTAGTGCTAAGGAATATTCATTTATCAGGCAGATATGTGCACGAGGGCTCAACTATGTAGATAACAACAGCTCTTTTTTAACCAAGGCCTCACATAAAATGTTTCTTCTTTAGAATACTGCCCCTCCCCCATTAAGATCACTTCCAGTGTTCCCGTGTTCTGCTATTCTGAGTGTGTCCCAAGGTGAAAAGCTGCCTGTCGGTATGTAAGCCTAGTATTTATACTTCTGGGAAGATGTGTGTGTGTGTAACGAATCTGCCAAGCACTGGGCAGTGGTAACAAGGACCTAGTTCAACCTTAGGGGTTTTACACCACTTTTCAAATTTAGCTTGAACCCCGACCCAGGGACTTGGGAAAACACATTTCTTTAAGGTGAACAAACTTCCTCACCCACAAGCAAATGTTAAACTAAAACAAGGTTTATTACAAGGGGAAAACAAAAAAAGCAAACAGAGAACATTTAAAGAAAATGTAACAATAGAACCTTAACTAAAACCTGAACAGGTCACAGTCACTGGCAAATCAACCTGGGGAGCTGCCACCTAGCTCAGTTGGTTGGGGAGGGAGTCTCACCCAGAGCTATCATCTGAGGGCTCTACCAGCTATGGCGGACAAGCAGTTGGTGCTAGATAGGGAGGGCCACTGCTGTTCCTCGTTGCTGGTGTGGCCACTGCTCCAGGGGCTTTACCACCTGCACCAGCCTACCACCCTGCTCGGTAGGGATGGCCATACTGGATTGCTGCCACTCTGATGCTGGGGAGGTCAATTAGGGAGCAATACTAGGGATTGCTGTTCTGGCTGCTGCTTCTAGGGGTCTCCGCCAATCCTCTGCACCCCTGGGGGTTCCCGCTGCCTCATTTCTTTTTTTAGATTGCCTAGTTCAGGGAATTTCAGCTCTTTTAGCAATAGCGAGTGTTAGGTTTCTCCCTGAACCTGCTATAGTGATTTGTGTTCACATGCACTTTCTCTTGAGGGCTAGGTACAGACCCTCAAGAATCCTGAGGCAAAATTCACCTAAGTTATGTGGTTTTCTGTAAATAGCATAGTTTAGATTAGTAGCAAACATAATGCACATTTGACCTTTGGTGGGATGGGGCCAATCTTAGACCAGGTTTCCCCAGTTATACATATAGACCAGTTTCCAGTCACTTCTACCAGTAAAAGTGGAATATCTGTACCTGGCCAAGGAGTTGATGAGTCACAAGACCATTTGCAAAGTGACTTCTGTCTGGACTCTCCCTACTCCTGCATACATGTACTCCCCTAAGATCGATGACCCCCACTGCATGTTGGCAGAGCCAACACTGCAGACCTCTACATACCTTATGGTAAGGGCTAAACTGCTAGTGACCTTTTATATAGCTTGATATCAACTATATTTATGTGCCTATGAACTTAAAATTGGAAGGGAGGGCTGGTGGAAACAAAATTTAATTCACCTGCCCTTTACTACTGTACGCTTTAAACTCAAATGGTATAACCCAAGACCACAGACAGTTAAAACAGTCATGAGTAGCCCCTCAAACATACATACTAATGAGGATAGGCAGATTAAGAGCATACAAAGTTACCCTTATAGGCCATAACTATAGTCAGAACATAATCAGGGTAATCTGTGTATTGGATATACCACTAATAAACAATTTATGAGTAGAGGAAAACCTGCATTCTAAACCAGTTACTGCTGGGAAAGATGAGGGAAAAACCCCCTCCTTCATTAGGATGTTCCTAAATTCCAAGTATGGTGAGAATGATAATAAAGTCACTTTATTCAATGAACAGATTATTTGCATGTTATAAAATAATTTTAGGCTGACAGCAGAAGATTGCACACAGCAGACAGAAGAGTGCACATTATTACAACAGTTCCTAGACTTTAACTGTAACTAACTACTCTGTCAGACATCCAGTATATCACAGATTTCCTGTGAGAGCATTCCAGTGTATACAAGATGTGCTAAAAGTATTTTGTAACTGGTATTTTATAGGTCCTATTGGCTGCTTCTGTAAGTAACTCTGTATTGTAATACAGATGATTTTGAATGACCTTTGAAAAGACTTGGTGTCCTAGTAGGGAAATTATGATAATTTTTCCCTCTGCACACTAAAAATATAAGTTGGGCTGAAAATGTGTTGTCTAAAGAGTGATCATCTCTCTAAAACAGTTGTTAAATAGACTCCTGATAACTTCCAGTGTCAATCTCTTCATCAGTTCAATGTACTAATTTAGCTTCAATCAATTGAATTGCTTTAGTCCTAAATTAGATCGTCGTATATTGAATTGCACAAAATAAAGGAGGACATTCTTTTGAAAGGACAAATAGTTATTATCCTTTCTCAAGAATGCTGCCATTTAGTTCTACACAAGGTAATATACAGTAGGCCTGTGTGAAGTGGCTAGTATTCGCTTTGAATTTGGATTCGGCCAATTCCGGGGAATGTGATTCAGTTTCGTGATTTGAATCACTGTCCCAAATCAATTTGCCCAAACCTGATTCAGAGGTTTGGCTGCTGCCAAATCAGCCAAATCTCCAAATCACACAGGCCCCATTCCCTGCCTGCTTTCAATGGCTGCCCTGCCCAGCCCCAGCTCCTGGCCCTTTAAAAAAAGACCCCTACTGACCAGCTACTGCCAAACAGGGGGGTGATCCCCACTGCTCCATGCCATGTAGAGGGCTCTCCCATGAGCCCCCTGAACCCCACCCGCTCTCCCAGCCCCGCTATGGCTGCCCCTAACAGTGAAATAGGGGCCCACCTCAGCTCCAGGCCCTTTAAAAAAAAAAAAAGCCCCAACTCACCAGTTCCTACCTGGTGGGAGGCGATCCCCAACTGCCCCGTGCTGTGTGGGGCGCTCTTCCACAAACCTCCCCGAAGCCCTGAGGCTGCTGCATCAGTCGATGAGTGCAGGGATTTGTTTTGTTTTGTTTTTCTTAAAGGGTCTTGGAGTATTATGTCCAGTTTTGGGCACTGCAGTTCAAGAAAGATTTGACAAATTGGAAAGAGTCAGAAGGAGACAGATGTGATCAGTAGTCTACAAAACATGAAATATACAAGGAAAGATTGGAAGAACTTGTCACTATTTCATTTGAAGAAAATATGGTAGAAAATGGTTTGATAAAAGTCTCAAATTCAAATACAAAAAAAGGAAGCTAAAAAGAGGATAGCTATGAAATATTCTCTGTGTTTACATGTGACAGGACAAGAAGTACTAGCCTTATTTTTGTAACAAAGGAGATTTAGACTTCATTTTAAGGAGAACTTTCTAATGATAAGGGTAGTTAAGCAATGCAACGGATTTTAACAAACACTTTATCTGGGATGGTTCAGATGAGAGTATTCCTGTCTTGTGTGTAGTGATCATAAGGTTCACTGAAGAAACTCAGGTATGAATGCTAAGAACTAAACAACAAGTTTCAGTGTGGAGCAGTAGGTGAGCCTCTGCAGTTTTTTAGGGCCCTAGCATATGTTACATTAGATGCAATTAAGGTATTAGTCACAGCATAAACAGAACCTAGCCACATGTTAAAGCCAAATTATAGTGTGATTAATATTAAATGTATTAAACGTACATCATTTAGAGCTCTCCTCTGTGATTCTTCTGCTAAGATCCTGAAGAGGAATTCAATTTACCGAAAAATCATGCAGTTGTGAATTGGGCCATAATCTCTTCTCTACTTGGCAGTTTAAAATGTTCTTGTTTGATAGTTTTGTTGAGGTACTTCAGATGCCAACATACATGTTTTTTTCTCTATAGTAATTACAGAGATTTCTGTAGGTTCCTGGATTTTTCGTATCACTTGTAAGCTGTCCTTTCTTGCTAACTCTACCTTAAGTCCATCAAGGAGAGAAAAAGGCACTTTTCTGCATGAATTGCATTTTTATGTTTACGTGGCAAGTAGTATAGCCCATTAGATACAGCATTGTACTTTGACATGAATGTCTCATATTCCAGGCCTATGTCGCCTTGAAATACAAGCACATGTTTAATGAGGTTAATTTTTTTTCACAAGCTGCCAGACCCAAAATTGGTATCACTACCTTAGGTATCATAAAGAATGGGGATTTATATTTTCTACTTTTATATTGGATGCTGCCAGTGCATCTCCCTTTTACTGGTGTATTAGTTTCTGAATAGCAGGTATTTTGATGTTTATTGGATTCACTTTTGACCTCAGTTTCAGTTTTCTGTATTCATGGTTTGGTGAATATTAACCTGAGCTCCAGTGTCCAGTTTAAATGAAACTGGTATTTCTTGCACTTCCAGTCCCTGGCAAAGTCCAGTGGTTTTGCTTGTTTCCATCAAATACTATATATAAAAAAAAAAACCCACCAGATGTATAAAAAGCACTTTTCTTACTCAGGTTCTTTAGTTCAGTATGATGTCAATCTATACTCTCTCCTGTTGTTTGTCTGCACATAAAAAAATCTCTTTCAAGGGTTTAATTCTTTTTGGCATTTAATACTTACCAGATTTGGACACTGTTACATTTAACTGCTTATTTTGGCCATTTGTCACAGTGAAGATGTTATAAGCAGCCAGGCCTTCCTCTCCGATAAAATTCAAGAAGATAGATGATTCAACTTTATTATTTTTCTCTTCTGCCCCCCTGGCTGCTAGGTACCACTCCAATTTTTGTCTGAATGCCCTCCAGTTCTCTGCTCTGCTGCTTGTCAACAGAAGGGCAGGTGGAGATTGCCACGCTTCAAGCTTTTTGACTGACTGCTCTTTTATTTTGACTACATGGCTCTGCTGATTACTTACATTGGCCCTTATATTGTCATGTCTGTATTGATCCACTTGTTCTGTTTCTAACTTTTTTTTTCAGTGTGAAACTCAAATTATTTCAAGTTCTTTCTCATTTGCCACATTTGACACCATGTAGTACTTACGTGGTACCATGAAGAATAAAAACTAAACAACAAATTTTATTATACAGCTGTAGTTGAGCCTCTGCAGCCTCTTTCACTAATTGGCTGCTCCCTGAGGAACCCAGTTCCCAACTCATTGGAATTAAGGAGAGTATCTAAATTGTAACTTTTATCACTACATTGTGCAGGGGGTTGGATTAGATGACCTCCTAAGGTCATTTCCAGCCTATTTTTCCCATGTTTCTGTCAATTGGGAGAGGAGTGAGAGCTTCTCACAAGTAGGTCATTAGTTCATATTTAGGCCAGGCAATTAGATACCTACCAAAAGCTGCCATTATTCAGGAAATAAATGGGATGTTTTCAGTGAAATTCCACATCTCAAAACCCTCCAAACAGTACACAGACTAAGTAGAAAGGATGAAAGAAAGTACAGAAAATGTGCATGTAATGAAATAAGGGCTGTGTTTACTTGGGCTGCACCTGTTTATATGGAGAGAGATTTTCAGTTACTAGTGTTATCTATTTGGCACTTCCAGTGAGCACTAAAAAAACCCTTTCTGTTCAAAAGGAAAGAGGGGAGAAGGAATGAATTTCCTCACATGAACTGTTGTACCTGAGTCTGGAATAATAAACAGCATGAACAGAAAGTGGAGGAGTATGTTTAAAAAGCATTTTGCTTCAAAGGAACACAGCAGGACGCAACACCCAGCATTCTGAATAAGGTGCATTTTTGCTGAGAATACAGGGTAAACATGACGAATAAAATACCCCAGTTCCTGTTCATGTATATATGAAATGTATACATGGGTGTGTGTGTATGTGTAACACACATACATACACATATAGTTTCTTCTAAATACCTACGTAAAAATACAGAGCTTTCTTTGAACAAATTTAAATGTAACACTTTTATGCAAAGTAATATAAAAGAGGCACTGCCTAAAGGTTATTGCAACTCTAACATTGAGGGATTGAGTTCCTCCACAGACTACAGAATGTGGGGTAATAGCCTATTGAGCATTATTGTTTGGCTAATAGTGGCAATTACTCCAGTCCCTCCAGCTGATTACTTCAGCATCCAAAATCACGAAGAGGAAATCAGCTGAATCTTTCTTAGAATAGCATCTCTCTATTTTTGGCATAGCAAGCTAAAGCCTGGGGCACAAGTGTATCTGATAGTTGGCTTTGGGACTTCAGCCAACTGCTACAATCATACAATCTCCTTCCAAAGTTTTTTTTTCTGCTTTTTCACACTGCCTGTCTTAAAAGAAAAATAAAAGCAAAATATTTTCTTTACCCATATTTTGCTTTGTATTTGTTTCCGTATATTCTCTACATCAAGCCTGAGATGCCAGGTTCGACTAGTCCTTTGAAGTTCAAAACACTAAGATTTTAAACCTGAGAAAAAGCATTCTTATGGACTGGCTGAACCAATAAGAGGTGAAGTTATTTTAAACTTACTGTTGAGAAGTAATAAACATATTATAGAAGTAATAGTTATAAAAAATAAGCTTGATACATGGATCACAAATTGACTCCATTTAAATGAAATGGAAAGGTAAATAAAAGTAGATTTATACTGATGTATCCTAATTTCAAAAGAGCAAGGGCTGGGAAATTAAGGGAAAAAATTACTGAAGTCAGATGGACTGAAGAGGATGTAAATGGGGAGAAGGCTCAGAATTTCTTTAAGCCAAAGCTACAACATAATCTGAAATTTCTATCCCAATAGAAGGTTATAAATAATGAAGGGCTCCAGATCTAGATTAATCTGGATTAATAATCACCTCACAAAGGATGCTAGGAAATAAACCAGGAGTCTACAAGGACTGGAAGAAAGACTGTTTAGTTAACGAAAACAACAAAAAAGAAAGCTACATTGGAGAGGTCAGAAATTATAAAGAAAAAGAAAGAATGTCCCAAAATTGCCAATTGTGAGGTAGCTGTTTCAAGAGATATTAAAACAAAACAATATAAATAAAAAGAGAATAAAGTAAAGAAGTAGTAGAACATTGTACAATGAAGTTTTGACCTGATCCCAAACTAAAGGTTTTAGTTTAGTTTAGTTTAGTTTAGGATGAAGTGTTGCCATTCACAGAAGGGTCTATGTCCTTGGAATATGGAGATTTAGTGGTGCTAGACACACTCCCTCAAGAATCTGACAGAAGTTCAGTAGAATAAAGTCCAGAACTAGATTATGTATATTTCAATCCAATAAAAATAATTCCTGTGAGATTTCAGATCTTTGGACTGTGATTGCTACTGGCAATTGGTGATACTCTGCAGAAGATCACTAAACCCATTAACAATACAAGGAAGAACTCTCATTAGTACAGTGATTCTCAGTGAGGATGGTGTGATATACTTTTAAGGTTGCTACACAATATTAGTACTGTTAGGTATGCACATTCCTATACAATTCACAAGATAAAGCCAGAGATTTCAAATAGGGATCCATAGCATCAAAAACATGTTGAACTATTGCTACAGAAGAATTGCTCAATTATTATTTTTCCTTAGCCTTTTTTGAGGGGTACCTTGCGTCTGAAAAGGTTGAGAACCACTGCATTAATAAATGGTCATTTATTTAAAAACATCCAAACAGTGATTACTAAGATATTACAGAAATGCATGTGAAAAAGAATACAAAAACCTCATGTAGAATTATCAGAAGGGTCGGAAATATTTTATGCTTGCCTCAAATAAACAATGAACATGTGTTATTGCTTGTCACATAGGCCAAAAATACAAGCCACATCAAGGGATAGAGTTGGTGTTGGAAGAATTAGTACCCTGGAGCAAAGTAGAATAAAAATTGTGTACACTGCCTGGAAAAAACCTATGTACACATTTTATAGGGGTTTTTTTCCATTTCCCTAAGATACCATTCCTAAAAAAACAGGTGGTCATTTTTACTAGATGCAGCATATAATATGTTGACAATGGGCCACAGAGTTTTCAAGGACTTCCCAGTGAAGTATAAGTTTAAAGATGTTGATGCTGGTCCACATTATCTCAAATTGAATGCTTTGAGGAAAACAGTGAAATCACGTACATATTAGAAAGAGCTACAGAGTCACTCTGGTCCATCTGGTTGCCACCTGCTCAGGTTTTGTTCAACAGAAAACTGAAAATAGGAATGCATTTGTGATTAAAAACTGATGCCAGAATAAGTGAAGCTTTGAAGAAGTAATAAGGAAATATATAAAAATAAACTAAAATATATTTGAGATTTTCAGACCTGCCACCATTTTATGTTCGTGTTAGAAAATGTAGCTCTGTATATGTATGGATAGGTGAAACCATCTCAGAATAGAAGGATGATAATGGACATGTAGTTGACTATGTTGCCTAAATGTCTCAAAAGGCACAGGTAGGCAAGGTTCTTTTAGTAGATATGATATCTTTTACTAGACCAACTGAACAGTTGGAACAAAGTTCGTAGCAAGCTTTCAGGCGCAATCACTCTTCTTCAGGCATAAGAAATCTCTGCTGTTATGAGATTCCAAGGAATGAGAGAAACTAAAAGTGTGACAGGATGTCAGTAGAATGTAAATAGGTAGAAATTAGGAAAACAAAAAATAGAGAAGGAAAGGGAGGGGTAGGGGAAAGCATGGGGAAAGAAAGCCAAAGGTGAGTAAGGGAGACTTTACAGTAGTAGTAATTCAAGGTAGAAAAGAGGCTGTCTGTGAAAAAGGAAATAGCTGGAAATTAGGGAGATAAAGGGCAGAAAAGTAGGGGAGGGGAGGAGAGAAAAGTGGAAAGGGGAGGGGGAAGAAAATTATAAGAGGTTAGGTTGGGCAGGTACTGGTGAATCAAATGTCAAGCAGGTTATAATGTGTCATAAATCCAATGCCTATATTGAGTCCATGATTTTGTGTATCCAGTAGATTTATGAAGTGAAGTTTGAAGGCTCATCTATGAAAGGTGTTTTGTAAGTTTCCTTTGAGAATTAGAACTGAGAGATCAGAGGGAATGATTTTCTTGTGAGAAGTGGGTACCCACAGGTAGTTGGGTATTCTTGTCTTTCATAGATTTGCAGTGTGCATTCATTCTGGTACACAATTGTTGTTTGGTTTCTCCTACATATTTTCCATCAGGGCATTTGGTGCGCTGGATGAGATGCATAACATTTCTGGAGGTGCAGGTGGAAGATCCAGGAACGGTGATGGTTCTGTTGTGGGCTGTGATGATTCTGGGGGTGGTCGAGAAGTTTTGGCAGGTTTTGCATTTTTTGTCCTGTCATGGTCTGGATCCAGTAGGTGTGGTTTGGGTCATAAGGAGTTTGCTTCTGGTGATGAGATTAGTGAGGTTTGGTGCTTGTTTAAAGGCTAGGATGGGTGGTTCTGGAAAAATCTCCTTAAGAACTGGTTCTTCTTCTAATATGGATTGCAGTTGTTTGAGGATTTTCCGTGTAGGTTCCAGGGAAGAGTAATATGTTATATAACTAGTGGTGTACAATTTTGGGGGATATTATTTTTGTACTGAAGCAAATCTTCAAGTGTTATCTGGGTGGCTATTTCAGAAGTGCAGTCTATCTCTCTGGAGGAGTGTCCTTGTTGGGTTGAAGGCCCTTTTGAGATTTGTGAGGTGGTGATCATGCGTATTCTCCTTGGTGCAAATTCAGTGGTATCAGAGACCTTGACTGTAAATGACAGCTTTCTTGGTGTGTTTAGGGTGATTGCTGGTTCTGTGTAGATATATATATGTGCTACCAAATTGCCTGTCATGAATGCTGGGGGAGCAGGACAGGGAGTAGGTACCAAGCGCCGCGACCCAGCAGCCTGTGGTGCCATCGTTCCACCTCCAGCCCCATGGGCCCACCCCCTGCTGCTCCTGGTGTGGCATCATGTGCCCCCCCCCCCCCCCTGCTCCTCACCCCCGCGCTGTGCTCCACCCCGCGCTGCCACTGGGTCCTAGGAATGGGGAGAGAAGGGAGCTTGCATGGCCACTGACACCCGGTGGCACGCAACATGTCCCTTCCACCTTTCCTCTCCCTCTCCTCCCTTTCAGCCTGCCTACTCCCCATCTCTGCCAGCTGTTGTCAGGGCCAGGGGGCAGTGGCAGCAGCAGAGTGGGGAGGTGCTGCCTGCCCACCACCCTCCCTTCCTGCCTTCCTTCCCTCTTCCCCACTGCCTCCCCCTCCCTGCCAGATGTTATTGTGGGGGGAGTGGCACGGTGGCTCCCTTGCCCCCCTCTGCCCATAATGCTCTGGGCCCTTGCAGGCAATTGGCATGCACCCTGTCAGCAGCATGTGCACAGTTGGCCCAGAGCATTATAGAAAGACAGACAGACTAAGGCTTTTATTGTATTAGAATGTTGGTCCGTGGGTTTCTTATATATGGTGGTTTGAATTTCACCATTTTGGATATTGATCATACTGTCCAAAAAGGAAATTATGGTGTTAGAGTATTCGAGTGATAGTCTGATGGAGGGGTGAAGATTGTTGAATTTTTGGTGGAAATCATTCAGAGACTGAAGGGTTTTAGCCCAAATGTCATCTATGTATCTCAGGTATAGTAAGGGTTTGACGGTGCAGTTCTTGAAGAATTCTTCTTCCAGGCGGCCCATAAAAAGTTTGGTATATTGTGGGGCCATTTTGGTGTCCATAGCTGTGCCCATGGTCTGGAGGAAATGTTGGTTGTTGACGCTGAAGTTGTTGTGTGTAAGGATGAAGTATATGAGTTCAGTGATATCCTGAGATCTGTACTCTGAGGTGTAATCTTGCTCTTCTAGATATGTGAGGCAGGCTTCGATGCCAACCTGGTGTGGGATGTTGGTGTAGAAACTAGTGACATTCATGGTGGCTAGGAGGTTACTGTTGGGAAGGTGGTTTATGTTTTTGAGTTTTTGCAAGAAGTCTCTTGTGTCTTGGATGATATTTGGTCTTTGGGTGACAAGCTGTTTTAGGGTGGATTTGATGAAACCTGATATTTCTTCCATTACGCTTCCATGGTTTGAAATGATAGGTCTGCCGGGGTGCCCTTGTTTGTGGATTTTAGGGAGTAGATAAAACATCCCTGGATTGGTTAGTGGAGGGATCAGGGTCTGAAAGTTTTCTTGTAGTTCACATGGAAATGATGTGATGGCGGTTTTGAGGTGAAAAGGGGAGTTGGATCTTCTTCTATTTTTTATAGTAGGTAGTATCAGAAAGTTACTTCTGATACTACCTACTTCACATAAAGACTACATAAAAGTGGCTTCTTTTATGTAGTCTTCACAGTTAAATTTAACTATAGCTCCTCCTTTATCTGCTTGTTTTATTACTATTCAGTGGTTGGATCTTAGAGATTCTATGGCCCTTCTTTCTGAGGGAGAGGTTTTTATAATGGTGTTTGTTGTTGAGTATTTCATTGTTCATTCTTTCTCTGAAGCAGTTGATGTAGTAATCGAGATTTGAATTTTGTCCATTATAAGGTGTCCAGTCTGAGGTTTTTTTGGATTTTTTGGTGTTGATTTTTTCATTGATGTTGTCACTGGATGAATTTGTGTTGAAAGTGGATTCCTTTTGGTTGTGGAAATATTCTTTCAGATGGAGGTGTTGAAAAAAATCTTTTAGTTCTCTAAGAGGCACAGCAAGTTGAGGCAGCTGAGTTCCTAATTATGACACAACCAGAACTAATATTGCTGTCACCTGACAGCAGGGGTGCTCATATCTCAGTGGAGGCCTGAAGTTTCATGGAATGGCATAGAGGAGTTAATTGAACATTGCTAGTTAATTTACTTAAGAAATTGGTTGTAAATAGTTGAAATTCTGCATTATGCTAAAGTTGATTTGTAATTGGTGTATTTGCCTCGGGAAGAAAGATGTGGGGAGCTGTATGTTTATAAGGTGTCACAAGAACTAGTCAGTTCTGGTGGTTTGTATGACATAGAGACTTATATTAGCAAATACTGATCAGTTAGAATTCAGACATTGAATGAAGCAGACCTCTGTTTGAATCCTTGACTCTGAGTGATTAGTGAAGAATGTAACAGAGAACAACCCTCCCTTAAATCCATTGTGCAGTGATTCTAGGATGTTCACCAAAGGCTCAATTATACGTGCACTGAAGTCAGCAGTTCTGTTCTCATTGGTTTCAGTGGATGGAGTTAGGCCTTACATCCTTAGAATGCTCCATTTGCCTGAATGTCTTCATGCTCTCCTTGCTGTTTGTACATTTAACTGCTGAAATAATTCATAATAAGGCACACCTGTAATGCAAAAGTGCTCTCAGTGTCAGTCTCCTGAGCTGCGTTCTAACACCCACTCAGTCTGACTCATGCACTGTGGCTGAGACACCTTCCCACACAGAATTGTTTCCGCAAAGAGTCTAGTCACATACTTCCACTTCAGCTCATGAGCTTTCTTTGGCTCTGAGTCACTCATTTTATTGTGATATTTGCTATTTTTCACAACAGAAGTGCTGACTGGGGTTAGAATCGTGTCCCTGAGATTGACATTTTTAATGAAGCTGGGGGGAAAATTACATTGGATGATCCCGACAAACGTCTTTGTCTTCTGCTCATCTTTTAAAGTGTCTAAAAATAGGCATCCAAAGTCACATAGCATATCTATATATAATTTGTTCCAGAGTGGGGTGGAGAGAGAGAGAAGTACTCAAACCTATTTTGAGAGCAGGGCTATTAATCTAATCTTTGTTACAGGGGTATGCAACAGCTGGTATGCTGATAGAAGGATAAGGATAAGCAAGACTTGGTTTGAAAATTTGCTGACTGACTTGTTCTGATTGTTTTTGTGTACCATATTTTATAGTGTACAAGTCTACATAGTGTACAAGTTGACTCCATATTTCTGTTTTAAAAACAGTAGATCCACTGTATAAGTCGACCCCACCACTCTGCTGTCACTCGCTGCTGTGCCACTCACAGCGCTGCTTGCTGCTGCTGTTCTGCACTCTGGTGCTGCTGGTGGCAGACCACTCACTGCTGCCACTCTGTGCCCTGGTGTTGCTTGTGGCAGGCAGCAGCACTGCCACTCCCATGCCATTGCGCAACAGCTCTAGCCTGCTGGCCAAGATCTACCCACAGGGCAGCCACTGGGCCATGGGTAAGTGTCCCTGGGCCAGACTTGATGGGCGTGTGGTTTGAGCACCCAGCCTGGCTCCAGGGTTTTGAGCAGTGGTGGGGTGGGAGGCAGAATTCTGGCCTGGCCTCAGTCAGCTCCAGGAAAGCCCCTAGATGCTAGCACACCCCCTCCACATGAGCTGGGTGCAGCAGGGTGCCAGCACAGGGTCTAGGTTTATATTGATATGGTGTATACATTGAGGTGGAAATTTAAGTGTAAATATTTTGTCTTCAAACTTTGACATATACACTATGAAATACAGTACTTGGTAATGCATGCCCTGGCTTCGACGTTTTTGTAGTATTAGTAGTACTTACTAGTAGTATTTAGTAGTATTAGTATTCAATAATGTAGGTATTTGTTGCATGGGATATTTTGTTTATAATCAAAAGTCTAATTCTACACTAAGGGCTTTTTCCTAAGAGGTACTCTAGTCTTGTTTTGAAGAGTTGCAACTTCTATTAAAGGTACTGAGCACATCTCACAATCAAACCAAGTGTTACGTTGTCCACCTGATTCTCAGTTTCTTTCTGAAGAAATTGGACCAAGTTAGGGAACAGTTTGATCATCTTGAAGGAGGAGGGGTAGTAAACAAACAAAAGCCTTATTGTATTAAATTTTAATAGTGGGGAGCTCCCTCCCCACCTTCCCAAACTTGGTGTTTTATGCTATCTCAGTATTCCAATTAAAACTAAGAGTTTTAAAAGTCTCATCTATAGATGATTCATTTTCATTGACCATCAAGGACCTAAAATGGCATTACATCAATGATGATCAAGGACCAAAAGATACTGGTGTTGCATTAACTTTTAAGCACTTAATACTTAAAAAAAAAAAAAAAAAAAAAAAAAAAAAAAAAAAAAAAAGATCTTTCTGGGTTGATTTAGGATTATGGTGATATAGTGAGACATCACGAAAATCTTGGTTTATAGTACACATGAAGGTGCAGGGCTTTTTCCTCTTCAGAATTCTCATTTGTGTAGATCAAGGTTGGGCCATCTCTCACATGTTTATTGTGGGAATCATGGTATTTGGAGTTTTTCTTCAAGACCTGTCTCTTGAAGATTAGAACATAAGAAATGCCATACTGAGTCAGACTAATGGTCCATCTAGCCCAGTATCCTGTCTCCAACAGTGGCTGCTATAGGTGGAGAGCACTGAGCCAGATATCTCTGGTGTGATCCATCCCCTATTCAATCCCCATTATTGGTTTAGAGATACCAGAGGAAACATCTCCAACCATTTTATTCAGTAGCAGTTAACATACCTATCAGCAATAAATTTATCCAGTTCCCTTTTTAACCTGCTGCACTGTCTGCCTCCAACATCACATAAAGGTGGGCAAAAGAGCCAAGAAAACCTCTTGGCTGAGCGGGGAAATCCAGGAGAGCCTAGAGGGGAAAAGAGAGGCTTACAAGTTGTGGAAGCAGGGGGCAGCCACCAAGGAGGAGTATATCTGCTTGGCTCGTGCTTGCAGGGAATCAGTTAGGAAGGCCAAAGCAGAAATGGAACTCAGACTGGCAACAAAGATTAAATGTAACAAAAAGTCCTTCTTTAAGTATATACAGAGCAAGAAGGCAGTGCAGGGTAACATGGGGCCACTACAGGATGGACTAGGGCAACTCGTAATAGGATGGACAAGCTGAGCTCTTAAATGATTTCTTTGCATCTGTGTTCCTGGACATGGATACAAACACACCTCCCAATGAGACTTTGGTTTGGTGAGAGAGATACCAATCCACCAATGGTCGGTGCTGGCCTAGTGAAGGGGCACTTGAAGGGGTTGGATGCATTGAAGTCAGCAGGCCCTGATGATCTTCACCAAAGGGTACTAAAGGAATTGGCCGGTGTCATAGTGAAACCACGGGCGCAACTGTTTGAGCACTCATGGTGCTCAGGACAGGTCCCAGAGGACTGGAAAAGGGCCAATGTAGTCCCTATTTTTAAGAAGGGGAGGAAGGAGGACCTGAGTAATTAATAGACCAGTTAACCTCACCTCTATTCTTGGTAAGACGTTAGAAAAGATCATTAAGGATCACATTTGTGGGGGGCCAGTGGGTAACACAATACTAAGGGGCAACCAGCATGGGTTCATAGCAGACAGATCCTGCCTGATTAATCTGGTTTCTTTTTATGACCAGGTCACAAAGTGCTTAGATGCAGGAGTAGAGGTAGATGTTATCTACTTGGATTTTAAAAAGGCTTTCGACACAGTGTCACATTCAATTCTTTTAAATAAACTAAGTATCTGTGACATGGATTTTTTCATAGTCAGGTGGGTGGAAAACTGGCTTATGGGCCACACCTAGAGAGTGATCGTGGATGAGACGGTTTCTACCTGGAGAGATGTGGGCAGTGGTGTCCCCCAAGACTCTGTTCTTGGACCAGTGCTGTTCAATATCTTCATCAGTGATTTGGATGAGGTTGTAAAAATCACACTGCCAAATTCGTAAACTATGGGTTATAGTAAACACACTGGAGGGTAGGGTGTGAATTCAGGCAGATTTGGACAGACCAGGGAAGTAGGCAGATCTGAATAGGATGCAATTTAACAAGATAAGTGCAAAGCATGGCACCTGGGGAGAAAGAATCACCAATATACCTGTAGACTGGGAAGTACCATCCTTAATAGCACAGCAGTGGAAAGGGATCTCGGAGTCATAGTCAATACAAAAATGAACGAGTCACCAGTGTGTTGAGGTAGTAAGTAAGGCTAACAGCACTCTTTCTTGCATTAGTAGGTGCATCACGAGCAGGTCTAGGGAGGTGATACTTGCCCTCTATGCGGCATTGGTGAGGCCACAGCTAGAATACTGTGTCCAGCTTGGGTGCCACATTTCAAGAGGGATGTGGATAACCTGGAAAGAGTTCAGAGGAGAGCTACTTGTATGGTTGAGGGCCTGCAGGTAAGATCCTATGAAGACAGATTGAGGGACCTGAATCTCTTTAGCCTCCACAAGAGAAGGCTGAGAGGTGATCTTGTGGCTGTCTACAAGCTCATCGGGCGGGGGTCAACAGGGAATAGGGGCTACTCTGTTTACCAGGGTGGCCCTCATGGTTACTAGAAACAATGGCCATGAAGGAGGGCAGATTTAGATTGGACATCAGAAAAACATTCTTTACGGTGAGGGTTGCCAAAATATGGAATGAGCTTCCAAGTGAGGTGGTGCTTTCCCCTACCTTGGAGGCATTTAAAAGGAGATTAAACAAACACCTGGCTGGGGTTACTTAAACCCAGTGCTCTTTCCTGCCCAGAGCAGGGGGTCACATTCAATAATCTAATAGGTCCTTTCCAACCCTAGATATCTATTAAATCACCTGTGACAATGAATTCCACAAGATAAGCCTGTTTTGTGATGTTTGGATGCCTGATTCAAGACTTTTGATTGTTGGCAGTACCAACTTCCCAAAATTAGGAGGATTACAGGAATATTAATAATACAGAATAATAACCAAACAAGTAAACAAACCACCTCAGCAAGAACAAAGTGCCCAGGCAATATTAGGTAACAGGTGCAAATTCTGTGATAATCTCTTTTGCAGTCATTGTAGGGCATAATCGACTGAAACAGGAGGTAAGGGAGACTATGAGTCACTTTCTGGTCTGCATCTGTCCACTGGAGTTTTCTTGTTTCATCCCAAAGCAGACCAGAAGTAGGCAGAATCATACCACAGAATGGGCAATGTCTATATAATAGTTCTTATCAGTGTAATTTTACTGAGTATTTATTCCTAAAAAGTCAGTGCACAAGTTGAACATTTCCCTGAACCTCTGTATGTCATTGCTTGGTTTCCTGCTTTAAAGTCTACAGTACTGCAAAGCTATTGCACAATTCAGCAATCTCTGCTTGTGAAATTATTGAACTGAAATAAGGGGAGGTATTGCAGATCATGACTGTAATGTGTTAGCAGAACACAGTGGGCACATTTGTTTATGTGGCTGGGGGAGGGGAATGCTGCTAGCATAGTGCCTTTCTGCAAAATCCCTAGATCTGTCTAATATTGTTAGTCACCTACTTTCATAAGCACTAGCTGGTCAACAGAACTCACAAAACATAATGTGTTTTATTGGCTATTGGTCCTGATTCAATGCGTCTGTAATTTTTTGTTTGTTTGTTTTTTGGTACAAAACAGCCCAGTCACTTTATCTGCTAATAAATGGAAATTATGTTAGTGATGGTTCCTCGCAGCTTAATGTGTATTCACATCTTGGCTAACCAAGCGCACATTACAACAACTCAGTCCATTCAGTGAGCATCAAAATGAATTAGAGCTGAGACACTGATTGTTTGCAAAAAAGCCATGACTGTCTTGCACTATATACTTTTCCAGATTCTCCTGAGAGATGGCTGACTGTACCTGGAAGATATTACATGTTATGGTTGATATATATTTCATTTGTTTTACCTGCATGGAAGTTCTTGAATAGCGCAGGTAATTAACCCTCTGAGCATTCTGCTTTATGGAAAGGTTAAAAAATGATTCCATGCCACAGTACCAAGGTGATTTCATCAGATACTCAGCTGTTTGGTTTTTTTAATGTTAATTTTGCAATTCTGTTCATAATCTGCCTAATTGTCGTCATGGAATCCACCATGGTTGTCATGGAATCTGAGTCATCTGAGTACAAGGCCTATAAGAACCTTAGCTTTAATTGGAAAGACTCAGGTAGCAGTCAGTACTAGGAGGTGAATGTGAAGTGACTTTTGTGTATGCAGATTTCTGTATGGTAATCATTGGAAAAATTTTGAGAATTCATAGTCTGAAATCTGGCTACATCTCTGGTCTTCTTTGAAGCAAATATTTTGACCTGGTTTTCACTATAGAAAAAAAGTTTTTACCAATTATTTGCTATCTAATAAAGCAGTAATAATTCTGTGTAGAACAATTTTTAACATGATAAAAAAATGTGAATTATAAAGCACAAAACTGCTGTTGAAAAGCAGGCACATCTACCAACATGCCATTGTATTAATAGAAACATGCATTGAACACAAAGTGCTCTTTAGAGAATTTGAAAGTAAATTAAGGCACTGGCAAGATTGTAGGTGCGGGTTCTAATTTTGTCTGGAAAACAATACTTTCATTGATTTTACTATTCAAATCCTGAAGGAGTCACCCTTTTTAAAAATTTTCCAAATCTTTGTTCACTAAACACTTGGTTGTGACCCTGATAGTGCTCCCATGAAACTCATGTATTGCATCAGTATCAATGCAGGAAAGACAGCAGCCTCTGTAGACCTAGTATTCCCGCTTCCATGCAGGTGGAAGGAAGTGTGCAAAACCTTGGCTTCCTTTCACCTAATGTGCCAGCCAGCACAGCTGCACCATCATAGCCAGGGAATCAGTCTGTGCCAAGCATAAGGATAGTGCAGGTTATTTTCTCACAGCATTAAAATGATGCACAGTGTGGCAATGCCCTGATTTAACTCTATCTTTCAGGCCTTTCCCAAACAAGCATTTTTAAGTGATCATAAGCTTATGGATGACCAAAGGCTGGGCTGAGCCTGCTAACCACAAACATTTAATCATTTAGTTGCCTGGAATAAGATCTTGCAGAATTTTCTTTTAATGCTACATTAATTAAGACATTCCCATCTGATTAAGAATAATGAAAAAAACCCTTATGTATTAATGAAACTAAATATAAAAAAGAACATTTAAAATGTGATAATAGCATTAAATAGCCCCATAAATAGCCCATTTGACTGAATGCACAGAACATGATGCTGCTGCCTGGCAAGATCACTGACACTTTCTGTTGTGTGATCAGATCATTTCAGAATGTGCTGTAGTTGGATTTCCGTCATGCTTCATTTGCTTTATATATATGAAAAAGTGCTAATTAACACTCCAAAATTTCATGGAGCAGACATCCCTTTGTGGGAGTAGAGGATATGCTTCTTGCTTAGATTTGTTCCTTTTCATTTGGCCAACATAGTGCTTCTAACAGGCTGCACAGCATTTGTGGCTTTACTTTGGAAAAGCAGCAGAATGCACAGGAAGTAGTTTCAGTTCTTTTGCAAGCTCATTTTTTGATTGCCCAGTTACCTATAGCCAGCAAATCAATTCTTTTGTCTGATTTAAAATAACCCAGACCTTGTTTTTATAGGCTGTGCAATCTTTCTCTTTGCTTAATTATGTTTGGATTGAAAAATCAGCTGCTTCAGCAGCACTATGCAGTGTGATGCTATCTTCTCTGGCAAGGCAGTGACCTAGATCACAAAACTTCAATTAATTAAACTGATAATGGCAGGAAGTGTACTGGAGTAAGTGAAGTTGAAGCCTTGGCTTCCGCTGTCTTCATAATTTTTTAGTTTTAAATGGTACTGCTGAGAGGACTGAGCTAATCATTGACTATCAGGCCTTGCACCTCTATTCTAACTTGCCCACTGATTTATATTCTGACCTGGAGAGTCATTTAGGCCTGAATCTACAAAAGGATTTAGGCACCTAAAGTGGGTTTTGGGTAGAGTTTTGACATCAAACTCCCAGACTGTAAGGCACAAAACCCTTACCTGATCTAAGAACATAAAAGCTTTTGGAGGAGAAATTCTCTAGGTATCTGCAGATATCCTTCTATGCTTAACCATATTGGTGGTGCTGAGTGACTTGGCTCCTACCTTATGACTCGGCTCCCATTTGGGCTTTGCAAATGAGGCATCGGTGCAGCTGTCACCCAAGGGATTATATCTGGTAGAAATGTTCAGAGCATATCTAGCAGAACCTGATAAAAATGAGCACATCATAAAATGCTAACCATAGACACCTCCATTTGAAGATGGGGTGGCACTGGCATGAAACATGCTTTGGAAGAGAGCATAAGAAGGACCATGGGCTGTAACCTAGAACCTATTCCAGGAGATGGGGCAGGGCTGTGAATTCTGACCTGACATAGGTGCTTCTTTCTTGCTTGTAAGAAGCTGTTTGAGTTTAGGGAGGAGAAGCACTTAAGACCCATCACATCTTTGGCCAAGGACAGACATTATACATAAACCAGTTTAAGTGATCAGAAACTGGTTTAAACCTGTAACAAAACAGAAGTTCAGTGCACATAAACCAATTTCAAAATGGCCAGAACCAGTTTAAAATAAACCTGGTTGGATGTTCAGTCTTAACTGATTTGGGTCAAACTGGTTTATGCAATGTCTGCTCCAGACCCCTTCCTGCTTTAAGTTAAATCAGAGTCCTCCATCCTAGATGCTTTGCAACCCTGGGTGGGGCTCTGCTCTCTCCTCCAGCCCTCTCCCCTCTGCTCCTTGGCTGTAGGTCCAGCAGAGACTGCAGGTACAGGGTGTCTGCCTGATCCCCACCCCACTCCCTGCTGAAGCAGGGATTCCCCCCTCCCCCCTGGGATTCCCCCCTCCCCTCTGCCTTACACAGACACCTCTCAGCATTAGCTAGCATACCACATGCTGGCTACAGTCCCTGCTATGGGAGACAGAACAAAGGCATACAGGACAGTGTGTGCTTAGGGCTCTTTGGAGCTAATCAGCAGGTAGCTGTTAATGTTCCTCCATTCCTTCCATGGAAAAAAGTTGTTTAAGAAGAGCTTGAACTAATGAGCCTTTCGTTTTGCTGATGGGCTGATGATTGCTGTGTAACTCCCTGCTGGCTCCCACCCTGACCAGTGTGGGGAAGGGATCCCTCCCTAATCAGAGCATCCTGCTGGGGCCTGGCCATGGGCCCCCTCAGCTCAGCACTGTCAAAGGGAAGGGAGGGCTGCTTTAGCACTCCCCAGCTTCTAGCCTGAGCCACTGCAGGCCTTCATTTCTTCAGTCCAGAGGGGATGTCTATGCAGTTACAAACTGTTTCAGCCCAGGCGGGATAGACTAACCTGAAAAGATTGAATCAATTCAGACTCAGACTTTTTGAATGTCTGTCCCTAGCCCTTGGTATTTTCTATTAGCTTACTTAAACTCTTTCCTACTCATGTGCCTAATTCTTATGAATCTCACTGAGGCATCAAACTTTTTCCATGTGTTATGTGGGATCGTAGGGCCTTAGGTCAGAGTTATGGATACTTTTCCAAGGACCTAATAAGTTTTATTAACAGGGCATAATAACTGTGTGGATCCAGCCCTTAGCTTCTTTATACCTCACTTTGCTCATTTGTAAATTAGTTATAATCTCATGTTATAGAGGTGAAGTAAGAGTTAATACCAGTAAGGTGCTTTGAGATCAGGAATAAGAATTGCCATGTAAATGCAAATGATGATGATGATTATATCTTGGAGGATTTTATTTGTTGACTTCCACCATTTTGATCTATTGATGTTTTTCCTTAAACTCACATTGTAGGAAAGGTCCTGAAGGGATTCTTTGTGTAGCTGAGGATATAATTTCACATGGCTATGCTTGTATTTGGTTTAGTCCCAAATAAATTATTTGTTCTTTCAACATGAGCATTTAGTATAAGTGGTATTATTATTTCTATTAAAATACTTCATGTTTACTGTAGCATTTGAAAATTCCTACCAAGATCAAAGCCACATGTTGCTAGGCACTAGAAACACAAATATGGTAAGAGGTCATCAAATGAAAATAAGTTGCAGTGCTTATTATGTAAGTTTGTAAGGTATTTTTAAAAGGGTAAAAATGTTAAGTTTGTATTTAAATCTGTAAAGTTTATGGAATCTCTCAAGTTGAAGGATGGTTTATAATTATTTATTTTATGTTAATTTTGTAACTCTTCATCATTTCTGAAGCTCTTTAAAATGTCTGAAATGTTATATGGCCCTTTTTTAATTTTCTAAAATTAAACTAATCCATTTAATATATTATTGAGGAGAGCCGGGGAGAAATTTTGGTAGAAAATGCAAACATCGTTTTATCATTTGCTTCAAAATATTTTAATTTTATTTTAGCAAAGTTAGAAAATTGCTTATAATTAAAATAATAAATATTACTTGAAGAAATATTTTTATTTTTGATTCACTGAAAATTTCCAAAAAATATTTAAATTTTGTTAACAAACTATATTTCTATTTTTTCATAGTTGCTAATAGATTGAAAAAAAAAGCTCTGTGAATTTTAGACAGATGTTGCAGACTGTGTAATGAAATGGAAAAACAGTTTGTGCTGAGTGATTTATCACGGTTTTATTATATTCCCAAGAGGAAGCACTTCACAAACACATAAGGCAGAGCTTTATCATGAACATCTTGCTTTCTAATGGCCTAATTCAGTGCTCATTGATATCATAGAAATGTTCCTGATGATTTAACTGGATATTTTTTCATACCCTAAGGCCTTGGTGTAGTGATCAGTGGGTCAATAAACACAGGCATACATGAATGAGAACTCAACAATAAACTTTAATTGTGGAGCAGCAGGAAACCTCTGCATACCCTTTGTTGCTCTGCAATCAATTCACTAAATGTGAAGTTACATGTTACACTTAGACCATATTAAATCAATGGAATGTTAAGCAGTGCTAAAGTTAGAATATACTGTGACCAGTCACACATTAAGGGTTAATACAATTTCATGCCTGCATAGCTCTGACTTGCTAGTGAAGGGCTGGTGGGTGGGGGCATGTTTAGGAGCAAGCACTTCTGGTTCTATCTCTTCTTTGCATTGGGTGGGGAGTGGGGGAGAGGAGGTGAAGGAGAGGGAGGAGAGAGGCTGGGAGTGGTGTATCCTGGGAGGCTGGAGGACTGCAGCAGACTGAAGTTGCCCTAACACCAACTAAGTAGCATGGCTCAGAGTTTTAACCTTTTTGTTAAGTGGTGTAACTCTGAGACACTCAGAGGGCACATCTACACAAGATGCTATGGCAATGTAGTGATATCAAAGCTACTGCGCAGTACAGTCAGAAACAACCCATGTGCCGCTGGGACTGCGCAGTAATGGTGGTTACTGCGCAGTCATATAGTACTTTTTAAAGTTGCAAACAACTGTGCTGTCAGGGGCATGTATAGACATGCCCAGAGGGTACTAAGCATGAGTTAATGAGCTTTAACATACAGACAGTCACCTTTTAAATGTCCTTAGTATGGTCTAAGTATATTGTGGAGCTTCACCTTAACTAGCTGCTCTCTAACTTGGACCATCTCCTCATTCTCAGCTTCCTTAGTCATTTGTTAGGGATCATCTCTAAAATATACCCTCTGTCACTATTTCTTCCCTCTTAACAGTAACTACAAAAATCAATTAATACCTCTGTACAGGGAGGAGGTTACTAACACAATACTCTGAAGTGAGTCTTTAGTGCTCACTTCCCTATTCCCTCTTTTCTGTGGATCCTTTAGTATGTCTCTATGAGTAGGGACCTATCAAAAACATGAGATTTAGCATTGCCCATGAGAGCAGGCAATGCCTGCAAAATCCACACAAAAAACAAAAACAAAAGCAACTTACTGAAGATAAAATGCTGGCTCCCTGCTCTGTGGCCTGGCTGTGCCACCTGCTGGGGAGGAAAGGGGGATAGGGGGCTGCCTCCATGAAGGGGAGCCCAAGATGGCTGCTGCCCCTGTCCCTGACCAGTGATTGGCTGACAGGGCTGTCCGTCACGTGACCTTATCCCTCTCCTCCAATAAGGGGTGCTATGATGAACAGCTCAACCAATCAGTGGCAAGGGGCAGGGCCACTGGGGGCACTCCACCAATCAGAGGCATGGGGTGGGGGGAGCACTGTGATCAGCCCACACAAATGCTGGCTGGTCCCAGGATCTCCCTGCAAAATGGGTTGGCCATCTCCTTGAGATGGGTAGACCCTTATCTGTTCAGGACTTTTCACTTTCCTCTCACACTGGAAATCTCACACAGGTATCAGACCTGGTTTCCAATTAGTTTTTTGTGGGAAGCTTTTCCTCCATGTCTTAATACTTAGATCCCATCTACTTACACTTTTGGCAGCTGTGCTTTTGCACACAGTAGAGTTCATTGGGTACAGACTGCTGAGGCTGATTTCCTCCTCCTGCATTTGTTTTCATTTCTTTGTGTACTTTTCTTTGTGTACATTTCTTTTCATAGGGACATGTTTGCTTCTTGTGTTGGAACAATTGGTCTCTTCCCAAGACTGTCAAGTTTTAGGCATTGATGACCAAGAGGATCATTAGGAGGCATGAATTTTGTGTCGTCTTGTACTGGATACACACCCTTTACTAGATTCAGTTTCCCCCAAGCTGCCAGACCCAATTTGGTGTCACCTCCCTACCACAATGAATGGGAGTTTGTAGTTTAGTTATGTATTGGATGCTAGCAGTGCCTCTCCCTTTCACTGACATATTTTTTCTTGAAGACTTGGTTATTCTGATGTTTGTTGAACTCATTTTTGGTGTCAGTTTTAATTTTTTATGTTCATGTTCTGGTAAAATATTTAACCTATGATCTAGCATCCAATTTAAAGGAAACCATTGTTTCTTTCACTTCCACTAGTAAGATCCAGTCCTTCTCATTGGTTTACTTGTTCCTACCATATCTGTATAAAATTCTTCTGATTTGCTCTCAGCTGTATGCACGTGAGGCTTTTGTATTTGGTATCTGTAGAACCTGCTAAAATGGTTCCTCTTGTTATAGTTAAAACAGATTTTCCAAATGCGGCACAACATTTGGGGCCATGTTATCTTCTATATTTGCTGCAAACCTAGCTGTTCAGTCTCTCTCGCATAGCAGTCTCCTTACCAATGGAAAATTCTGCCCTGTGAGGTAGCTTTTTTTTCTGGAAACATTCTTTCATGCCTACTACATGGGTGACCTCTTTGGGTGCATTCAACTCTGCAGTCTTGGGAAGAAACCAGTGTGGACCATTACAGTTCCTGCAGCCCTGCACATTTAGGTAGTTTGTCTAGGGGCAAGTATCCCACGTGAAGTAGCCTTTCTTGTAATGCATTGTCTGCAATGCCAAAAATAATCAGATCTAATCATAATCTAATCAGAGATTCTGTCGAATTCCCAAAAGCACAGTTCTTTCTCTGTCTTTTTAGTCCAGTAATATACTGATCTATGTTTTCCTCTGTCTCCGCACATAAAAAATATGTGCTTTTCAAGGCTTTCATTTTTTTTGGCATTCAGCATTCTTCAAATTTAGACAGTATCACACTCAACTACACATTTTGGCCTTCTTTGAAGTTAAATTTATTATAAAAAAGCCAGGGTTCTTTTCCCCACAGTATGCAAGACTGAGGATTTGACTTTGTCATTTTTTTATTCTGCCCCTGTACCACCTTGGTACCACTTAATCCTTTGTCTGAACACTCTCTACTTCTCTTCTGTCTTGTCCAACATGAAAAGAGCCAGTGGAAATTGTAAAACTTCCATCCTTTTAGGTAGACTAGTGGTAATCTTTGGCCCCACAGGCAAAATAAGAAGTGGGCCAGTCCATGGGCTGGATCAGGCCCCATGTTTCACAATCATGACCAAACGCTGGAGTAAAGCGTCCACAGCTGAGGACAGGAGGGTGATCCAGGCTGACCTTGACAGGCTTGGAAAATGGGTGGATGAGAACCTGATGGTGTTTAACACCAAAAAATGCAAGGTTCTCCACCTTGGGAAGAAAAACCTGCTGCATCCTTATAAGTTCAGCAGTGCTATGCTGGATACCACTATGGATGAAAGGGACTTGGGGGTTATGACTGACCACAAGATGAACATGAGCCTGCAATGTGATACTGCTGCTAGTAAAGCAAGCAAAATGCGTGCTTCCATCCACAGCTGCTTCTCAAGTAAATTCCAGGATGTCATTCTCCCATTGTACTCGGCCTTGGTGAGGTCGCAGCTGGAGTACTGCATCCAGTTTTGGGCTCCACAATTGAAAAAGGATGTGGAGAAGCTTGAGAGGGTGCAGAGGAGAGCCACACACATGATCAGAGGTCAGGAAAGCAGACCTTATTAAGAGAGGCTGAGAGCTATGGAACTATTCAGCCTGGAAAAATACAGGCTCAGGGGTGATCTGGTGACCACCTATAAGTTTATCAGGGGTGCTTACCAGGATCTGGGGGAAAATCTGTTCACCAGAGCGCCCCAAGGGATGACAAGGTGGAAGGTCACAAACTCCTCCATGACCATTTCAGGCTGGGCATAAAGAAGAACTTCTTTGCTGTCCAAGCCCCCAAGGTTTGGAATAGATTGTCACCAGAGATGGTTCAAGCACCCACTCTGAATGCCTTCAAAAGACATCTGGATGTTTATCTTCCTGGGATCCTATGATCCCTTACGACTTCCTGCCCCTGGGGCAGAGGGTTGGACTCGATGATCTTCCAAGGTCCCTTCCAGCCCTAATGTCTATGAAATCTATGTCACCAGCACCACCCATATTGGCCCTACTCAGAGCTGCACCACTGCTTGATGGGCCTCAATTGACCCTGCTTGGCTCTGAACTGCCCCATGCCAGGCTCCTTGGCTCTGCAGCACCCTGTGCTGTCCCAGTTGGTGCTGCATGCTTAGTCCAGCATGCAGGCCTGTGCCCTCCATCTTGTGGGACTCCCCTAGGTTCACCAAATATTTGGACCTGTGGGAAGCCTCACAGACTGGCTAACATGGCTCTCCAATCTGGATCTGGCCCATGGCCTGGGGGTTGAGCACCTCTGGTCTTGAAGAACTGTCCAAGAGGATCACTGACAGCAGCCCTTGCCCTTCCACATAGCTGCGTTGCTCTACTTGCTCAAGGTTTCCAACTTCTGTTTCAGTTTGGAACTCAAAGTCTTTAAACGTCTCTCTCATTATCCACTTCTGACACCCTGTACTGATCACTGAGTTCAGTAAATACAGGCATACATGAATCCGGAGAACTAAACGACAAAATTTTATATTTACCCAAAACCAAGACAACTCTGAATTTAAAATGACCCTCCCATAATTAAAATCTAGACATGGGAAATTAATACATTTATTATAATTTTCTTCATAAAATCTAAGTTTGGAAAGTCAGCTTGAATTCATTTCCCACCCCCGCCCCTTCAATAGGGCAAAGAGTGGCAGGGGTCAGGTGGCAGGGCATGTGGCAGAGGACTCAAGTGGCCTGAACCTTAGACTCGAGTATGTGTGGTAATTGTGAAGCAGAAGGACACCTCTGCAGATCCTTTGCATCTATCTCACTCACTGACTAACTAGTTGCTCCCTAACTCATGGATCACCTCCTAATTCCCAGCTTCTTCAGTCTTCTGTTAGAGATCATCTCTAAATTATAACTGGTATTACTATCATTAAGTTCAGTTGTGTAGGAAAAGGCACTGAACTATTTCTGTAAAGATATACTATTGCATCTAGAAATAGCAAATATAACTATTTAGCATTCAGCATAACCATGTTAATTTAAATGTTAACATTTGGTGGAAGTCCAAACCCTGGTTTGGAGTGACAGCCTATTGGTCTGCAAAATGAGGTTGCCTTTGGCCCCCAGTATAAAGAAGGAAGGTAAAAAGGAGATTGGCTCTTTAAGAGGGACACCAGCAACTTGAAGGCTCCTCTGCTTAAGCGATATAAGGGAAGGGCCCAATTAGTAAAGGATGGAAGTGGTCCACCAGTGGAGGAGAGCATGGTTTCTGCAGGGGAAGGCTGGACCCAGGAAGCAGACACCATAAATAGACTTGGGAATAGACTGGACTGGATAAGAACCTGACTAAGATTGAATAGGCTGGAAGAAGGCCAATCTTGTGATCTCTTATTGGAAAGACTACAAGAAGGACATAAAGGAAGGGCAATGCTGGAAGAAAGAGGCAGGGCAGCTATTAGGAAGACACAGGAAACTGCACAGAATGGGACCCAGAAGAGACTCAGCTCTGAAGAGTACCAGACTGTGAGCCAGACTGACTGCTCCAGTGACCCATTTACTGAAATAACATCAAGGCACAACAGGTGAGTCAAGAGCGGAAACTTAAAGACCTGGTTTGTGTGGGGATGGCACTATGCCCAGAAAGGTGGGGCATTAGGGAGCAGTCACAATCCACAGTACTGCCTTTGTAAATGAGATCACAGTTTTAATTAAACTCTTTTTGACTGTGACAACAACCACTGCCAGTTCACACTTTCAAAATGTCTCCCTACTACACATTGTATTTGACATACGGTGTGATCCAGACTGAAAGTAAGAAACTTGTCTGTTAACAAAATGTTGTTAGATTCTTATTAGATTGTGATAGATCAGTCTGAAGTCAGTGAAACACTATCTCCAGTCTGTGAACAGATTATCCGATTTAATTATTTTATCTAACAATGACATTTGTACTGTAAAAGTCAGCACAAAGAAAAAAAAATCAATGAGTTTTAAAGGATAAGAATCAGTGGTAGCTACAGACCACTGAATTGAAGAACATGCTTTAAGAGGCTGGTATTCTTGCTACTAATGCATTTGCCAAGAAGATTCTATTAGCTTTTAGATTAGCTTTCCTCTTTCTACTAAAATGTAAGAAAATTTTCTAGTGTACTACGTTAAGCAAAAATCCAATTGCCTCCACTTTGAAGGCAAACTTAATGATGGTATTTTTAAATCCCAAATAAAAGGGTACTGCAAAGTTTAATATTGTTTTGGCATAAAAGGTTTAATTTGCAATCTCCTACATGTAAAAAGAAATACTGACACAGGAAGAGAAAGAAAGGTTTGTAAGATTTCATATGGATCACATCATCATTTACTCGTTTCAATCTAGAATAGATTAAATGATCAAGATGCAGATAGTAAAGATGACAAGCAACCTATATGACAGGGCTATCCATTTGCTGGCCTGGGGGCCGCATCTGATCTGTGAGGAGTTAGTGTGGTCCCCAGGCTCCCTTCTGGCAGAGAGTTTCACCTGTGTGGTGGTAATAGCAGATCTGGGTGGGAGGAGATCACCCATGTGATGGTAGCAGTGGGGGCGGGGCTTGGGTGGGAGAGCTTGTGGAGTTGGGTGTTGCCCATATGGGCTAGGTACAGACATTCAGGTAGGTTAATCAGGTTCAAAATGACTGTCTGATTTAAACTTAGTATGTCCCAGTGCCAATCTTACACTTACAGACCTGGCCTCCATCCCTGGAAATCAATCTAAATCTGTAACTGTACAGAAGTTCCATATACCTATACCTGTCTAAAATATGTGGAACCCAGTTTTAGATGATCCTGGATCAGGGCAGTGTCAAAATTACTTGATTTAGGTCAAACTGGTGCATGAAACGTCTGTACACTTTCCCAGCACAGCCACAGGACTGGGAAAACCCATCCACTGGCCCCAACCCCAACTCTAGGGCTGTGCTTTTCACCTCTCCCATACCACACAGGACTATTTTCTGCCCCCCACCCCTCCCCAACCCCGCATCCCACAAGCCATTTTAGGTGCCACCACTGCTGGAGCTGGGCAAGTAAATCCTGGTGGGGGAGTGGGGGACAGATGTGGGTATAGGTTCACCGGGGGGTGATCAGGGGGGTAAAAATAGGCCCTGGCCCCTCCCCACAGACCCCATGAGCCCCTTAACCCACCAGACCCTACCAGACTCCAGCAGCATCCCACAAATCACACCTGCACCTCCATTCCCTGACCACCCCCCACAGTTGCACCTGCCCCCCCATCCATGGGTCACACCTGCCTTCCCACCCCTCATAGGTCACTCCTGCCCCCCATCCCCCAGCAGACCCCTGACCCCCCAGCCTGCTTGCCCCTGAACCCCCAAGCTAATCCTCCACCATTCTGACTAACCAGATATCTGGTGGTCATTTTGAACTGATTTAACTCCCCTCAAAACTCCTGCATGTCTGTACTTAGCTGTGGTGGTGTCAGTAAGGGGCTCATTCAGCAATGGCAAAGTCCTGGGAGCCTATATGATCACTGTGGCATGCAGCCTATGCAGTATCTGATTCTGTGCCCATGACCAATGTGGCATGTACCCCCCTGAGCATTCTGAAGTTGGACAGGCCTGCTACATGATAAGAAAATGGTGATCACAGTCTGCTTCCTCCTAGGTTAGTGTCTATCCTAAAAACTAACATTAATGCCACCCAAATCACAATGTGCCAAAGCCTTGTTTCGGATTTGGAAGATGTTAATTTCCATGCTTCATTTAACACATTACCAATTTAATGTAGATAAGAACAGGATGCCTTTAAGAGCTGTTAGTTTAATTGGGTTTTTGGTCCTTGGCTATTAGCTTGTGTTGGCTACTACCTTCCAAATCCTGTTCAGCTCAGAGTGGTATGTTCCTGTAGATAAAACTATTTTCATGCTTAGAATTAATCATCTACAATTTGAGGAACACCTAGAGTGTGGGAGGGTTGGTTAAGTTAACATCACCCTGGGTAGGGACAGACATTCAAAAAGCAGGAGCCTGAATAGATTCAATATTTGTAGGTAAGTCTAACCTGCCTAGATTGAACCAATTTACAAGTAGATAGACATTTGGGAAATGCAGGCACATGCCTGCAGTGGCTCAGACCAGGAGCTGGGGGCATTAGAGCAGTCCTCAGCTGCAGGGAAGCTATGAGGTGGGGTGTGACCAGCCTTAAGTGAACTGGCCAGAGCGGGGTTTAATTCCCGCCCCCCACCATGGACCCGAGCTTGGGTCCGCCAGTGCACCCCCTCACTGTAGCAGCAGTGGGGCCAGGGGTATGGCCAGATGTCAGCCAGCATGGCCTCCTGAGGCAGAGGGGGCAGGGAGGGGGGCTATTCCCCCATCTACCCCTGGAGGACATCCTTGGTGAGCCAGGGAGGCTTTTGGGCACTCTTGCCCCCCTTGCTTCTTGTTGGGATCGTCACCCCTTGGGCCCTTAGTATTGTCTCCTTAAGGAACAACCACTCATCTTGGGCACTGAGTTCCCCTGCCCTCGAGAACCCCAGTGCCTCTCCCACCAATCTCCTCAACTCATTGAAGCTGGCCTTCTTGAAGTCTAGGGCTACTGCCTTGCTGCAGGCCCTTGTCACCCTGCACTGCAAGATGAATTCCAGCAAGCGGTGATCACTATTACCCAGGTGGTCAAGGACCTGGAGCCTCCTTACCAGATCATCGCCTGTGGCCAGGACCAGGTCCAACAGGGCATTTCCTCTCCTGGGACTGTGCACCTCCTGGGTTAAGCGGAGGTCCTGTATCTTGGCCAGGAACCTCCTGGAACGGTCCGACCTGGCTGACTGCTCCTCCCAGCAGATGTCCGGGTAATTTAGATCGCCCATGACAACTACATCCCTTGCCTTAAGTGCCTCTGCAAGCTGGCCCCAAAGGCCAGCTCCTCCCCTGGGTTGGGGGTTCTGTAGTAGCCCCCCACCGTTAAATCCCTCTCCCCATGATCCCCTTGTATCTTGACCCAGAGCACTTCAGCTTGCCTCTCCTCTGACCCCATTTTGCTGGCAGAGGATGTGTATTGCTCTTTGACAGAGCGCCACACCCCCTCCCTTCCTTCCTTCTCTATCCCACCTGTAGAGACTATAGCCCCTAATGCTAACTGCCCAGTCGTGGGATGAATCCCACTGCGTTTCTGTAATCCCTACTATGTCTGGGTTTGAACTGGCTATTCTGAGGGCGAGTTCCTCCTGTTTGTTCCCCATATTACTAGCATTGGTATACAGACATTTAAGTCCTTGCATAGCTGTACGTGTCACCCCCCAATTATCCGACTATTTGGACCCCTGCTTCTTACCTGGGCACTCCTTGCATGTGTCACCTGTCTTGCTCAGGTGGTGTCTCCACGTCTTCCTGCGGCCCCCTCCCCCAGCAAGGCTAGTTTAAAGCTTGCCGTACGAGATCAGCCAACCTGGAAGAGAAGACACACTTGCCTTTAGGAGAGAGGTGAAGCCCATCCCACCCCAGCAAGTCCCCCGCACAAAAGCATGGGTTGTTATTTAGGAACCCAAGGCCCACCTGGCGGCACCAACTCCATAAGCGCCGGTTGAACTGTGGCAACTCAGTCAGCTGTCCCCCCACAAAAATGGCTGCTACTGCTCTAGTTGCCTCCACCCTCAGTTAAGATACTGCAATAAATTTGGGGAGGGAAGGAGAGGAATGAGTTATGTGGATGAGGGCTGTATCCACCCTTAATATGGATATGACTTTTTCCTCTGTTTAACTTATAGCTCCTCTCATCTTTGTCCTTCCAATATTCTCTCCCTTTAAGAGAGGGATGTCTCAAGATCAGCATTCTATTTCTGGAGCTTCAACAATTTTCCTGGATTTCCTATGTCACTGGTAAAATACCTCACCACTCCAGCCCAACAGAATCCCCAGCATTTGAGAAACACATTTTCTTTTAGTGGCAAAATCTTCATAGTTTTAAAAATCTTATGTATGATAAGTTTATTTTGAGACCTAACCTAAAATTTCATATGGGTCTTATTTTTCCTGAACTTATTCTTCTAATATATTTGTAAAAATTGAATTACTCCCCAAACTGTCACAAGAATAAAATACCCTCCAAAGCAAACAGTACTTGATGGCACTTCCTTTCTGTCTTCATCATCCATTTCACTACTAATTTCTATGTAGCTTTGAATCATTGTAAATCTTCATATTATTTACATCATTTTAATTTATTCTTGATAGTATTGATACTGTTATCTAGTCCAGCTCTGAACCGTAAAGGGGAGGTTTGCTACTTGTGGCACTGAACAAAGCTACAGCAAAACTCAGAATTTCTAATTCATTAAAAATTTAGGCATGAATGCTAGGGGTGTGTAAAGCGGGCCCTATTTGATTGTGATTCGGATTCTGTCCAAATCAGGAACAGTGATTCAATTTGTTGATTCAGATCCCTGTCCCTGATTCGATTTGGCCAAATCCAAATCTGAAGATTCAAGGCTGATTTGGAGAAACAGCAATTTGGCTAGAGACACAGCTTTAAATGCTTTTTCTACATACCTTGAGGTACAAGTGATCCTTGTGGTGCTGGGGCACATGGAGCATCTAACAGGAATGGAGGGGGATTCTCTCTGTGCTCAGCAGTGAACCTGAAAGTGGACCACAAGTACTTCTGGTTCACTTCTGGGTCCACTGGGGAGCACGCTGGGCCTCTCCCCCCATGCCCTCTCTGCTCAGAGGTTGGCCGTGGGGGGACCATGGATGACTCCCTCCCAGACCAGGAGGCACCAGTCACCAGGTTGGCGGGGTGCAGTTCCCGGTGGAGCAAGAAGTGGACCAGAAGTGCTTGTGGTCCACACAAGCAAACCTCTGCTACTGAGTGTGCTGGGGATCCCCCTGCACACTCCATGTGCCCCAGCATCACAGCATTCATGAGCCGCCTGCTACCTAGAGGTATGTAGAAAAAACATTTAAAGCTGTGTCTACATCCAAATCGGCAAATCTTTCCGAATCTCTTCAAATTGATTCGGAGGCTTCCAATTTGATTCAGAGAGATTACAGGGTCCGCTGATTCAATTTGGATTCGGAGATTTGGCCACCAAATGGGCCAAATTGCCATTGAATCAAATCAGCTTCACACATCCCTGATAAATGCATGTCTAAAACTTCAGATATGATTTAATGGATGCATCTACACCTGCTATTAGTGTGCCTGAATAAACTCTAGTGCAATTTGCACTGGAGTCATCTGCTTTCCAGGCACAGTGTCTTCACATGTGCCCAGGACAATGGCAATTTGAGACCAGGGCTGCCAGAGAGCCCAGGGTTCTTCCCTGGGCTCTGGGTGGTGACATTGGGTGGTGAAGGGGCTGAGAGTCATGCGGGTGCCACAGTGCAGGGCTAGATGGCAGGCAGCCACCGCACTGTAGCACCCTCATGCCCCAGCCAGCCCCAGTCACAGTCTACATGTATCTTTGAGTGCACATAATTAATTTGCTGCAAGGTAGTATTTGTCCTGGACAGTACTATCCTACAGCGGAGTTAATTAGTTTATCATGCCCTAATACAGGCGCATGTATAGACTATGACACCTTACTGTGGAGCTAATTAGTCAACTCCACAGTAAAGTGCATATGTAGATGCACCCAATAGGTGGTAATTTACATATGGTTTAATCTCAGTATACATTTGTGGAGATTCAGGTATTATAGGGCCAATCCATTAAACCAATGGGAACCATTTCTATTGAGGCTGTAGGGGTTGGATTGGATGCCTAAAAAGAGTAGCTTTGGCACTAGGGCATATTTAAGAGTTTTTCTAACATGAAGAGAAAGTGAAGCAAGTACATACACACCTATCATGCCAGTATTTTTTTTTTTTACATTTGTCAGGAAGAAGTTACAGCAAACTTGCTGCATACTCCATAAAAAAAAATGTCTTTGTTAAGTAAAAATATCTAATAAAATATAGTAGGAAAGGTGAAAGATAAAGTGATTTTATTTTTAGTATAAACTTATTTGATTATTTTATTGTGAAAGTTTCTCTTTAAGACGATGGAAACATTTTAGTGGATGGTAGGGGATGATGGGCTGGTAAGTGTGACAGATATAGTGCTATCACTTACATGTATGTATTTTTTTTATTCTGTTGAATGTTCCAGTTTTTACCATTGAATATCATTCCAAGGTACTGTTTAATTAATTATAGCAGTATAAGTTTACTTGGACTAGGAATATGGTCCTTAAAACTCAAGTTCAAGGAAATGCTAGTTTCTTACTAAGGAAATAATGCTTCAGTGGACTGCATGTTTGAATAGACTGAATATGAAAATGAACAACCTTGTTCCACAGAAGAGCTGCTCTATACACTCAAAAAATTCCAAATATGCAAGAATATTTCTATGTAAAATGCACTTCTATTTAGTGAACTTTGGTAGAATTACTTTGACATTTGTTCCTACTCTTTTTTTCAGAAACTTTGCTTTCTTTGCACTTCTCTGAAGTAGTCTGTTTTATGTTGAAAACGTGAGGAACTATGAATTTCCTTACATTTTCAAGGTGAAACTCTTTTCCACTGAAAACTGAATCAATTTTAACTAGAAGATCAGCTCATAATTAGAAAATAGACAATAGATGCATTTTATTAGAAACGTGTTGAATATTTAGAAAAAAGTTGTAATTTTTTTTGGCCAACACATTTAAAGAAAATGGAATCGCAGCCAGTGTCCTGGCATTGATTCTTGGTTTCTATTGAATACTGTAGTACTGTAAATGTTTTTTTAAAAGCAACATGTTATGAATGCTCAGTGCACAATTTACACCTGCTTTAAAGCTACCTTGTCTTACACAGCGTGTTATCCTCTCTAGGTCATTTTTTGAATGTCCAAATGTCTTTAGAACATTGTTTGAATGTTATGCTCTGAGTTATTCCAGCTGCTTTGGCAATTTTCCTAAGAGAAAACTGGAAATGTTATACTTTAGAAGAGATTATAAACTGTAGATCATCTTTGCCTTTTCTGGTGACTTCTGCTCAAGTGGTACTTAAATATCCTTTGGCACTGTTAAAAAAGATAGATAATACCTGTGTCCTGGTCACTATTGTCCCACATTGAATCAAGTTCTAATAGCCAAAGCTGTATACAAGTTATTGTAGCTGCACTGCACAGCTATTGATACATTTACTTTTACTCCTAGCCATTATCTGATAGTGTTTATCACTTTCCAGTGAAAAGAACTTTGAATAAGCTTCGATATAAAAGGTATAAAATAAAACATAAATCTGAATTTAACAAACGTTATACTTGGGAATAGGGTTCAAAATCCAGTTTAAATACAAAGGGCCACAATCTACTCTCAGTTACACAGAGTGACACTCTTTAATATATACACCCTTATAACCAAGTGTTTCTAATATAATTGACAACAGCTATAGAAATTCAAAAAAGTAATATTTGCTGCTCTTGAAGTACTGTTCTTTCTTAACTCATAACAAGAAGCTATGACCATATAGGGAATTGAGACAACACCCTTTTTTAAAAACTGCAAGACCTTCCTGTTTAGGCAGGAGTTTAGTAAATAAAGCTAGGCTGAGATACTGTTTAGGGGATCTTGGTTTTATTGTTATAATCTGGTTCCCTTATAAGTTGTTTTTTTCTCTGGTTACTTTCTTGTTTTTGTAAGCTGACTGTAACCTACCCTGAGCCTCTGTTGGGAAGACTCAAAATATCAAATACATACATGCATACATTCATTCATACATAGATACATATTTATATTTGTAGAAACTGATGCTCCAATTTCCAAAATAGCAGAATTATAAATTAGAATATTTCAGAATATACAATTTTAAAGTCCCATCTATAAGACTTTTATGAAGACATATGTAACTATAATGAATGTTTCATCTAATCTTAAATGAGAAATGTATAGAAGCATTCTTATCAAAATGCTAATGTATCCATGTGTTTATGTGATCCATGTGTATTCATAGGGAAACATCTTTCACTTCTGAGAACTAGAACATAATTTGATCTAATAGGTGATTAACTTGTGAGTAATTATGTGGAGGATTATAAAATTGCATTAGTGTAATACAAGTAAAATCAGAATTGTCAGATTATTTTCAGAATGGGTAGATCAAAGAAGGTAGTTTGGTTCATCTGCCAATTTGGACCCATTACAAAACCATCACTAGTTGTGACATGTTTTGGCAGTAAAAGTGACAAAATATATTACTTATTTAAAAATTGTGCCTTTCTTGATGCTATCCCTACTTTCAGCTTAAACTGTAACATTTTGGGACCTTATCAGTACGTGTGGCCAGCTTCTCCCACATTTGAGGCACTACTAGAATATTACTAGAAATAACACTCAGTGAAATGACCTGACAACTGAAATGCAGTCTCCTTTCTAACACAAGAGTGCTCACTGAAACAAGATGTGAAAAATACTAATTATAGTTAGCTACAGAGTGGAATTAAATAGCCAGTGATGTATTTTAGATGTTTGAATTAGAAAATGACAAGGACATTGGGGTTACTGTTTCAGCATTTGAAAAAAAATCCCATAATCCTGATAATCTATACTGATCCCTTTGGTATTCAAAATCTGTAGTGCAGATGGCTCTTTGTTTTATTGACTTCACAGGTTAGACCGCAGGAAAGAAAGAAGTGATTTCCCAAGCACTTACCAAGTACGATTCCAGTACAATGGAAAAGGGGGAAAGGAGCTAAAAAACTTCCTTGGCTAAACAGGGAAATCCTGGGGAACCAAGGGGCAAAAAAGAAGGCATATAGGCAGTGGAAGCAGGGGGAAGCTACCATGTAGGAGTATACCTACTTGGCCCGCACTTACAGGGAATCAGTTAGAAAGGCCAAAGCAACCACAGAGCTGAGGCTGGCAACACAAATTAAAGACAACAAAAAGTCTTTTTTTAGGTATGTAGGAAGTAAAAGGAGGGCACAGGGCAGCATAGGACCCCTACTGACAAGAAGGAGCAATTAGTGACAGATGGGGGGACAAGGCTGAGCTATTCAATGAGTTTTTTACCTCGGTGTTCTTGAACAGGGGTCAACATAAGTCTCCTAATGGGTTCTTAGATAGGCATCAGGGGGACACCAGCCCACCAACTGTTGATGCTGACTTGGTGCAGAGTCACTTTGATGGACTGGATGTATTTAAGTCAGCAGGCCTGGATGAGTTGCATTCGAGAGTACTGAAGGAATTGGCCAGTGTCATAGCAGAACCACTGGCATGGCTGTTTGAGCACTCGTGGTGCTTGGGTCAGGTCCCGGAGGACTGGAAAAGGACCAATGTGGTCCCTATTTCAAGAAGGGGAGGAAGGAGGATCTGAGTAATTATAGGCCAGTCAGTCTCACCTCCATCCTTGGATAGGTCTTTGAAAAGATTATGAAGGATCATATTTGTGGGAGTCCAGCAGGAAAAATAATGCATCAGGGCAACCAGTGTGGATTCGTAGCAGGTAGATTATACCTGACCAACCTGGTTTCATTTTATGAGAGGGTCACAAAATGCTTAGACAAGTAGAGGTGGATGTCGTTTTCTTGGATTTTAGCAAGGTCACTAATACAGTATTTCATCCCATTCTCATAAATAAATTAAGAGGATGTGACATAGATGTTTACACAGTCTGGTGGGTGGCAAATTGGCATAGTGGTCACACCCTGAGACTGGTAGTAGATCAGTCGGTATCGTCCTAGAAGGATGTGGGTGGTGGGATCCCATAGGGCTTGGTCCTTGGACCTGTACTCTTCAATATCTTCATCAGTGACTTGGATGTGGATGTGAAGTGTACTCTGTCCAAATTTGTGGACAATACTAAATTGTGCTGTGAAGTGCACACTCCAGAGGGTAGGGAATGATTGCAGGTGGACCTGGACAGGTTGGAAAAGTGGGCAGAACACAATAGGATGCAGTACAACAAGACAAGTGCAGAGTGCTGCACCTGGGGTGCAAAAATATTCCCACACCTACTGGCTGGGAAGTGACCCTCTCAGCAGCACAGAAGCAGAAAGGGATCTCAGAGTCATAGTGGACTCCAAGATGAATATGAGTCATTAGTATGATGAAATCATCAGCAAAGCTAACCACACTATCTCATACATCAGCAGATGCATGACAAATAGAACCAAGAAGGCAATACTTCCCCTCTATGCAGCATTGGTCAGACCACAGTTGGAGTACTGCATCCAGTTTTGGGTGGCGTACTTCAAGAAGAATGTTGATAGACTTGAGAGGGTCCAGAGGAGGGCCACTCATATGGTTAGGGGCTTACAGGACAAGCCCTGTGAGGAGAGACGGAGGGACCTGGACCTCTTCAGCCTCTGCAAGAGAAGCCTGAGAGGTGATCTTGTGGCCACCTACAGATTCATTAGGGGGGCGCAGCAAGGGATTGGAGATGCTCTGTTTACCAGGGCGCCTCTTGGGCTAACAAGGAGCAATGGTCACAAACTGACAGAGAGCAGATTTAGGCTAGATATCAGGAAGAACTTCTTCACAGTAAGAGTGGCCAGAATATGGAATGGGCTTCCAAGGGAAGTGGTGCTCTCCCCTACCTTGGGGGTCTTTAAGAGAAGGCTGGATAGGCATGTGGCTGGGGGCATGTGACCCCAGTACTCTTTCCTGCCTAGGCAGGGGGTCAGACTCAATGATCTGTTGAAGTCCCTTCCAACCCTAGCATCTATGAATCTACCTGCTCATGATGCCAAATGAACCGTAAGAAATGTTTGGAGATGATAAACATTATCAGATAGTAAATATCTAGGTATCTATCTAATATAAAAGTAGCTTTGTAATGCTTCTCTTTCCCCCAGGAGCTATCTTTCTCCCTCTTTCCCCGAATAGCTATCAAAACCAGGTCATTTTATGAACTTATTCACCAAAACTTTTAAAATAAATATCAAACACAACTGCATGATGGGGGAGAAATGTTCACCTTTTACTGTTAACCCTCTGCAGATTCAAAACTAGCGGAACTTTTTTCCTGGTTAATGTGGAAAAAAACAAGTAAAGTATATATTCCCAGGCACGGCCAGTTTATTCTATATTTTTAAAACCTAGTACAATACCTAGCACAGTACAGTTTATTTTTATTTTTTTTTGTTCTTGTTTTAAAAGCCTAATGAGACCATTGTTTATAACACAGAATATGTTGTTTCTATTTGGCACAAAGGAAAAGGAGGTGTGGAATGTAAAAAAAAATGCTAATATTTAAAGTATAGCTTTAAAAATAGATTCTTAGCAGGGTTGGTTAGCTAGAGCAGCTCTTATCAGTCATCTCATAAAAGTGAGAGTCAGATGCATATTAGTTTTATTAAGAAATGAACCAGTGGCTGTCATGATTTGATGTATTATTTGGTGCCTGGTCCAAAACCCCATTAAATCAAAGAGAGTGTATCAGCCCTTCAGTTGTACCCTAATTGTTGTATTAACATGCGTCTAAAATGATCAACAATAGTATTACAAATATGTTTGTTGGCAAAGGATTATTAGTCTTTGCAACATTTTATATGGGTCAGACCATATCTTATGAATGGGGATACAAGTGCTGGAGTTTGGGGAAAGAATGTTTCTTCCTTTTGTTTGGTTTGTATAAAAGGAAACTTACTGCTGTGCCAGCTGTCAGTGTGGATAGACAAATGGTCTAAGTGCTTTAAAATTAGTGCTTTATGGCTGATTTTGTTGCAGTTGTTTTGTTGGTCATCTCTGCTCTAACTGGAAGCTGAATTGTGGTAAATTTAAACCTGTTTCATTCAGGTTTAATGTTGCAGTAGCTTAGCTTAACTACAATTGGTGTAGAAGACAGAAGAAATGGGTACTGCACTAAGTCTTCTCTACCTTTTTACAGCTGTTTGTTACATCAAGAAGTGGAGGAAGGAGGATCCAGGCAACTATAGGCCAGTCAAAGTCTTTGAAAAGATTATTAAGGCTCATATATGAGAGAGCCCAGCAGGAAAAATTATGCTGAGGGGAATCCAGCACGGGTTCATAGCAGGTAGATCATGCCCGACTAATCTAGTCTCTTTTTATGACCAGTGTCACGGCAGGGTCCTCTAGGAGGGCTGTGATCTCCTCGAGGTCCCTCGCTCCGTGTCAAGGCCGGCCCAAGACACCCTCTTATTCTCGCCCGCCAGCTCACCGCGCTGCTATCCCCTTTTCGGGGGACAACCGCAGCACCTTGCCCTTCTCCTGGGGCGCTGTGCCACTAACCCCTTCCGTCAGGGTCCACCGCGGCACCCTGCCCCCGTCCTGGGTTTCCCTACGGTGCAGGCCTATTACCGGGTTCGCCACGCCCGTTCTGGGCTTCTTAAATATCGCCCTGCTCAGGCTCCTCAATATTGCCCCTCTCGGACTCAGTATGGCCCCTCTCGGGCTCGTCAGTAATCGCCCCACCTAGGGCTGGGGTCTATGCACCCTGCAAGTGACACCCTTGCTGGCATCTGCTGGGCCCGTCCTGGGCTCCCCAATATGGCGCTCCCCCTCTTTGGAGCTCGCCGTGCCCGCATTGGGCTTCTCAATAGACCAATATGGCGCTCCCCCTCTTTGGGGCTCGCCGTGCCCGCCTTGGGCTTCTCAATGCTGCCCCATTCTGGGGCTGGGGTCTACTTACCCCACATACAACCCAGGGTCTTTGTTCCCCGCCCACAACCCACTGGTTGCACTCACACCCTCTTAGCGTTAGGGCACCCCACACTCTCTGGGGTCCCTATATGGATAATGCGCCCACCGGGCACTGGACTGCGCCCTCACTGGCGCTGCACCCTCGCTGGCACTGGGGCCCCACCCCTCTGGGGTCCCTATGAGTCCTCCTCCAACCCCTACAGCCTTACCCAAGCCTCCGGTGTAATATCAAAGCCTGAACACAAACTCGAGCCTCCTGGCTATAACTCAAACATAATGCTCTCTAGCTGTAACAACTTAACTCCAAGCCATCAGGCTAAACCATGGTGCTCAAACCTCTCAGAGCTGCCATCCTTCTCTCAGCTAGAGCAGTTCCTCTGATTCTCACTTCCTAGCTCCAGGAGCTCCTGTCCCTCTGGCTGCTGGCAGAGAAATGCCAGCCTGGCCTCAGCCCTGGGCTTTATAAGGGCCAGGCCCTGCCTCCTACAAGCAGCTGGCTCCCCTTAGTTGCCCCGGCAACCCACAGCTGTGCTCGTTACCCTGGCAACGCTCATCTGGGCTCGTTATGTCCTGCCAGGGCTCTCTCTCTCCCTGGCAGTTTCTACTCCTTAGGAGCAGGCACTGAGGTGCCCTGCAACAACCAGGTTACAAAACACCTGGATGCAGGAGTAGGGGTTGACATCATCTACCTAGACTTCAGGAAGGCCTTTGATACGGTATCCCACCCCATACTGGCGAACAAGTTAAGAGGCTGTGACTTGGATGATTACACATCCGGTGGGTGGCAAATTGCCTAGAGGGTTGTACCCAGAGAGTGGTGGTGGATGTGTTGGTATTGAGCTGGAAGGACCTGGGCAGTGGGGTCCCTCAGGACTCGGTCCTTGGACCGATACTCTTAAATGTCTTCATCAGTGACTTGGACGAAGGAGTGAAGTGTACTCTGTCCAAGTTTGCGGATGATAAAAACTGTGGGGAGAAGTGGACACACTGGAAGGCAGGGAACAACTACAGGCAGACCTGGACAGGTTGGACATATGGGCAGAAAACAACAGAATGCAATTTAACAAGGAGAAATGCAAAGTGCTGCACCTAGGGAGGAAAAATGTCCAGCACACCTACAGCCTAGGGAATGACCTGCTCGGTAGCACAGAAGCGGAAAGGGATCTTGGAGTCCTGGTGGACTCCAAGATGAACATGGGTTGTCAGTGTGATGAAGTCATCAGAAAAGCTAACTACACTTTATCATTCATCAGCAGATGCATGACAAACAGAGCCAAGGAGGTGATGCTTTCCCTCTATGGGGCGCTGGTCAGACCGCAGTTGGAATACTGTGTGCAGTTTTGGGCGCCACACCTCAAGACGGATGTGGATAATCTGGAGAGGGTCCAGAGAAGGGACACTCATATGGTTAAGGGCTTGCAGGCCAAGCCATATGAGGAGAGACTAGGGCACCTGGACCTCTTCAGCCTCCGCAAGAGAAGGTTGAGAGGCGACTTTGTGGCTGCCTATAAATTCCTCATGGGGGTGCAGAGGGGAATTGGTGAGGCTCTACTCACCAAGGCACCCCTGGGGATCACAAGAAATAATGGCCATAAGCTAGCAGATAGCAGATTTAGATTGGACATTAGGAGGAACTTCTTCACAGTTAGAGTTGCCAAAATCTGGAATGGGCTCCCAATGGAGGTGGTGCTGTCCCCTACCCTGGGAGCCTTCAAGAGGAGGTTAGATGGGCATCTGGCTGGGGTCATCTGAACCCAGCACACTTTCCTGCCTATGCAGGGGTCGGACTAAATGATCTTTTGAGGTCCCTTCTGACCCTAACATCTATGAATCTATGACTGTGTCCCCAGATGCTTGAATGCATTTTCTTTATAGTTGTACAACTACAGATCAGTCTTTCATTGTGATCCCTTTCCCACAGTATTCCATTTAGGACTTATCTGAGTAGATACTGTAGACTAAAGCACGGTCAAAATGGTGCTATTCAGAGGCATTATGTGGGGAAAAAAGTGCCTGGGGCAGTCCTGTCTCACCCTAACTCTCTATTCCCCATACCGTCTGGTTTCAGCATGAAGCAGCACATAGGAGCAGCAGTAAGCAGCAGAAGTGGGCAGTGTGTCAGAGTGTAAGAGGTTGTGGGATTTATAGTTCTCCAGAATAAACAGCAGAGTTTGCTGCTTCTGGTGTGGGGGAAATTTCATTCCTTTATTTATTTATTTATTTATTTTGCTGATAAAGCCCATGTTGAGAGTGTAAAAGAATAATACGCTGATTTCAGAGGCAAAAAGTGGGATCAATTCTACCCCTAGCAATAGTGAACTCCACTGCTGCGCTACAAAACTCTGATTCCCAGCATCATTCCCTTGCATTCTATAAGCCACACTGCCTGCAACTGCTGCTTCCTGGGGGAGGGGAGGGCACCCCCTCCCTGTCCTGCTATTGCCCTTATGCTTCGGTGGTGCCTGGGGCATGTGTGTTGTTCACCTGCCCCACATTACACTACTGGTGATTTTCTAAATTCTGCCAATAAGCCAAATTCCCCTTCTATGATTGCCAAAATGAGATACTAGTTAGCACAGTGATTTTGCATATATGTTTTCAAAATGTAGTTAGAGATGTTGTGGCAGGCTTCTAGATCTTAGTGTTCCTTCACTGACTTTCAGATGATCTTGTATGTCTTTAACTTCTTCACAATGCAGATTATATGACCCAGAAGGTTCTCCAGTTGACTCCTTTGGATACCTACTGAGATCTGTGACACTTTGAATGATTTTTTGCACAGGTCAGATGGGGAAAG
>NW_005842073.1:1502155-1508281 GCF_000455745.1 Alligator sinensis
AGTACTCTTCCACATGCACCCTACTGATGGATGAAAAAATATGTCATCTAGCTGACATACCTACAAGTATGTTGGCAGCAAGAAGAAGATGAGAGAAAGTGTGGGACCCTAGTGTCAGAAGATGGAGAAAAAGCTGAAGTACTCAATATCTTTTTGTACCTCTGTCTTCTCAGGCAAGGTCAGCTTCAAGACTACTGCACCTGAAAACACAATTTGGGGAGAAGGTAAACAGCTGAAAATGGCAAAAGAACAGGGTAGAGACTGTTTAGAAAAGCTGGATGTGTACAAGTCCATGGGTCCAGGTGCACTGTACCTGAAGGTGTTGAGGGAGTTGGCCAATGTGATTGCAGAGGCACTGGCTGTTACCTTTGAAAATTTATGATGACTGGGACAGGTACCATACCATTAGAAAAGGGCAGATAATAGTGACCATGTTTAAGAGAGGGAAGTAGGAGGATCTGGGGAACTACACATTGGTCAGCCTCACCTCAGTCCCTGGAAAAATCACGGAGCACACACCTGAGGAATCCATTTCTAAGCACTTGGAGGAGAAGAAAATGATAAGGAACTGCCAGCATGGATTCACCAAGGGCAGTCATGCCTGACCAATCTGCCTTCTATGATTAGATGACTGGCTCTGTGGATGTGGGGAGAGTAGTGGATGTGCTATACCTTGTCTTTTACAAGGCTTTTGGTATGGTCTCCCACAACATTCTTGCAAGCAAGCTAAGGAAGTATGGGTTGGATGAATAGACTGTAAGATGGATAGAAAACTGGCTGGATCGTCAGGCTGAAAGGGTAGTAATCAATGGCTCAGTGTCTAGCTGGCAGCCGGTATCAAGTAGATTACCCCAGGGTTTGGTCCAGGGACTGATTTTGTTCAATATCTTCATCAGTGATCTAGAAGATGGGATGGAGTGCACTATCAAAGAAGGTAGTTTGGCTCATCTGCCAGTTTGGGCCCATTACAAAACCATCATTAGTTGTGACATGTTTTGGCAGTAAAAGTGACAAAATATATTGCATATTTAAAAATTATGCCTACTCTTATCTTAAACTGTAACATTTGGTCAGGCATGACACTAAACTAGATTGAGTAGTAAATATGCTGGAGGGCAGGGATAAGATTCAGAGATAGTACACATACTGGAGGACTAAAAAAAACCCATGAGGTTCAATAGGAGAAGTATGAAGTCCTGAACTTACAACAGAACAATCTCATACACTGGTACAGGCTGGGGACTGACTAGCTAAACAGCAGTTCTGAAGAAAAGGAACCGGCAGTTACATTAGACAAGAAGCTGAATATGAGCCAAGAGTATGCCCTTGTTGCACAGAAGGCTAATGGCATATTGGGCTGCATTACTACGAGTTGCCAGCAGATTGAGGGAAGTGATTATTCCCCTCTGTTTGGCACTCGTGGCCACATCCGGTGTTCTGTGTCCAGTTTTGGGTCCCCCACTACAGAAAGGTTGTGAATAAATTGGAGAGAGTCTGGTGGAGGGCAATTAAAATGGTTAAGGTGGCTGGGGCACATGACTTTTGAAGAGACACTGAGGGAACTGGGCTTATGTAGTCTGGAAAAGAGAAGGTGAGGTGGGGAGAGGGAGGATTTGATAGCAGTCTTCAACTATGGGGAGGGTTGTTCCAAAGAGGATGGAGCAAGACTGTTCTCAGTGGTAGCAGAAAAGCAATGGTCTCAAGTTGCAGCAAGGTGATTTTAGGTTAGCTATTAGGAAAAAACACTCACGAGGAGGACGGTGAAGCACTGGAACAGGTTATCCAGAGAGGTTGTGGAATCTCCATCCTTGGAGACTTTTAAGACCTGGCTAGACAGAACCTTCGCTTTGTTGAGGATGGTCCTACTTTGAGCAGGGGGCTGGACTAGATGGCCTCTTGAGGTACCTTTCAACCCTTATTTTCTATGATTCTGTGTCACATGGGTAGATGTGATGGGTAAATATTTGCAGATTTTACTTAATACATTTTATTTGCTTCTTAGATTTTGGAGGTTTTCACCACAACTAAGTAAAAGCTGAGATTCTGAAACATAAAATGAGAGCCTTGAATGAAAAAATACTGCCTCAGTAAAACCCAGCAAGCCTATACATTTTAAAACCTATTTAAGACTTGCAGTCGTATCTACTTACAAAATATAACAGAGTGGGAAAACGAGGTCAAATTAATGTAATTTATATCAATTTATATCTATATGTATGTGATCTCTGCTTTAATTTTCACACTCCAAACATATCTCCTGTTTCATTGTTTGTTGTTCCCTCAACTGCACAAAGTCTCATTAGGCAGCTACTTAGGCCTGACATCTTTCTTACTTTTTCATAAATCACTGTTCACACCTGGGAACTGTAGAAGTAGTAGTAGTAATAATAGAGATTAGAAATCTTAGAGTCAGAGAACCATTTATATAGAAACCATTTCTGTTTCAGCAAACATTTGTGTACAGGTATAAATCTAAATTAATCCATACTTTATGGGACAGGGAGAGAACATTCATTTGAAAACAACAACAACAACAATAACAAAACTCCCCATCATTTGTGAACATGAAATGTTTTTTGTGAGCTCCTTAAAAATGTGGGAGTTTCACAACATGCAACTTCTACAACAATTATGAAAAGTTCATACAACCTGAATGTTTATCTCTGGCTTTCCTAACTGTTAAAATGGGAAAACACAATCTTAACATGTAATACAAGAGAATAAGTAGTTCTAGTCTAAGTGAGCTATACATTATTTATGTGGCACATAGATATCTATAATGCAAAATATTAATTTATATTTTATCCTTCAATGGTCATGGTGATAGTCCAAGATAAATAATTTAGCTTTTAAAAGGATTCTGAGGGAGATGCACATCTCATGCAAATTGGCATAATTCCATTGCCTCCAGAGAACTGAACTGACAGTGTACAATATAGTGCTAATTCTTTCTTACGTATGGCAAAATAATACTGACCTAACAAAATTGTTTCATGCTATGCTACTGAGGCTAGTGATTTTTATTGATACCATAATGTCATAGAGCACTTAGGTGCACTGCTCCTAAGAAGGGAGAAAACTGCTAGGGAAAGAGCCCTAGCAGTGAGTGATGAGCCCAGCTGCTGGTTTCCAGGGCAACCAGAAGAGGTCAGCTGACCAGAAGGGGCAGGGCATGGCTCTCTCATAAAGCCCAGGGGCTGAGACCAGGCTAGCAGTTCCCTACCAGCAGGCAAAAGGAAAGGAGCTCCCTCAGGGAAGAGAGGGGAAGCCTGACTGAAGGAGCAGTGTCTGACTCAGCTGAGGGATGGAGTATTTCCTGGTAGGCTGGACTGTTGTTATAGCCGGGAGGCTTTCATTTATGTTATAGCCGAGGGGCTTGTGTGTTTTGTTTGCTGTTTGTTATGGGTGGTTGGGTGAGGCTATTAGGGGTTGGAGGAGGCCTCATAGGTGACCCACGGCAGTGTGAGGACCCCAGTGCCAGGGAGGCTGCAGCATTTGGGGTCCACTGACCCCAGCCCCAGAAAGGGGGCAGTTGAGAGGCCCCAGAGAGAGGGGCGTGGATGAGAAGCCCCAGTGCAGGTGTGGAGAGCCCCAGAGAAGGGTGTAGCACTTGAGAAGCTGCAGAGAAGGGGGCAGCATTATTGTGGGGAAGCCCTAGAGAGAAGGGGGCAGCAAAGAGCCCTAGGGAGGGGACTGCATTGACGAGCACCAGAAAGGGCACAGAGTGAGACCAGGGCCCAAAGAGGACAAGGGGCCAGATTATAACAAGGCCAAGACCGAACAACATCAATTTCAGCTATAATTGGGGCTTGGGGCGTGGTAAAAGGGTGGCTGGAGCCACGTACAGCCCATAAGGCTAGGGTGCCCCTACAGCACCCATTGCAAAGCGGGACCCACGAGGGGTACAGGAAACCACGGGGTCTGAGTGTCCATCAAGACGTAACCAAGAGGGCATAAAAGACAGCCTTCCAAATACATTGTATCATCAAAGATGTGGCAGGCGAGAGTTTGAGGGTGCCCTTGGGCCAACTTGGCACAGGAAGGGGGCCTTGAGGAGATCATGGTCTTCCTGCAGGACCCTGCACTGTAACACACAAATTTATTTGTGTGTTCACAATGGTTAATTCTTACTTTCCTAGCAGTTAATGGAAGAATAGGTCTCCATAAACTTGATATAAAATGGGAGTGTTAACACTTTATTTTTTTATATCCTTTTTATATTTAAGATAATTTTTCTGAAACAAACATACAATGGTGTATTTAGGTCCGAGAAGTTAAGGTGCTTTTTTAACTTTATTTTCTGCATTGCTTTGATTTCCATGTTGAAAATCCTTAGAGTGCATCTATTGGTGTATTTGATTTTTCTCCTAGTGGTTTAGTTGTAGATCTTCACTTTTTTCTTTCCTTTATTGTTTTACTACTTGTTCTCTACATTCAGCTTTGTCAGAGATACTGAGTTTTGGTAACTAATGAAATCCTTGTATTTGCATTAAACATTTACTTGGTCTTCTCTCCACATATAGAGGATGTGGACATCTTTAGATAATTTCTAGTTATGTTATTAAACATGAAATGGTTTAGTGACATGTGTGAATGTCTTAATTATTTCTGAATAGACACATTTCTGTGTGCCTATTTTTTAATAGTGCCTAACTACCTTTGAAGACTAAATCACATTTTTAAAGGGAATTTAAAGTAAATATTTAATGGTATTTAGGTTTGGATTTTAAAAGATGAATATATGTGTAAAGATACAAATGGTTGTGTAGGAGGTTTTTCAAAAGTATTAATATATCTAATTCCTATTGAACTCAATAGGAATTCTATCCCTAACCTACTTAGGTGCTTCTTGGACTTATGCAAAGTGTTTAAAATACTTTGTAGAAAGGTTCCCTCTAAGGTGCATGCTTGTGTGGCCATGCACAAGTAAGTCTTGCCACTTTCAAACTTTTTAAGGCCATAGACCTACCAGGAGAGGAGCAGGGCTGAGACGTGGGACACTTACTGAAGGTAAGCTCCTCCCTGAGGAAGAGGCGAAGGTGGGGATGGGGACAGGGACTGGGCCTGGGGCCTGGCACAGGCTTTTCTGGCTCTGAGGAACTGCTCCGCTCCCCCTCATCGCCTCAGAGTGAGGAGGCATGTGGCATCAGGGCTGGGGAGTGGAACACTTCCCCAGAGCTGGCAGAGCCCACAGAGCAGTTCCCTGGAGCCAGTGGATCCCACGCCAGCCCCAGCCTCCATCCCTGCCTTGCCTCACTTCAGGGAGGTGCCACTGCCTGCTCTGAGTGAGGCTCTACTGGGTCTGGGGAACTGCTCCACTCACCAGCCCTGATGTCACATGCCACTTTGCTCCCCCAAGCAATTCGGGGGAGCAAAGCAGGTCCCCCAGAGCCAGTGGAGCCTGCCCCAGCCCCCGCTGCCTGACCCAGGTGAGGAGCTTACCTTTGGTAAGTGTCCCACGCTGCACCGAGAGGGGGAGGTGGGACCAAAGTGGCACACTCATGCACTGAAGCTGTGTGCTCATGGGCTGCTGCTCCTTAGAGGGAACATTGCTTTGTAGGTCTAGCATTAAGTGCCTAAGTCACTTTTGCAATGGAATTTAGACTCCTAAGTTAACGGGGTCCTATTGAAGATCTGACTGTATATTACTTAAATTAAAATTACAATAAGATTAACAGCTTTGTGGGTAATTTTAACTGAGAAGAATTTAGATATAAGTTTTATTTAGCAAATGTGAATAGTCTGTTATTATCAATATGATCGCTCACATGCATAAAGTTAAACCTAGGACTAATAGTGTGTATCATAAAAGCCTTACTGGGCAGAATGAAGGAATGAGACACTTGCATCTAAAGATGATTCTGCTAGGACAGGCTTGAAGCCTGTTGAAGCAGGTAACTGTAATTTCTAACATTGTTTTTCCTGGGTTTTAATTTTACTGCAGACCGAAAACTTAAGCCAAGATTCCTTTGGTTAGCAACTTTTAGTAAGCCTTAATTAAGCTTTATGGAAAACTAGACTAAGACAGTTTTTAGAGAGAGTTATGAGAAACTTGATGGTTTTTTGGAATTTGGGACCCATTAGTGCAGAATGTGGCATGGAAAATGGTGGCTGGCTCCTTTAATC
>NW_005842073.1:1508312-1514801 GCF_000455745.1 Alligator sinensis
GAAGAGGCTGGTATGGAAATGTACTTTATAGTTTAGGGTGACCATATCTGCCTGGTCTCAAAATGGGACATTCTGATCCCTGCCAGCCCCACTCTTGAACACATTCAGCTGGTCTCAGATACTGGGAGGGGGCGTGAAGGACCACACAGTATGGTAGGGGGGATGGAAGTCTTATTTTAAACAACTGTCCTGAGTGTCCCATGTTCAGTCTGGCAAAAACATGTATTTGACCAAACCAATCGGATGTCTGCAACAGATGTTTAAAATGCAATTGAACTGGTGAAAAAAGGGACATATGCTTACTCTATTATAATAACCTTCCTTTAAAAAAACAAACTGTGGTGAACTGCTTGAGGAATTGGTAGAGTCCTTAAATGTAATTTTAGGTAGGTTTCCCCCACTACCCAAGTTGTTTTCTATGGATCGACCAGTCTTTAATATGTAAGCTGGTTTGTCTTGGGGTCCAGCAAGCAAAAAATCACCTTTAGAAATTTATTAAGGGGTCAGCCTTTTGAGCTAGTTGAAGAGGCTGTGTAGTTGAGTTGATTTGGGTTTGTTTTGGAGGATGGGTAGTGGAGTTGTGTAGTGCGTTTAGGTTTTCTGAAGGGATGGTTTGACTGCTGGATGCTGAAGTCTGTTAGACCCCGACTCCATGCAGCGCCCAATGACTAAGGAGATGATGATTCAATTGCTTATGGGTCTTGTTACTCATTAGCCAGAGCAAGCAGGGAGCAAACACCAGCACACATTACTCTCAACAGCTTTATTCAGAATGGAGACAGCTTCGGACTAGCTCCCAAAAAACCAACAAAGTGGGGAGCTGCTGTGAACAATAGTTCTTTACAAATTTATACACTTTGGTTCATGCTTATTAACATTCACCCCTCCTTCTCTTCCACCCATTTTTTTTCCTCCCATTTCAAGCTCCACCTCTATTTACTGTTTGCTTCATTAGCATGGAATTGCCTATGCATTTCATTCATTTACATGCCTTTTTGCTATGAGCGCATGTCCAAGGCCATGAACTTACTTTTTCGGTCAATGGGCGGACTGTGACTAAAACCTGGAAGATTTTTCACCAGTGACCATTTACCCTTTTGCATATGTTCATTTTGGATTTTGTTACCAATTATGTGTTGTCTTCTACATTCCAATCTGTTTTTCTGTCCCATGTTGTACCATCTTCCACGTTCCTAAGGCTTCACCTCATTCACAGCACACAGACTCGCACAGACTTAATTGAAAATGGTTGACACAGTCAAGATGGTTACTTAGCATAAGCAAATGGCCGGCTTAGCATAACCATTGATAAGTAAAATCTGTTTGCCAAAGCATCTTGTAATATACTTTTAATATATCATTCTGCCTTGTGGTCAGCAGCTTTTGCTAAGCCACAGGTTATAGTCTTTTATTCAGCTGCAAATCCAATGCTCCCCAAGATCCAAATATTGTCACCCTAACAAAGCCCTTCAGACCATTACTTGTCAAACATGCAATCAATCATTTACTATTCCACTGACTTAGATGTCTGAAGTCTAAAGCAGAGGCCAACAAAAGAAAATCAGGTATGAGAAACACTTTATAGTGAATAATTTTCTCTTTTTTAGGACTTTTAACAAACTTCTCACAAAATGAGAAATCTTCCTCTGATTATTTGGAAGATATTCTTTAGGGACTGTCTGTTAACTTCAAGAGGATAACCAATACTGTTGCAAAGAAAAGGATCAGAGACTACTCAAAAAGCTTATGTATATCTTCAGTAGCTTTTAAACAATATATATTTGTTTCTGCATGCTGTTTTGGACTGGATTAGTCTCACATGAGTCTTGACCAGAGGTAAAATCCTGTAGCCAAACACCCCCAAACTTTGTGAGAACTTGAAACTAAATCTCAGTTTCCTTTTTGGCTCCAGCCTGTTAACATACACCAGTCACATCCTGTTTCATAGCTGATGAACATGCTAATTGGTTTAGTTTCCTTCACTGGTAATTGAGTTTAGTTATATCAGCTGCCCTGCTAATCCAAACTGTAATCACAGCAAGGGACCAAAAGCTGTGAACAAAAAGTGGAACTTCAGTCTGTTTAGGCCATATCACTGACTCTCACTAGTCTGAGTCAGTCTTCACATAGTTGTTCTGTAAGTTGATCCCTCATTAGTGTAAAGAAGAGCTCTCAGCCACTCTTTTATGACTGCACCAAACTCTGTCCTTAGATAAAGAAGTATTGAGGAAAGCCTGGCTTCTTTCCACTTCTGTCCCTCAAGGCGACTTCCTCTGGCTCCGTTGCAGTCCTTTTGAAGCTGGCTTATGTCTGGCAGTAGCCAACGCAAACATGCCCTTATGGTACCTTACTGAAATTCCTGTCTCTATAGACCTCTTCCCAAAGGTCTCTCTGGGAATTATTGACCCATTGTAGGATTTTTTTTTGGTCTCTTTCTGATCTCTTGACTAGAAGTCTCTAGAAAAGGTTTAGCAACATGTCCTACCTCTTGTTAAGAAAAGGGCCAGTATACTGCCTGTCTCCTGTCCCTTTTCCAGCATGCTTTGTTCTGCTGACCTCTTACTCCCATTATATCACTTTTATGCAGCAATTGTGAGCATGCCTTTCTGCAACAGCATGATCAAACTAATCTTAAAGAACTAGTACCTCTTGTTCATCCACACGAAAACATCAAACTGAAGAAGCTGATAGGTTGGATATGTTTGCATCTGGAACCAAGTTCTTTGCTTTTTACAAATGTTTTATCTCAATGTCTTATAGAGGTGCTAAGCTGCTGTGGTGATTTCAGATTTGTGTCACTGTGCCAAATTTCCATCTGACATTTTTAGCCAGAATTTAGAAGCTGAGGTCAAACTGTCCTTCACTCAGTCTGAGAACTATCCTTGCTCTTCTATACTGTTGGTGCAATGATTGAATGGATCTTTCTGTGAAAAATAGGAAATTAATTTTATGTGCTTGTTAGTGGGTTTTTTTTTTCCATCCTTGCCAGCCTTAGAAATTAATCTTGCAGAGGTTAGACATTAGAGTTTTCCTTCTCTTGGCTTGTTCTCTTCCCCCAGTTACTTTTGTATTATTTTTCTGATTCCTTTGAAAGGACAGAAAAACAATCAAGATACAGTTGATATATAAGCGGGATTCTGGGCTCTGCTAAGTATATCAGAAGCTGGGCAGTCTAACAATGATATGAAATTGAGTAAATTGCTGGCTGAAGCAAGTCTGTCAGTCACAAAGGAATATACTGTCTTACATCTCTATTAATGTAAATTAAGTGGTTTGGTATATTGCATTAGAAGTGTGCATGTGGGTGTTTGTGTTTGACTCATCTGTTGTACTTCAAATAATATTAGGCACTTTTAAAAAGATACATGATTAAAGTAAAACAGTAATGCGACAGTATGAATCCATTAATGTCTTAGCTTGGTATTTTACTTTCAGGCCTAGTCAGATAATAGAGAAACAAGGAGTGAATGAGGTTTTCTGTGTATCTACCATATGCTGTAAAATTAGGAGCCTGAATCTATGAGAAGGCAGGGACTATAGTGTATAAACTCTGCAACTATGCAAAGGTAGGGGCAGAAAGTTATGGCAATTGAAATAGTTTCTATAGGAATTCCATGAAACATGCTGCAGTGAATATTTAATGTAATTTTATCTCTTATGCTCATGTACTGCAAAGCAAATGCTGTTTGAATTGATAAGAAATTACCAGCCACTTAAATGATCAGTCAACACAAGTGTCTTTCAGATTATTAATGGAGTGTCTATTGCCTGACTCATTAAATGAGATTTCTACTCCTAAATCCTTGCAAATCAGTATGAAATGTCTGGGACATATGTCTAGTCTTGCAACACTAGCAAAAGGAATGGCTATGAATGTGTCAGGCTGTGGAATGTATGTGCTTAAAATAAACAGAACGGAAGGAGGAATCATCATAAAGCCCTTGCATTGAATACCACGGTGACAAGTGGCACAAATACTTAAGTACAAATCGCTAACAATTTGTAATGTGCCTTCCCTGTGTATGAAAAGCTTTTTAATATTACGTGTGCTGTTACTAGCAGAGTTGGAAAACTGTATGTAAAGAGTATATTATTTAAAAAGCTTTATAATTAAGTATAGAATCACTTAGCTAGTAGTGCAAATTCTGAAAATTAGCGCACACCATAAAATGATTGAATTAATCTTATAGGAAACTGCTTGAAATACTATTTATGGGGGGGCTCTATTAAATTGATTATGTAGGAAATGTTATCACTGCTTCAGAAGGATGAGGTTATATGAACTTCAAGTGCCTGTAGACGGCCTAAGAAATATAAGGCTATTTTGTGGGTGTATGCACGTGTGTGTGTGTGTGTGTGTGTGTGTGTGTATATTAGGGGTGTGCAAAATGGGTCGTATTTGATTTGGATTTGGCCCAAATCAGGGAGAGTGATTCAATTTGTTGATTCAGATCATTATCCCTGATTTCAATTTGGCCAAATCTGAAGTTTCGATGCAGATTTGGAGAATCAGCAATTTGGCCATAGACACAGCTTTAAATGTTTTTTGTTTTTTTGTTTTGTTTTTTTCTACGTACCTTGAGGTACCAGGCATAGCTCGTGAAAGCTGCAATGCTGAGGCAGGTGGAGTGTCCCACAGGAGCTCAGGGGGTGGGGTGGGGGCATGTGCTCAGTGACGAAACCAGAAGTGGACTGGAAATACTTCTGCCCTGGCAACTGGCCGCAGGGGGATCTTGGGTAGCTCCCCAGACCAAGGAGGCACTAGTCACCAAGCCAGAAGTGGTTACGGGATTATCCCCTGGCATTCTCCCCGGTAGAACTAGAAGTGGACCAGAAGTGCTTCTGGTCCACTTCCGAATCTGCTGCTGAGCATGCTGGGGAGCCCCACCACACTCCTGTGGAATGCTCCATCTTTCCCACCATTGCAGCATTCACAAGCCACCTGGTACCTTGAGGTATGTAGAAAAACATTTAAAGCTGTGTCTATATCTGAATCATCGAATCTGTCCCAATCAATTTGGAGGGTTCCAATCTGATACAGAGAGATTAAAGCATCTCCTGATTTGATTCATATTTGGAGATTTATCCACTGAATCAGGCCGAATCTTTGCCGATATGAAGCTTCAGTTTCGATTAGCCCTAGTGTGTGTGTGTGTGTGTGTGTGTGTGTGTGTGTGTGTGTGTGTGTGTGTGTGTGTGTGTGTGTGTATGTTTATATGGTCTAATCACTGTGTGTGTGTGTGTGTGTGTGTGTATATATTTTTTTTGTTTGTTTGTTTTTTATGATGAGAGGTAGGACCTGGGGTTTTTGTGTTTCTGTCCACGCAAGAAGATTTTCAGATTTTTTTACTTAGAATTATACACTGAGTCTAAGCCAATTAAGGTTTAGGCATACAGAAAACTGGTAATCATTTAAAATGGTCTGATTTTTGCCATTTTTTTTTTTTTTCTCATTTTAGGTATCTTAAAAAAAGATGATCTGAGGACTAAAAAATCTAAATTGAAGGAAGGTTAAATATCTTGTGCTTTTTCTTTCTAGGAAAGAGAGACGTTTGAAATAATGAGACTCTTAAAGCTTTTGAAAGTTATGTATATTTTTGCTGGAGGCATTTTTCACACCGCTGAGGGGTTCATGGACTAGGGGACCTCTAAACATTGGGAAACTCAGAGCAAACGTAGGTGGCTGGTAGAACCAGTCCAGGTTTTTCAATGTACTAGATAATGCAATGAAGACTAACCTTTTTGGCAGGTTTGCCACAGTTTAAGCCCCATGCTCTCCACAAGTGATACTCTGATATCCTTTTCCTGCTCAGCCTGCTGCTCTTCTTTCTGCTGCCTGCCTTTTTGGCTGCAGTATTCCCCATCCCCTCTCTCATCTTCTTGTGCTACTTATTGCCACCCCTGAAATGTCTTGATTCAGCAGCATGCATGAGTGTCTCCTTGATTTCACTGGAGTATTCATGTGCTTAAGTTAAACCTTTGCATAAAAATGTTGCCAAAGTATGTAAAAATTAGCAAGGATTGCTAACTGGATGTTATAATTCATGTTGTTTGTTCCAGAGATGATGAGGAGTTAATGATGTGTTGCCCAACATCCAAAGTGAGTGTTATGAACCAACAGGCAGTACAGTCAGTCTTCCTCTTCCTTTCACCTAATGAATATCTAATTATTTTAAAAAGTAGAACAGTTCCAATAGGAAATTTTGAGAGAGTCCCTATTCAGAATAGTTAGTTGCCTACTCTCAAACAGACAGAGTAGGGACTTGACTCTGGGTGCCCCACATCCCTAGTAAATTCCCTAAAAATTGACAGATTATGTGGTGGATCAACCCCTCTTTCCTCTCCCCAGTTTTTCATGGAAAAAATTGTGAAAATTTGTTATAGAATAGAAAAAAACCTGTTTTCTGGCCAGCTGTAACAAGTTCAGTTTTGGCCAAGAAGTACCTTGATTTGAGTCTGAGTAAATGAGCTGAAGGGCAAAAGGGAAAG
>NW_005842073.1:1514811-1531137 GCF_000455745.1 Alligator sinensis
ATGGTTAGGAGAAACTGAACAAAGATTGATATGATTTCTATGCCTATTAATCTAAGATTTTAAGTGAGAATACTAAAGAAGTTATTTATATATCCTTGATTTATATTGTCTTTGTGGATTCAATCTAAATGGGAATTAAGCATAATAGTTAATTGGAAGCAGAAAGACTTGGAATGACATTCAAGCTCTTCATTACATTTAATTGCATTTTGTTTCCCTTCAAATATCTCTTCTTGTATTAACATAGGAAGAGATGAGCCGACCTATATTCCAATAGAGGATCTATACTTCTGTTCCTTATTAAAAGTAGCAGTCCACATTAACCATGTTTTCACTCTCAGAATACGTAGTGCAGGTAAGTTACTTGTAGCAGTTATCACTTTCTATAGCCTGTGGAATAAACCAGGACATTTGGGATTGAAATGTTATAGTTCAGTTAAAGTATTTGATACCTTTAGATTATCTAGTGAGCTACTGTCAAATAAATAGAAAATTTGATTTTTTTTTTCTGTAAATGACAATATCTAAAATGAAATAATGATATTACACTACTACTTCAAGTAGCAGGATTTATTTTGAATGTTTTCTGGGTATTCATTTCCTTCTACTATCAAAGTGAAAATGCTTCGCACTGACTATGAATTTGTATTTCCCATTTTGTTGTGTAAGTTGATTTAAGGGACATCTTAAATTTACAGAAGAAAAATAATTCTGATCACCATAAGAAACAATGAAGTTTAGTCACTGAAAATTGTAGTCCTTTATTGTGTAGCTTTTCAAAATGAAGGCCCCTGTATTATTAATTGAATAAATCTCCAAAGAATGATTTTTGTCGCTCAAAATATTTTGTACAGAATTATAAGACTTTTGATACATCACATAAACCATATGATTGTGCATTGTAAGGAAGATAGATTTTTTTTTTTTTAAAGCAAGGAATGAAAAAGTTCCTTCTTTTAAACTATTTGCAATAAGTGTTTAATGGAGATCTCTACTGGCCATGTGTTTAGCAATCAAAACAGAAATAAAGGTCACCTCAAATTTTAACTTTTGCTTGGAATAACAGGAACATATCCTCTGTGGCCTTGTAAGATCTGCTTCTTGATCTTATAGGACACTTGTATATGTGACACCATTACCATGTACAAATGACAAAAATGTCACTGTGTGGCTTAATGGCATCACGCTGTACACATGCAAGAGTTCTTTAGGGTTTTTAAATTAGTTTGCATCATTGCAAACTAAACTATATCTCAATGTACTTCAGTTTTCAGTGATGTGTTTTTAGTTATTAGTCGGCTCATCCGCTGGCCATAGAGGTGGGCAGGTTCCACAGAAAAAAAGTATCAGGCCCCTCACTGTTTCTGCCTGTAGCAGGCCCCTGCTGCAGGCAGAATTGGCAAGGGGCCCACGTTTAGCAGGCACCTGCTGCAGGCAGAATTGGCAAGGGGCCCAATCTTTTTTTTTTTTTTTTTTCTTCAGTGGAGACTGCCTGCCTCTCCTGTGGCCAGGGGGAGAAGCTGCTGGTGGGCTGAGCAGCCCCTGAGCTGCAGGGGGCCCTGGTCTTTCCCACCATGACAGTGGCTCCCCCTGGGGCCACTTGGGCAGAATGCTGGCAAACCGGGTGCTACCCTGGTTCAGGATGAAGGAAGAGTTGGATCAGACCAGGTGCTGCTTCTGAGGAGGGCCAGGTGCTGGCCCAGCAACAGCCTGCCTGGGCAGCCCTGGGGGTGGCATTGCCATGGAGGGAAAGACTGAGGTTCCCTGCAGCTCAGGGGCTGCTTGGCCTTCTGGCAGCTCACCCCTCAGCTATGGGCAGGCTGCGGCCCACCCCCTGCCCCCCCCAAAAAAAAAGAAAAGAAAGAAGGATCAGTTCCTTTGCCATAACAGTGACGGAAAAATAAAACCCCTAAATTGAAATGGTGTGTGTCCAGTTACAAACCCACAGTTTCACTTTAGGGGGCATAGAATGCAACCCTAAGGACTAAACTTGGTCACATATACAAGTGCCCATAAAGTAAAACTTGTTGTGGTGAGGTCTGCTTGGTGTAGAACTGCAGGAATGTACAGTCCTGATTCAGCAGTATAATTAAGCAAGGGCTTAAATACAAGTGTGAACAGTCCCTTTGACATTAGGGGAGTGTTCATTCCTGATGAACGTTAAAGTCTCACCTCAATTTAAGTAATCAATTAGTCTCAGATGGTTATCACATTCTCCATAAGGTTTTCCTTTTCTTTACTAGGCAGTCTTTGCTCTTCAGCTGACTGGCTGAAGACTGCTAGGACCTTTCTTGATGCAATATTCTGCATACCTACACTCTCACCTGTCACAAGTTGCTGATAAGGGAGAAAAGAAGTATCTAGGCATGTAGCTTCTTGCACAATTGGTCCCTATGTCCACCTTAGTATAGTAGGGCTCCACCAACCTGTATACCCTCCCCCGTTCCACTGGGTGCTAATTTATAGTCCATATAATCTGCCAGAGTCTGAGTCCTTCCTACCTTTGACTCAAATAAGTCACCACCAATGTAGTCCTTTTTAGCCTCCACCACAGCTTTAGAAAATGAACTGACTCGCATATAAATAGCCTCCTGGCTTATGGGCAAATAGTTACTTTTCCCTATCACTCTGCATCTAGGAGGGTTCTTCCCCTCTTCCCAGGTAGAGAAAGCAAAGTTAACTTATCTCTGACCTTCTATGCAGGTATGTATGGTACCTCCTTTTCAGTCCTTCTGGCCAGGCTTTTGTGCTGAGGCTTCAAGTTACCTGAAAGCTGCTTTGTCTTGGCTTCTTCCCTGTCACCTCTCTCACTAGAACTGACTCCCTGAAGAGCCTTCCTTGCAGACTGTTCCCTTTCTTGCAGCTGTCATCTGTTCCTGCTTTCACTGTGCTTGATTCAGGAACTTCCAGTTCTGGTTGTTCTCCCTGTGTCTGCTCCGAGTCTCTCTTTATGGTGGAGCTCACATTCCTTCCTCCTCCCCTCTGGAAACACTGAGAGAAGAAGGATCCCTGTGTGACTCTGTGTAGCTTTGGTGATGGGATGGCTGCTTGCAAGCACCCTTCCAACCCCAGTGCCTTAGTCTCTGCCACTGGTATTTCCTCTCTTCCCTTACATGGAGCTTCTTAAATGCTTAAAAATGTGCACGTGCTCAGGTGTCATGAGGGCTCTCTCCCATCACAATGATTCCTTATTTTCAGAATTTGCAATGCTTTTTTGCCACATTTATATTCTGGATATTGGTCTCTTTCTATGTGAATAACTCCTGCAGTCTTGAAAATCTTCCAAGGTCATTAACTTCACTATGATAGATTGTCATATATTACATTTCTTTTGAGTAGGCTTTCAGTTTCCAAAGCGTAAATAATCAGTAGCTCTCATGAACCTTAGCTAATATAGCTTTTCTTTGATTGAATTGCTTTAGGATTTTGCTTGCTTGCTTTAATTAGCTGTTGTATAAGATTATATTAGTCCTGAACATTTTCTTACTGAATATTTACCATATCACTAAAGAAAGTCATGTATGCATTCCAAAGTGCCTGTGGTGTACATGTCAAGCCTGTTCCTTCTGTTCACTGTCAAATGATTGATTTATGATAATTGAATAGTATCTCCAATTTATTCAGGGTCTAAGCAGTAATTGTGGGTGATGAACCATGGTGATCATATGTCTGATGTAAAGTTCAAATGATATTTGAAAATAATTTTTTCCCTCCTCTTAGCATCTCATTGGTAATCCTCCCATGGAGTTTATAGTACCACATGAATAAGTTGTGAATGAGCCTTCTAGGAATCCATTAACATTGCAATATTTTGCTAGTATAGCTTTTTTATTAGTATTTTAATTTTTTTTCTGTAAGAATTGCTTTTTTCTCTCTCTCTTTTTTTAGAATTTTTTTTTATAGTACTGGAAGTTGGTGACATTAAAAATACTGAATTACCTGGTAGTAAGCAGGTTCTGTACCAAAATACATATTTCTTTTATCTATTTGGAAACTGGTTAATTTTTATTGTAATTTTTTATTTTTACTTACTACAAGATTTTCTTGGAGCAGTTTTTAAACGTTCTATTGATGTTGTTGTAATCTTTTCCTCTAGTACAGCTCCTTGCAAAACCATGCTTTAGAAAAGTTTGCCTTTTTTGGCTGTTGAAAGAAAAGTCCAGGAGTGGAACAGTAGGTATACTGCCAATTAGATGGGGAATACAGGAGAATAATTTTGAAGGGACTGACAGTACATATAGGTATTACAGGTCAGAGTTGAATCAAAGAACTGTGCCTTTGTGGGAGGAGCAACAATATTAACAAGAAAAAAATATTTATCTTTGAGGTGTTTTTAAAAAAAAAAAAAAAAAAAAAAAAAAAGACAATATCACACAGTTCCACAGGCAGAGTATAACAGTTGGAAAAATAAACATTCTGCAGAGTACAGTACAAACAGTGACTAATATATAAGCATGCCATGTGGAAGATGCTAGGTAGACAATATAAAGATAATGCAAAACTCCACAGACAAATATATAAAGGAACAGAAGATTACAGGAACACTGTATAAAGTTGGGGTTTTTTTCTCTTCCTCTCTTCAATGAAAAGAAAGCTGGCAAGTGTTTTTCTGTCTCTGCCATTGCTACTTTTATGCTAATAATTTTTAGTATTTCTGTCAACTTTTAAAAGTAAAAAGCAGTTTTCAGTAAGTCCTTTTTCCTGCCTACAAATAACCCTTTCTTAATTGTAGCTGGAGGAAAAAAAAATATTCAAAGCCCAGAATTAAATAGGCCTCCTAGATTTATAAATGAATTAAAATATTCCACTAACATTTTCAACCTGCTGCACAAATCATTCACTTCATCCTTACCCACAACAACTTCACTTTCAACAACTGTCACTTCCTCCAAAGCATGGGCACAGCTATGGACCAACCTCTTTATGAATCGCCTGAAGGAAAAAATTCTAGAAAACTATCATCAAACCTGCAGTATACCAGTGTTGCATAGATTAATATGTTCATTATCTGGACTGAACACCAGAACTCACTTTTTGACTTACACCACAGTTTAACAATTATCATTCCTTGATCAAATTTCTCTGGAATATTTGTACACCTAACAAAAGCTTTTTAGATACTTGCAGAATTCACTAGAATCCACACACAGGAGGACACCTTACAAACTAACACATATGAAAATCCCACGTCCACAAGACAAGCAATCATCCCAAGCACACCAAAAAAGCTGGAATCTACAGTCATACCCTCAGATGTGACCACCTTTGCTTTGAGGAGAATCCTCATGACATCCATCTGGCTAGCCTCAAATTTGCCTTTATGCAAGGACACACCTGCAGAGAAATAGACTGCAGGGGTGTAGGTTGTAGCCATGTTGGTCTAAGGACATAGGCAGACAAGGTTCCTTGGGTGAAAGAGCTACCTAAATATACTGTAATAACCTGCTACAGTACAATACAAAAAGAAACTCCCCTGTGACCATACACCATTGGTGGTTACCTATCACCCTAAACTAGAACAGACCTGAAGAATCATCAGACAACTATAGCATATATTTGACAATAATCAGGCCTTGAAGGAGATATTTGAAAGGCAGAAACAGCCTCTGCATTTCTGACTTTCAGACAACCCTGTAACCTTGCCCAACTCATCACCAGAAGCAAACTGCCAACTACCCCAAAGACATCAAATGTGACACAACCTTGCCTTAGAAAGAAATGCTTAACTTGTCAACACATCTCCACTAGCTAATAAAATCAATTAAACTATCAAAATTGATGGTTCCTTCACATGTGTTTTCCAAAATATGATATGTCCAATTAAATGCACCAAATGCCCTCATGGCAACTATATGAGTGAAACTAAACAGCAACTACAAACCAGAATGGACTTCATATTTTTTTCTGTGACAGTTCAAAGACACACATACGTTATTAGGAGCACAATTCTAACAGAAAAATCCCTCTCTCCCTGACCTCCACTGTCCTTGTGTTAAAGGACAATTTACCTAACACCTCTAAAAGATGAATTTTGGAACCAAAATTCATAAGCTGGTTGGACACCAAGAATCCAGGACTTAACCCTGATATTGGTTATATGGTACATTTTAACATACCTGAATTGTTTCCACTTATGAATGGTGAGAATGGCCCTTCTGCCATTTATGCTGAATTATTCTGGCACATGTCCAGGAAGGGCCAGCAGGGGAGGTTATGTTCAGAGGCAACCAGCATGGGTTTATTAGAGTCAGGTCTTGTCAAACCAACCTGGTGGCCTTCTATGACCAGGTCACCAAGTCCTTGGATGCAGGTGTTGCAGTGGATATAGTCTTTCTGGACTTCAGGAAGGTCTTTGACATGGTCTTTCACCCCATTCTCAGTAAGAAACTAGGAGACAGTGGTGTTGATGCCTACACGGTCAGATAGGTCACTAACTGGCTGGAGGGCCACACCCAGAGGGTGGTGGTGGATGGGTCTTATTCGACCTGGAGGGATGTGGACAGTGGGGTTCCCCAGGGCTCGGTCCTCAGACCCGCACTATTCTACATCTTCATCAGTGACTTGGGCGAGGGGGTAGAAAGCACCCTGTTCAAATTCGCAGATGCCACTAAGATGTGGGGTGAAGTGGGTACGCTAGTAGGAAGGAACAGGCTGCAAGCAGATCTAGACAGGTGACAGGGGTGGGCCAAAGAGAACAGGATGGGGTTCAACACTGACAAGTGCAGGGTAATGCACCTGGGGAGGAAGAACCAGCGGCACACCTACAGGCTGAGGAACTCCCTTCTCACCAGTGTTGAGACAGAGAAGGATCTTGGAGTCATCATTGATGCCACAATGAGCATGGGCTGACAGTGTGGGGACGCGGTCAGGAAGGCCAACCATACCTTGTTGTGCATCCACAGAAGCATCTCAAGCAGGTCCAAGGAGGTGATCCTCTCCCTCTATGCAATATTGGTCAGGCTGCAAATGGAGTACTGCATCCAGTTCTGGGCACCGCACTTCAGAAGGGATGTGGCCAATATGGAGAGGGCCCAAAGGAGGGCCACCCACATGATCAGGGGTCAGCAGGGCAGGCCCTATGAGGAGAGGCTGAGGAACCTGAACCTGTTCAGCCTCCAAAAGAGAAGGCTGAGAGGGGATCTAGTGGTAGTGTACAAAATAGTCAAGGGTGACCAGCAGGCATTGGGAGAGTCCCTGTTCCCTTGAGCACTCCCGGGAGTTAGAAGAAACAACGGACACAAGCTAGCGGAGGGTAGTTTCAGGCTAGACATGAGGAAGCTCTATTTCACTGTCAGGGTAGCTAGGACCTGGAACCAACTTCCAAAAGAAGTCGTGCTGGCTCCTACCCTGGGGGTCTTTAAAAGGAGGCTGGACAAACTTCTGGCCGGGGTCGTTTGACCCCAGTACTCTTTCCTGCCATGGCAGGGGGTCAGACTAGATGATCTCCACAGGTCCCTTCCGACCCTACCAACTAGGAAACTATTTGTTAGGCCTTAATTTCCCAGTAATCGGTGTCTTTCCTTCTGCTAATTGTTTGTCTGCTATCCTTTCTCCTCTCTTCAAACTATACTATTCTGGGTTATACTATGTTGTGTTTGATTTCACTCTTCAGACCTGAGGAAGAATGTCTTGCATTCAAAAGCTTGGCCAACCCTGTCCCAACTATGCAGTTGGTCCAATAAAAGGTATCACCCTAAAATCCTTGCCTCTTGCATAATTCCTAGGCCATCATGGCTGCAACATTACTCTAACATCACTTACCTATCTTGGGCATTTATATGGCTTCTGTTATTATAGAAAGTTTCATAATTTAATGTAGAATGGTGTTTCAGAAAGGAATGGCAAAATAGCTGCCTGTATGCAATAAAGTGGGAAACTACATGGCAGCAGGGAACACCAAAGACAACATTGTCATATGTACCCACCCATTGTTTTTAACTATAGAGAAATGTTGTAGTCCAGTAAATGACCAGTGCACACACTATTTCAAATGTACTGTTAGTTTCTGAAGCACCCTCATATTTGTCTTCACAAATGCCCCTGTGCTGTGTCTGTTAAATTCTTCATGTGCCTAACTAGCCCTAAAAATCTGAATACCTGTGTGACTTGTCAGAAGTTAAAAAGAAAGTTTGCAATGGAACAGGAAAAGGAATGTGGATCTCCCAGATTCTAGGATAGTGTACTAACTACAGGATCTTCCTCTTTCTTATGTATTATGGATATTTACCTGGATGTACTTAGGCGATAGTGACCTTTTCTTTGGCAGCTTTCTCAGTGAAGAGTTAGGTAGTGCATCTAACTAAAATTCCCTGTAATGAGGGCCCTGTAATCCCAGAGATGAGGTAATTTACACTTTGTTTAAACAAAGGCTTAAGAAAGGGAAACATGTTTTCTCCTACTTTCATCCTTCAGTGATCCTTCAGTTGTACAACAGACACTCACCAGCTTAGTTATCATGCAACATTCTATTTCACGACCCTTGATTTCCATGGCCCATCATTGATCTGTTGTGTGACCTTAAGAGGTCAAGAGAGCAGGCCTTATAGGGAGAGGCTGAGAGGCATGGGACTCTTAAGCCTGGAGAAGTGAAGGCTCAGGGGTGACTTGGTGGCAGCCTATAAGTATATAAGGGTGTGCATCAGGAACTGGGAGAATGTCTGTTCACCAGGGCACCCCAAGGGAAGACAAAGTCTAATGGTTACATACTGCTGGAAGACCATTTTAGACTGGACATAAGGAAGAACTTATTTACTGCCCAAGTCTCCAGAGACTGGAATAGACTTCCCCCAGAAGTGGTGCAAGCACCTACTCTGGATACATTTAAGAAATGCTTGGATGCTTATCTTGCTGGGGTCATTTTACCCCAGCTGACTTTCTGCTCCTTGGGCAGGGGGCCGGATCCAATGATCTTGTGAAGTCCCTTCAAGCCCTAATGTCTATGAAATCTTAGGCATGTCACTTCCTTTCACTGTAACATTCTTTATTCTTATTTTCCCGCTTGTCTATTTAGATTGAAAATTCTTCAAGGTGGAGACTGTGGGATGGGGTTTATAGTCCTTGTAAACAAAGAATGGGTTAGACAAACACCCCAAGAAACTTTAGGATCTAGCTGCAAGCCAGGTAGCTTAGCTGCCCAGTCAGGGACTCATCCCAACTACAAATAGAGGATACCATAGAGAATCTTGGTCAATTAGAAAGGACTCCTGAGCTGAGAGGAGATCCAAGCCTGTATGCACCAAAAAAAAGAATATATAAAAGGGGAATATGTACCTGACATAGACAAAATACTGGGATTGGCTTGACAACAAGCTACTACTTAGGAGCATTAGAGAGCTTTCTCAGAGCCAGTAGCATAATTAGGGTGGTGGACCCAGGACAGCCACCCCAGTGCCACCTTAAGGGGCCTGTGGAAAAATATCAGCTGGTGCTGCAGCCACCCTATCATGCTGGCCACATGGTAGCAGCTGGAAGTTGAGGCTGTCCCTATTTATCCTGCTTCCCTAGGCATAAGATTACTTTGTTACACCTCTGCTGAGTGTGGCAGCAACAGAGATAAGTCAGCCTGCTACAAATCCTGTGTAAGCCACCCTGCGCACAAGAGACAGAGGCACAAATCACCATCCAACAGTGACATTGGTAGAGCCTAAACTATTGCTGAATCGCAACAAAAATATTACTAGCAATGTTTGGTCTCATACTCTTGACATACAGGTGGCCCTTGACTTCTGCAATAGTGGAGGAGGCTATTTTATCTTAATTTTCAATATCCAAATAAACCTAAAAATGCTGTTTCAGACAAAGTGAACATGACCCTGGGACTTGGCTCTGGCTTTTGAACCAGACACTAAAGACTTCACAAACAAATGCCCATAGCCAGAATCTGATTCAGGGCTGGAGGTAGCAAAGCAGGTAATTTTAGAGCAGTTTCTTTGGGACCTCTTATAGACAACAATGGTCTCAGTCCAAAGACATTCTGAGATCTCTGGGAAACAGTCATGTTGGCGGAGAATTATGCAGCTGTTAAAGTTGAGCTCTACTCATGGCAAGCAGCATTTATATCACGGTTCCTAGGGATGCCACTAAACAAGCTAGAAGAGCTCAAGATGCAGGGAAGAGTCATGCTGGATTCATATCAAGGGTTCTTACAACTCCTGGCATGTTCATAGCTTCTCTAATGGCCATCAACTACAACAAATTAATGGAAGCTGCAGTTGATGTCATGCATTGAAATCCAAACCAATTTTGCCAGGCCTTGTTTCCACTGCAAAATGAGAGGGCACATTTGACAAAGTCTATGAAATGAAAAGAATTAAAAAGCAAAACAACAACAACAAAAAACAACCTACAAAACTTGATAAATGGGACATCTGGTGGGAAATGTTCATGTTCAGCCACTTTTTGTTACTGGTCCCTCCTAATTGCTTACTCCTATGACTAAGAATGAGTATGGTCTTTTCTAGGTCTTGCAGAATATTATAGAAAAGCTATACCTATTTCCTCCAACCTAGCCACCCCACTCATAAAGCTGGCTAAGGTGTCAGGACCTTGGAATATAAACTGCACCCCAGGATGTAAAGCAACCTTTTAAAACATTAAATTGCTATTTAGACAAACCATGTTTTTCATGAAACAGTTCATCAGATAAATATTTCCAAAACTGACAGTGGGAACTACCTTAAACAATAGCATGAAGATGAAGACAACCTGTGCTGTCATTTTACCTGCTGCACACCAGTTGAAAACTGTTTCTTATGGAACTAGAATAAATGAATTCCTGGCTGTCAGGTGGGTCACAAAAAACATAACATCTATTGGATACACACTACAAGTTAATTAAAGATCATCTACTGAAATGGTTAAATGAGATGAAAGATTCTAACAATCACCTTATGTACCTCTATCTCCAGCTCCTCTTTTTCTGGGTATTTGGGCTAGGAAAATATCCCATCTCTTTTTACATGAAAGGATTCCACCAACAATCCAGAAGAAAGGTCTGTGATAGGATCTACTGGACCCATACAATGAAGAATTAGTTAGACAAGAGTATCAAGGAACATTAGGACTCAGCCACAACCCAAAAAGCTTAGAAAGTCAATTGATACAAGGAGAGAATAAAAAGGATCCAGTAAGAGCAGCACACACTTGGGTGAAAAGTCTTTAAGTGGAAAGCAGAACTAGCCAAAAAAAGGATATAAGTGGATAGTGTTTAGAAGGAAAGGGCATAGCTCTTTCCCCTACTACAGACTGAGGCTTGCTATGCATTTGTACATAATATTTCTTGGGTCCTCTAGGTGCTAATGTAAAACAAATACATTGTGCTAATTTGACATAACAGGGTAACCTGACAAAAGACTGGCATTTAAATATGCCTTGGTACTATAGACAGATTTTTATGTTAAACTTTTATGATATTACTAAAAAGGTCAATCCTTTCTGAAACATGCCTTTTGTCCCATTGAGAATTGTTAAGACTTGCTCACCTAAATGATAATTGCTAATGTGTTTGCTTTGCGTACTAGAATCTAAGCATGTATAGATGTTTATGTCTATAAATTGTGGAAACTTCTCTTTCATTTTCTGGCTCAGGTTTCTCGGGAGTGGGGGGCTTTTTCTGAGTGTAATAATCACATGTACATTTATTCTGCTAATAGATACCAAATTTAACTTTCCAATATCACATTTAAAACTGTTAGAAATTAATTATTGCTAATGAGTCATGACATACATCACATTGTAGTGGAGTGTGAGATTTATTTATTTTTTTGCATTGCTGACCGTGCCACAGAGGGTAGTCAAAATAGTTGAGTACTGCAAACTATTCTTTATAGCTAATGGGCCCAATTCTCCATAGGTTTAAATCATAATAGGGCTATTGATTTGTAAGTGATTACCTGCTATTGTTCCATTTCCCCTACGCATAACTTAAATGCTCTTTAAATCTTCATATCAGAATTTTTTGCATGAATAATATATGTATGATAACACAATAGATGGATGTTAGTAATGTATGTATTCATCCAATATAAATGCTTAGTAAGTGTGGCGGAGCACCAGTGGGGTGCTTGCCAATTAGGGAAGTTGCAAACTCTGGGGGAGCTTGTTGGCTGAGCAGTAGGGAAAATGCCACCCCCCCAAGAACCATTTTAAGGAGGATTTCATAGACATTTAGGCTGGAAGGGACCGTGGAGGATCATTGAGTCCAGCCCCCTGCCCCAGGGGCAGGAAGTCACCAGGGATCATAGGATCCCAGTAAGATAAGCATCCAAATATGGCTTGAAGGGATTCAAAGTGGGTGCTTGAACCACCTCCGGTGGCAGTCTATTCCAAACCTTGTGGGCTCGGACAGTAAAGAATTTCTTCCTTATGTCCAGCCTGAAACAGTCGCAGCTGAGTTTGTGAATGTTCGATCTTGTTATCCCTTGGGGCACTCTGGTGAACAGACATCCCCCCAGATCCTGATGAGCACCCCTGATAAACTTATAGGTGGTCACCAGATCACCCCTGAGCCTGTGCTTTTCCAGGCTGAAGAGTCCAATGGCTCTCAGCCTCTCATCATAAGGTCTCTTTTCCTGACCTCTGATCATGCACGTGGCTCTCCTTTGCACTCTCTCAAGCTTCTCCACATCCTTTTTGAATTGTGGAGACCAAAACTGGATGCAGTACTCCAGCCGTGGCCTCACCAAGGCCGAGTACAATGGGAGAATGACGTTCTGGGATTTGCTTGAGAAGCATTTATGGATGTAAGCCAGCGTTTTGCTCGCTTTACTAGCCGCAGCATCACATTGAAGGCTCATGTTCATCTTGTGGTCAATCATGACCCCCAAGTCCCTTTCATCTGTAGTGCTAACCAGTGTAGCACTACTGAGCCTATAAGGATACTGCAGTTTTTTCCTCCCAAGGTGCATTTTTTGGTGTTGAACACCATCAGGTTCTCATCTGCCCATTTCCTGAGCCTGTCAAGATCTGCTTGTATCACCCTCCTGTCCTCAGGTGTGGATGCTTTACCCCAGAGTTAGGTGTCATTGGCAAACTTGGCCAGTCCACTTCTGACACCAACGTCCACATCATTGATGAAGATGTTAAACAGTATAGGCCCTAGGACAGAGCCTTGAGGGACCCCACTGGTGAACCTGCACCAAGACGATTGGCTTCCATGGACCAGCACCCTCTGGGTCCAATTCCCCAGCCACCAGATCGTGCTGAGGTCGAGGTTGTAGTTAGCCAGTTTAGCCAAGAGATGATCATGGAATACCAGATTGAAGGCTTTTTTAAAGTCAAGATATACAACATCAATCTCTTCCCCCTTGTCCAGGTGATAGATCACCTAGTTGTAAAAGGAAATGAGATTGGTCAAGCAAGACCTACCCGCAACAAACCAATGCTGGGTATCCCTCAGGATATTGCCATCAGCTAGCCTGTTAAGGATGGCCTTTTTGATAATCTTTTCCAAGAACTTCCACAGGATAGAGGTCAGGCTGATGGGCCTGTAGTTTGCTGGATCCACTTTCCTCCCTTTTTTGAAGGTTGGAACAACATTGGCTTTCTTTCAATCTTTGGGCACTTCACCAGAGCACCAGGAGTTCTCAAAGATCCTTGCCAGGGGCTGAGCTATGATGCTTGCCAGCTCCTTGAGTACCCTTGGGTGTAAACCATCAGGCCGGCTGACTTGAAGGTATCCAGCCTGTCAAGGTGCTCCTTCATGAGGTCAGCTTTGTGGAAGCATGTGTCAGAGGAAGGCATGTGTCAGAGCACTCATGGTTCTCTGCCACTTTAAGAACCAGCCCAGGCAGCAGGCAGGTGCAGCCCAATCTTGACCATTGGCCATCTTAAGACTCAGACCAGCAGGACCGGAGGCAGAAGTTGCTGCCTGGTGCTGAGGGAAGCAACATCTCCCAGAGGAACTGTTGCTCCAAAAACAACAAGGAGGTAGGGGCAGAAGCTTATGGAGATGGCTTGGAGGCTCCTTGTCCTGGGCATGACCTAAATTTGCACCCTGCTGGGATAAGGAGGCCTGGTGGTCTTGCCTGTGGCAGGGCAGGACCACTTAAATGCCAGGTTCAAGGACCACCTGGGTGAAAGGCAGGGCAGGACACCTTTATAACCCCTGCCCCCACCACTTAGTGGGCTACATGATAACATCATAGAGAGAGTAGTGGGGCCAGGGACATCCACAGGGGACACCTGATCCCATCGGAGTGTAAGACCCTGAAGGAGAGCAGTGAAGGCCAGGTAAGCTTCAAGAAGAGCCTGAGCCTGAAAGGGTGGAAGACCCCATAAGGCGAGCAGTTGAGGCCCTTGTGAGGGGACAAGTAGTTGAGGCCCTTGTAAGGGGGCAAGCAATTGAGGCCCTGGTGAGATGGGAGAACAGTTGAGGCCCTGGTGAGAGGGATGGGTTGTGGGCCAGGCATGCCAAAGAGCAGCACCTGAGACTGTGGGGGTGTTCGATCCCAGACACCAGAGTACGTGGTGGAGCATGGAGTGGCAGTTGTGAAGCCATGTGAGGCATGAGCTGGGGCCTTGAGAGCAGGGGCTTAAGTGGAGTCCCTGCTAGAATGGGGGCTGAAGTTTGGTCCAGGTAAGCCTTCGGGTGCCTGAGGTTGCATGTGGGCCAGAGGCCTATGGGGAGGCGGCAGAGGAGGAGCCCCAAGGAGAACAGGGGGTGAGCCATCAGTCCCTTGGTGGGATGCAGCTGAGAGAGTTACCCAGTTACAAGACCAGGAGCAGAGTCAGCACATCATTTAGTGAACCGCCCAGCACTTGCTCAGATGAGGCTAGCGGGAGACATGAATGATGCATGCTTCTGGAGTCTTGGGGGGCACAGCGAGCTCCTGCAGGTGGTAGTGGTGGAGATGTGGTGGTGGCAAGTGGGGAACTCCCACAGGTAGCCACGGTGATGTCAGGGAGTGGGGGTTAGCGCTGGCCACCCGCAGATGCTGCTGTCAGTGGCGGCGGCGGTGAGCAGCGATCAGTGACCCCCCGCAGATGCCACTGATGGTTTCAGTGGTGAGGGTGAGGGGTGGCAAGTGGTGACCACCCACAGGTGGTGGCGACCAATTGCAGGGGGTGCACGTGCACCCGCGTGCACCCCCTACACATTGCCAATTGTAAGACATGCCTAAAAGGCTTCATACTCGCTGACTGGGGAGTAAAGAGTAGCAAGCCTAAGGACCCTCCAGGTGATGTCAGGGTGAACGTGGTCCCCAGGAAAGAAGGGGTTATACGAGTGAGGCCTAGGAAGGGTGGGATGAAAGAGACCAGGTGAAAGCCAGTGGATTGTGAGAGGCTGCTGTGAGAGGAAGGTGGTATGAGTATGGCCTGAGCAGGGCAGAGTGAATGAGACTCAGTTCTGTGAAGAGTTGGGCCAGGCCTCAGGTCAGAGGTTCGCACAGCTGTCAGTAACATCTGCAAGGCTTGGGATGCAGTACAGGGGTGGTTGGATACATAGGCCCAGGAGAACAGGGCATTCAATGGGCAGCCTCCCACCTAATTAAGATCATATTTACTTAACAGCAATGCATGGCAGATGAGATGGGTGGGTGGCATGGCCAGGGACAGTGGGAGACCCCACTGTGCTGTGCTGTGACTGGCTGGGGAGCTTCCACATTTGCCATCATAAGCATTATCAATATAAAAATCTGCAGGTATGAAAGGACTCCCTGCCAATTTTTTCATAAAGTCATTGTCACTCTAGCATAATTGGGTTGTGCTTGTTAGAATAAACAATGACAGAAAAAAATGCAGTACTTCCAAAAATGACATTTCAGACTTTGGAACACAGATTAACTAATGTAGTCAGCTCCAAGTTATGCAAGATCAAGGCAGCAGGCAACCTAAAATAAATCTGCTCCTTCATGAGAAACAACTATTTCTCCCTTTATAAACATCTGTCCTCTATCCAGACTTCACAGTGTCTGTGCCTTTCTCCATCCAACAGTGGTAAACTGACCTGTATCTTCTAATCTTAGTCCTGTCATGTTAATGTGTGGGGGGAAAAAGTTGTGTTAGTATGAATTTATAGTCCAGAGGTGAGGAAGTAACTTACAGTTTAGTTTAGCAAGAGTTTAACTGAATTTCACATGTACAGAGATGTTTCAGTGTTCTTCTACAGTTGTTCATTTCTCTAAGTCTACAAAAGAACATTTAATCATAGGTGGAAAAACAAATGATAAGCATTTTGCTATTAATAAATAATCATCACCTGGTTGTGCTTTCTTTGAATTAAATCTGCCTTTACAAATGAACACATTTAATGGATTTTATGTTGTTGAAGTGGCACAGAAGTCCTATCAAAAGTTGAACAGCTAGCCTGTGGGCATGGACAGGTGC
>NW_005842073.1:1531147-1535196 GCF_000455745.1 Alligator sinensis
TTCAAACACACTTGAATTTGTCCTTGGTGCCCTTGCTGAACTTGAATGCCAGAGGTGATGATGTCACAAGCATAGGTATTTATATTGAATGACTAGAGGTTTTGCAAGGTGGATTAATGATGTATTTTTTTGATGATGGATTATGTATGTCTTTAAGTGAATCTACCAGAGTGATTCTATTTGGAAAATCAACCAACTAATCATCAGAGTCAAATTCAGCAATATAGGAAAAACTTGAAATCAAGTTCCATGCTGATTGGGAGGGATTTTATCTTGTTCACAAAGAAAGGCAGCACTATGACTTGCCTCATCCTGTCATGCACATTTCATGAGGAAGAAGTCTCATTGATTACTCCTCTGCCTACATTGGTTTACCACATTGGTGGGTTGGTGGACCACATGGAGGCTGAGGCACAAATGATTGGTGTAGCTGTTGGTGGTGCTGGCAGTGGCTTAGCTTGGGTTGAGCTATCAGGGCATGAACCTTAGGTGCTATTTTAGAAACAGCTCTCAAGGAGTCCAGACCATGCCTTGGCTGCCATAGTAGCCACAGCCCATGTTGGGAGAGGTAAGACTCTCCAGTACTCAGTCTTGAGCATCTCTCTCCAGTGTGCTAAAATCACCAGTTTTGCCTTTCAGCCCTGGCTGGTACAAGTAGGTGATGGGGCTTGTCAGGTCTTCATGCTGAGTGTCAAGTGGACATGCTGATATGTGAGCTTGGATCCCCCCTGCCTGAGGCAGTAGGTTTCAGTATGAGTCTCAGTGCAGACTCCTTGGAGCTATGATGAGCCAGTGAGCAATGCATTCTGGAACACTGGAAGACTGGGACATGCATTGTAGTGCTACACTAAGTCTATACTAAGTGCTGCAAAACATTGTGCTGCTAGAAGCTCTTGTTTGAAAGAGATAACATTTTGGTGTGCCTCTGTCTGTCTCTCTATTTGTGTCTCTGTTCCCCCCCTTTTTTAAGCTCTTCAGACCACTTCAGTGTCTGTATACTTGCTTTTTAGGATACTACAAGGACATATATAGTTCCACAAATGTGAAACCTCTCCATGGCCTCCGAATCAGTCACAGGTCCTTGCTTTAATGTGAAGTTGTCAACAAAAATGTCAAGTTATAAAGCTTGTATAATAATTATAATCTCTTTATAATGAATTTGGGAAGTAGGATTATTAAATTATCACTTTCCAAAGTAAATTACTAATAAGAAATAGCACTATGTTAGTGTTCCTTAATGGAAACTTTGGACCCTGAGGAAATGGACATTTTCATTTTAAATCTTGCAGCCATGATTTGTAGCCATCACCATTAAAAGGCTAGAAAATGGGAAACCTTTTAAGTTAGCTGTCTTCAATGGCACTTAGCCTGTTTTGTTTTTTAACAATTGTTAAAGTACATAATAGAAAACTCATTTCTTAAAGAGTTAATAATAAAATGCTTGCAAACACCCAAATTAGTTGTACTGAGAGACTGCTATATACTAGGCACTACACAGTATGAGCACATGTTGTATATATAGATCTTACAAAATGCTTCATAAAAAGACAAATGGAATAAAATAAAGTTAAATTATATATATAACAAAGAAAAACCAAAGGTTACCCTTCATTTTTTAAAAAAATCTCTGTCATGTTATTTTACCTCTGATCTTTCCTATCCCAGATAGTTTTATCACCAGCAACTGAAATTAAAAGCCAATATTGCAGTGACATCTTGAAGAGATCTATTTGAACTTTACTTATATCACTTTTCTGGCAATATCACACTAATAGTATAAAGACAATTATAAACAGAAGGAAACAAAAGTTCAAACTTCATCTTAAGAAAATTCTTCAAAATATTAACTTATTACTGATTTTAAAAAAATATAATCTTGTTTGGTTGGCTGATGGGAATTGCAAATCAAAGTGACTATTTATTGCATTGGGAATAAGGGATGGATTACATAGAAATTTAGAATTTCTACTGTAACTTTATTTTTACCTTTTAAAAAAAAATTGACACTAAGAATAGGGAGATTAAAAACAATCCTCCTTTTTCATCTATTTCAGTGTGATGGCTGAGTTATTAAGACTACATATAAAAACTGCTTTCACTGTTTCTCAATAAGGATTATTTTGTGTGCTGTGTGGATGTCATGGAGTGTCCTCCAGGGGGCATTTGCCTGAGACTTCTGAAGCCTTATCTGGTCTCAGAGGTTGCCTACACATGTGTGCTAATGCATTCTAATTAGAACACATCAGAGCAGACTTGATTAATTAAGTGGTGACTCAACTAATCAAATGGCTGCAGGATACTTTAACTAAAGCTCATTTGACAAATGTTAGTTAAAGTGCCACAGCAGCCATTTTTAACTCCCCAGGAGCTTATACATGTGATGCTGCAGCTATGCTAGAGTGTGCTAATTAGAACACGGAGCATACTCACTTAATTTCTCAATTAATTACTTGATTACTGACTTGAGTTTGTTCCATGTTCTAATTAGAACACTCTAGCATGGCTGCAGCATCACATGTATAAGCCCCTGTGGGTTTAAAAATGGCCCAGGGGGTGCTTTAATTAAGTTGTGAATGAGCTTTAGTTAAAGCATCCTACAGCCATTTTTAAATACAAGGGGGCTCAATATTTGTGAGGCCGCAGCATTTTAATTAGTGTGGCTCTCCAGGAGCCACTCTTATTAACCCCCTCCCTCACTCCCAATATTGCGTATAGATACCCAGAGAGTATCTTTTTGTGTATTTTGTCATGTACAAGTTGCCCTTCTCTTTCCTCACTCAGTGCAGTTCTGCTGAAGACTTGATTGTTTTTTTCCAGTAACAGTTTTGAGGTTCCAGGTTTGGTACTTTTTAAAAATTGTAATTCAAATTCTTGGATTCCTAAATTTTAAGTCCAGGAAGGGATCATTCATAATATGAGAAAAAGAAATTCTCAAGGACTGGATTTAAAGGTTTTTATCTGGGGCAGCAGCCTCAGGCACCACCTTTGGTGGGGGTACAAAATATAGCATTTGCAATGTTTATGATCACTGAAGTCGTCTATCATAATGGGGGAATTCAGCCAGATCCACTGGGGTTTGGTGCTGTTATGCTGTTTTATTCATTTTGTGGTAGTACCTAAATGCCCCAGTCAACCTTTAGGGACTAATTGCAGTAAAGATTGTACACATGCACTATGAAAAGATGCTTCCTTCCCCGAGTTTATACCTTAGTTTTCTATTTTTCTTACATTAAATCAAACTTCGCTGACCTGACCATTCTTTCTAGTCTTCTGAGCAATATATCTTGTTGGTACAAAGTCTGAATACTCATGTCCAGGGAACAAGAATGATTCCTGTGTATGAAAACAATAAGTAGTGTGGTATAGTCTGAGAGGTGACTGGGGCATGAAGTTTCAGATATTGTCACCAGATATGAACTGCAGTGGTTCTGGGGACATGTCAAAAGGAGAGAAGTGTGAAACTGTATGCACAACCTCTTGTCAAAAGGTTTTGAAATGATGGTATTTCCAAGAGCTAACATGGTTGTCTCATTCCCCAGTGTTTACATCTATATTGTCTGTGCTACTGTAGAAAGCATCGTAGTTACCCGTCTGTGGAGAAACACACCTGAATAAATACTAAAGGTAAGAAAGATAAAGGTTGCAAATGGAAAACTTGTTGGCTACAAATGTCCAACTTGGGATCCTTAAAATTCTGGTTTATTAGGCAGATTGAAGCACTGTAATGAAGTTAAATCTTAAACCTTGGGGCTGGTCCCCCCCCCACCCACACACACACATGCACACACACAGTAGCGAGCTACAAGAGTCAGGTATACCTATCCCACAGGCGCTGGAGTCTGCCATCAATGGCCAGTCGAGGCTTCTTTCAGCATGGTGTTATTTTCCAGAAGGGGGTCGCGAGCTGGTCCTTCTGGCTGGACAGGTCAGGGGCTGGTCAAGTTGGAGATGAAGAGGGCAGCACTGAGGGTCACTTTTCACTGCTTTTTATCTGTCCTTGGCAGACTTTGGTGACTCCCCAGTTTTCAGGTTTGCCCAATCCAGGGGTC
>NW_005842073.1:1535308-1535944 GCF_000455745.1 Alligator sinensis
ATAGGGCTCTGGGAGCAGTAGATCTGGAGATATTCAGCCCAAAAGTTGGTCCCTGGTGTTGATTAACTCAGACAAGGGCTTCCAGCCCTTGAACAGTGAAGTTTAGAGAATTCCCAGTTGCTACATTGTCTCCTATTGATTTCTTCGGTTGGTTGATCTGCGGTTTTTACTAGGTGTTAATTGCTGCCTGCTACTGTGTTACACAATCAATCACTGATTCACTTGCTTTTTCAGGGGCCTGCCTGATACAGGGAAGCAGCGGCAGTTTGATTCCTGCCCTTGTTAACATTGTTACAATGTATAACTTACTTACTTCTAAAACTGAACACATTTAGTTAAAAGGTGAGGAGTATAAAATATAAGCTACAAGACTAATGCCATGGCACACAAATAGATAAAAATACCAAAATACAAGGGGAGATACAAAATGCACACATACAAACTTTAAAAGACAATTCCTTATCTTAAAGTGAAAGAAAGAGGAAGAAAGAAAAGGTAGAAGAGGAAAAACATATCCAAGGAGGGGAAAGCAATTGCAGGCAAGAGGAAAAGGGGGCTTTCTGCTACAAACTGTTAATATTTGCAGTGACCAAGAGCAATCTCATAATAGCAATAGGATTGATTTTAGGAAAGAGT
>NW_005842073.1:1535954-1538292 GCF_000455745.1 Alligator sinensis
GATTTGGAAGAAACAGCTGTAATAAAATACTATAAAGTTGAACTGACAAACACAAACAGGAACATGGGGAAGGAGGGGAAGTTTTTTTTTAATCTTGTTTTCTACTGCTTTTCAGTTGCTTACCTCAAATAGTTATTGGCTAGGTGCCAGTCAACCTTCTTCCTGCCAAACTGTCCTACTCAGAGAATATTAGTTGTATTAATCGAGAATGCTTTGAAGCAGGACATTTGTTCAGCTACTATTTTTCTTAAGGTTCCACTGAGGCATCCTTTTATTTGTGGCAGGAGTAGTGCTGTGTGCTACGGCATATTGCAGTATGTCTCTGGAGCACAGTGGTTTTTATGATGACTGAACTCAAGCTTTAAGACCAGCAAGTAAAGCATTATCTATGTCCATCTACGTCCGTAGACATCATTATGGGCAGCTAAATTTGGAGAATAAGACATTTCAGTGGGGGCTTTTCCAAAAAGAAGCATATTTTTATCACCATGTAGATTACATGGAAATCATCCTGCTTAGGGGATAGATATGGGTCTGTGGTGCTTAAAGTGATGGAGCAGGTATCATCATTATTTTGAGGAAGATGTAGGATAAGAATAGAAATGAGGAAGAACCCAATAACAATAAAATATAAAATAAAGATACAAATATGAGTGTTTTGTTCCTATCTCAAAATATTTGTAACTTCAGAACCACCTCTGACTAGTTCATCTAGGTTAGGGACAAACATTAAAAAAGCATAAGTCTGAATTGATTCAATCTTAGCAGGTTACTCTAACCTGGCTAGACTAAATCAGTTTGTAACCCAGACAGACATCCCAGAAATGCAGGGATATGCCTGCAGTAGCTCAGGCTAGAAGCTGGGGGTGCTAGAGCAGCCTTCCCTTCCCTTGCACAGTACTGAGTTAAGAGGGGCATGGCCAGGCAGGACACTGATAATTCCCTCTGCTACTGAGATGCCTGGCAGGGAATATCACCCCAAACTCAGTGTTTATAAACTCATTAAGAAAACAAAGCCTCTCTCCATTAGCTAATGGGGCTCTTCTTAAATAGCTATTTCAAGGAAGGACACTAAGCTACCTGTTGATTAGCCCCAGAAAGCCTGTCTGCCTCTGTCCTCTCCCACAGGATGGGCTGTAGTCAGCATGTGGTCTGATAGCTAATGCTGTGGTGTTTGTGTAAAGCAGAGGGGAGGGGGGAATAATCCATGCTTAGCAGGGAGAAGCCGGGCAGAAAGGATGCTGGGGGTGTCTGATTTATCTTAAACCATTAAGGGGTCTGGGACAGACATTGCATAAATCATCTTGACCCAAATCAGGTAAATCTGATACTACATTCAACCAAGTTTATCTCAAACCTGTTTCAGCTATTTTCAAACTGGTTTATGTACACTGAATGTCTGTTCTGTTACAGGTTTAAACCAGTTTCTGATCAGCTAAACTGGTTTATGTGTAATGTGTGTCTCTAGCCCTAAATTCAAATACACACTTTCATTACTTCCCACTGAATCTGATATTTATATTATTTATGATGAAGTATTTTTTCTATGTGCGCTGCAGATTTTTTTTCCCTCAGGATTTACAACTGCTAAGCAAAGTAAAACATGTGCTACCACTAGTTGATAAAAAATCTAGTATCTTTCACTGCATTTCAATGGTTTAATCTTGTGTGAAGCAATCCCTAACCCCAGAGTGAGTCCAAAAACAGAAACATGTCTGAGATGAATTAATAGTAGGGAATAACTTTCTGTTATTTTATTGATATCTTCTCAGAAGTCTGTCAGTTACCAATTATCCTTTGTTTCTTGCATAATATCTCTGCTTTCCCTCCAACCCAGCATGTGTTTCTAGATTAGCTAATATTAGCCACTGTTTACTTCTGTTTACAACTTTAGGCATGCAGATTTGGTATCAATGTTGCCAGCATAGAGCCAGTAGTGTAAAAACTTATACGGTGCATCCAGACGAGTGCGCATGTGTCTCTTGACCCATCTCAAACCCCTTTGAGGCAGGGCAACAGGCATGTGCGGGAACGAAAAAATGTTATTCAGGGGTCTCAAAAAATCAAAGTTTAAAAAAGTGGAGCAGGGTCCCAGACCATGCCCTTAGGCAACCGGAGGCTGGATCCTCCACGAAGACATTCTGGCTGCCAGAGAATCTCTGTGGTTGGCTCCTCACCCTGGTGCTGAAACACACAGCCAGCCAGGCCATGTGTTTCAGCACCAGGGCTCCAGACCTGGTGAGTAAGGGTTCGGGGGGGCTGGAGGAGGGGGAAGGGGACCATGGGGGGGACCTCCAAAGGTCCCGCCCACTCCCCCAACCCCTGCCCTGGCCACCCC
>NW_005842073.1:1538383-1539817 GCF_000455745.1 Alligator sinensis
CCCTTCCCCCTGCCCTGGCAGGCCCCTCCCCCCACCAGCCCCCCTGAGGCCTCCGACCCTTGACAACCTGGGCAATAGCGATCATCACCTGCTGGATTTTACTATCCAATGCAGGGTGTCAAGGGCTCACACCAAGCCTAAAGCCCTTGACTTCAGAAGGGCCAAATTCAATGAGCTTAGGAGACTAGTGGGGGAGGCACTGACAGACCAGAAGGTAGAGGAGATGGGAGTCCATGAGGGATGGTTATACCTTAAGAGGGCAGTCCTCCCGGCTCAAAGGATAACAGTCCCTGAGAGAAGAAAGTGGGGGGTAAGAATGCTCAAAAACCCCCTTGGCTCAGCACGGGCATTCACGAATGTCTGAGAACTAGAAGGGGGTATACAACCAGTGGAAGGGAGGAGCTATCACCAAGAAGGAGTACTCCTCCTTGGCCCATGAGTGTAGGAGGGCTATTAGGAAGGCCAAGGTAGAGATGGAACTCAGGCTAGCATCTAGGATTAAGGACAACAAAAAGTCCTTTTTCAAGTACATTGGGAGCAAGAAGAGGGCACCAGGCAATGTAGGGCCCCTGCAAGACGCAAACGGTAATCTTGTGGCTACGCCAGAGAAGAAAGCTGATATTTTTAACAGTTTCTTTGCCTCTGTTTTCTTGAACAGGGACCGGAATATCCCACCTACCAGAGGTAGGGACAATCTTGGGGATAGCTCTGTCAGGCCTTCAGTCAGCACAGACATAGTTAGGGATCTTCTGGAAGGGCTAGACATTTTTAAATCTTCAGGTCCAGATGCCCTCCACCCAAGGGTGTTGAGGGAGCTGGCAGGGGTCATCGCGGATTCCTTGGCCAGGCTGTATGAGCATCCGTGGTCGTCTGGCCAGGTGCCGGGGGATTGGAAACTGGCTAATGTGGTCCCAGTTTTCAAGAAGGGGAGGAAGGAGGACACAAGTAATTATAGGGCTGTAAGCCTCACCTCGGTGCTTGGGAAGATCTTGGAGAGAATCATCAAGGAGCACATCTGTGGGGGGCCTGCAGGGGAGATCATGCTCAGGGGCAATCAGCATGGGCTCATCAAAGGTGGGTCCTGCCTGACCAACCTGATTGCTTTTTATGACCAAGTAACTAAATCCTTGGATGGTGGTGTCGCTGTGGACGTAGTCTTTCTGAACTTTAAGAAGGCCTTTGACACTGTCTCTCACCCCATCCTCATCAATAAATTAAGTGACTGTGGCAGTGATGCCTGGACAGTTGGATGGGTAAAAAATTGGCTGATGGGGCGCACCCAGAGAGTAGTGGTGGACGGGTTGTACTCAACCTGGTGAGATGTGCGCAGTGGGGTACCCCAGGGCTCGGTCCTCGGGCCCACACTGTTTAACATTTTTATCAGCGACTTGGACGAGGGGGTGGAAAGCACGCTGTCCAAGTTTGCTGATGACA
>NW_005842073.1:1540820-1543511 GCF_000455745.1 Alligator sinensis
GGCACTTACCAGCAGATGGAGTTGCCATTTGGCTGACTGGGGCCCTGTCTGCACAGTGCAGGACAGAGTGACATCCCCAACGGCCCCAGCCTGGGCCCTCCTGCCCTCTGCTGTACTGTGCTGCCTGGGGGGGGCTCTTCCAGGAGCCCCTGGAGCCCCACCCCCCTGCTTCTAAGGTAAGCAGAGGCTTTTTTTCCCCCATTTTTTCTGATTTTTTTTTGTGTTGTTCTGTTTTTTCTGGGGTTTTTTCTGCCTGGGGTTGTGGGGGTGCAAGTTGGGGGGTGCAGCTGGGTGGGGGAGCCGTTGGGGTGGTCTGGCAGAGTGGTGGCTGGTAGGACAGCCATCAGGGGGGCTTCAGGAGCTGGCATGGAATGGGGCCAGGTGGGGCAGGAATCAGAGGGCTAGGGTGGGGCTTATGGACTTTGCAGGGTGGGGTGGTAGCCCCTGAGGAGGCCATTTGGCCCCTGTTGAGGGGCCATAACCCTTGTGTGGGGGTTGTAGCCCTTTTGGGGGGCCGAAACCCTTGTGTGGGGACTGAACCCCCTGTTGGGGGGCTGTTCTCCTTGTGTGGGGGATGTTCCCCTTGTGTAGGGGCTGTACCCTCTGTTGGAGGGCCGTACACCGTGTGTGGGGGTCAAATCTCCCGCTGTGGGGCTGAGCCCCTTGTGTGGGGACCGAATCCCCTGTTGGGGGGGTGTAGCCTTTGTGTGAGGGCCGAACACCCGTTGGGGGGCCGTTAACCTTTTGTGGGGGCCATCTCCCCTGTGGAAGGGCAGCAAAATATATATTCATGATTTCATGAAGCACGTATTTCAAGTTCACTTTATTATTATAATAAGAGCCATGCTTTAACACTGTAGATATATCAATAACATTGTCCAACTAATTGCTGTCTCTGTCTCACTGTCTCTCTTTATAGTGGTATTTTGTTTTACTTGTGGAGGACCATGGATTTGGGGGTCTTTTACAGAGTGACTCTGGGATTTTTTTATCAGGGATTTTTCATTTTTCCAATAGGGAACACCAGAATTCCTGCTAGGGAGGCCAGTTGCAGGACCCTGCCTGCTCAGAGCTGGCACCTTGGACCCAGCTGGCTGTGGCTGAACTCCTGGCCAAATGGAGCCAGGAGGACATGTTTTGACAGTTCAAAGCAGGCCACCACACCTGGAACATCTTCCGGGTGATAGCTGCCCAGATGGCTGGGCAGGGGGCACAGGTGGCAATTGTGTCACACAGAGGCCAACCCTGCAACCACAGTCCACTGGCAGCTGGCAAAGAGGGGCAGATGCATCTACTGTTTGTGCAGTCCCTATCTGGGTCTGGCAGGTGCACAGCAGGTCACAGCCAGGCAGCAGCCCCCACTACCGGAGCCCTGCAGTGGGTAGAGGGTGCAGGGAACTCTCAGGACTGCTTCAGCAGTCTAGCTGGCACAAAGGGTAGTGTCCCCAGGTACCAATTGGCTGGGCCCCAGAAGCTCCTGAGAGCTAGTAGCCCTGAGCTACTTACCAGGGTGGCTTTTTATACTGCTGGGGCCAGGACAGGGCAGCTTTTTATACTGCTGAGTACAGCACAGGTGCTTGCCCTGGGCTGTAGCTCCCCCTGGCTGCAGATCCGGGAGGAGCCAGGCAGGGTTATTTTGCTCCTAGTGGCACAATTTGCTCCACAACAAAGTGCATGTCCGAGCACGTGCACTGAGGAAAAAAGCCTTGGCTCAAATCTGCCTGGCTTCTATTTGCGCTGCTGCAAGCAACCATATGGTGTTGCACAGCCAGAAAAAAGAGTTCATTGTTTCGTTCTGAGGCCTTCAAACTGCAATTTTCGTCTGTTGTCAGCATGGCAAACTTACCTCTTTTTCTAGATGTTTACAAAATAATTGGTTCTTTTCTTTCATTCAAATGTTAATGTCAAGATTAATTAGCCCTAACATACTGTATTAAAGTGTTCCTTAATATGAGAAAGTGTGGATTTGTCAGTGGGAGGTAAAATGAAGGCTTTGTTTTTAACTGGCAGAAATAGTTATTTGAAATCAGAGTACTGCTAATGTTTGTAATTGGTATGAATATAGGAAAGTACTGAATCCTACACTAGGGATGTATACAGAAGTAAAATTTTTTATGCGAATAGTCTCCTGAAAGCATTCTGTAGCCATAACATAAAAAACGTTCAGGGCTACAGAGTGCTTTTAAAATGGCTGATTGCATGAAAATTGAACTCTTTTTGGATATAGGGGTGCCTTAGGAGACCTGTGTACAGGTTGCCAGCAAGGGTTAATCACCCATATCCATGCAGCTTTGTGGTCTGGGCTAGTGTTCATGCAGGTGAGTACCAGCCCATCCCCAACCTCTGGTGTTGTCACAGAGAGGAGACGGATAACCTGTCTCCTCCCTGTGCAGCAGGGTAAGGAGTGGGGGGGTTGGGTAAGGGAGCCCCCCTTGCTGCACATGTCCCACCCAGATTCCCCTGCTGAGGTCTTGGGGGATGCCTGGCTGGGCCTGTAAGGCCAAAGGGTTCCATTTCCCACCCCAGCTCTAGGCACAGCAGCCTCTGCTGCTGTCAAGATGCTCATGTGGGGGTGTGGAGCCTCCCTGTTGCATGAGCCTGGATTGGCTTGGCTTCCCCCAAGGCCCCAGCAGGGGTAGTTGGGGGGTGTACAGTGGGAAGAATGTGGGCCTCCACCCTGCCCCCCCCCCC
>NW_005842073.1:1543542-1548715 GCF_000455745.1 Alligator sinensis
GCCATTGCTGACAGTTGCCAGCAACAGCAGTGGTAGATCTTGGGAGAGGTCCAGTTTGGCACCCTCATGGGAAACTGCTGGAGTGCCCCCTGCCTGTTGGCCTGGACCAGTGCAGGCAGGCTCCGAGTCTCTCCCCTTCCACCCCCAGCAGGTTCAATGGTGCTCTAACTTATGGTGCTTTGTGTAAAGCACTATAGTTGGAGCATCTCCCCAACAGGCTGTCTGAATGTCTGCACACACCCTATAACTAATTGTGACTTAGTTGCAGGATTTAAATAGATGGCACCCTTTTATACTTTTTCCAGGAGTCTACTTAAATGATGTGGCTAAAGCTATCCAACAGTGTTTTCACATTAGAAAATATTTTTGTTTCTTGAAATATTTTTATCCTCAGTGTAAAGTCTTCTCCATCCTTGCTGGCAATAAAAGGAAAACAAACAGGAAATACCTGTTTTCAGTTATCTGCAGCTTCATATCTGTTTAACTTTATTTGCTAATCTACTTTGGATTCAGCCCAGAATTTCAGAAACCTTAGTTGGAGCTTGATTTGTCTCCTTTCAAAAGTCTTTTAATGACTTGAATGACTTGAAGGACTTCAACAGTAAGTTCTACTGTTATTTTTCACTACTAGATCCAATATCTGGAGAGGAAATCATGCCAGTTTTGGGGGAAATTGCACCTGAAACCTTGCCTTAGTGTATCCTAACTAAAGATACACCACAAGGTAAGGGGCAGACATTACACATAAAACAGTTTCATAGTTTCATAGTTGGTAGGGTTGGAAGGGACCTGAGCACATCATCAAGTCCACCCCCCTGCCATGGGCAGGAAAAAATGCTGGGGTCAAATGACCCCGGCTAGGTGTCTATATAGCCTGTAACAGCCAGAACCCGAGGGATTAATAAGCAATAATATGTGCTTCTTGGAGGCATTTGGTATTTTGCCTAAACACGTTTAAGTATTTAGGCAAAGTTTAAGTGATCAGAAACTGGTTTAAACCTGTAACAAAACAGGCATTTGGTGCACATAAACCAGTTTGAAAATGGCTGAAACCAGTTTGAGATAAACCTGGTTGAATGTAGTATCAGACTTACCTGATTTGGGTCAAACCGGTTTATGCATTGTCTATTCCAAACTCCTTCCTGATTTAAGTTAAACCAGAGTCCCCCAGCATCCTAGACGCTTTGCAGACCTAGGCAGGGCACTCTACTCCAGAGAGCTGGGGTGACCCTTCCCATCTGCTCCCTGGCTGCAGCTCCAGCAGAGATGGCAGGTACAGCAGTGTCTGACTGTCTTCCTCCTGCCCTATCCCCTCCACTTACCATTCCCTGCTCAAGCAGGGATTCCCTCCTCCCCTCTCGCACAGCATGGACCATGGCCAGCATGTGATATGCTAGCTGATGCAGAGAGGTGTCTGGATAGTGTCTGATTCATAGGACTGGAAGGGACCTTGGAAGATCATCGAGTCCAGGCTCCTGCCCCAGGGGCAGGAAGTCAGCAGGGATCATAGGATCCCAGCAAGATAAACATCCAAATGTGTCTTGAAGGAGTTCAACATAGGGGCTTGAACCACCTCTGGTGGCAGTCTATTCCAAACCTTGGGGGCTCAGACAGTAAAGAAGTTCTCCCTCATGTCCAGCCTGAAATGGTCATGGAGGAGTTTGACCATTCAACCTTGTCATCCCTTGGGGTGCTCTGGTGAACAAACATTCTCCCAGATCCTCGTGAGCACCCCTGATAAACTTATAGGTGGCCAGCAGTTCACCCCTGAGCCTGTGCTTTTCCAGACTGAAGAGTCCCATAGCTCTCAGCCTGTCATCTGCGAATTTGGCCAGTCTGCTTCTGACACCAATGTTCACATCATTAATTAAGATGTTGAATAATATAGGCCCAAGGACAGAGTCTTGAGGGACCCCACTGGTCACAGCGCACCATGACGATTGACTTGCATCAACCACCACACTCTGGGTCCTACCCCAGAGCCAATTCCCCAGGCAGTGGATTGTGGTGTGGCCGAGGCTGCAGTTAGCCAGTTTTGCCAAGAGGTGATCATGGGATACCAGACCAAAGGCTTTTTTAAAGTAAAGATATATGACATCAATCTCTTCTCCCTTGTCCAGGTGATAGGTCACCTGGTCATACAAGGAAATGAGAACAGTCAAGCAAGACCTACCCACAACAAACCTGTACTGGCTATCCCTCAGGATGTTGCCATCAGCCAGTCTGTTAAGGATGGCCTCTTTGATAATATTTTCTAAGACCTTCCCCGGGATAGAAGTCAGGCTGATGGGCCTGTAGTTTGCCGGATCCACTTTCCTCCCTTTCTTGAAGATAGGCACCACATTGGCCTTCTTCCAATCTTTGGGCGCTTCACCAGGAGTTCTCGAAGATCCGTGCCAGGGGCTGAGCTGTGATGCTTGCCAGCTCCTTGAGTTCCCTTGGGTGTAAACTGTCAGCACTGGCTGGTGTTCCTTCATGAGGTCAGCATTGATGGAGGGTAAGGAATCTCCCTCACTCAGGCCTCCCTGTCCTGAAGTGGGCAGAGGCATCCCATGGGACTGGTGAAAAATTGATGCTAAATGGGTTCTTTGCAAGTTGGCTTTTTCTTGGGTGTCAGTTGTCAGTTGTCCCATCTGGTTTAGCAGGGGTCCAATATTGCCCTTCTTTTCCTTTGGCTCCCCACATATCTGAAAAAGGACTTTTTATTGTCCTTGATATTTGTAGCTAGCTGGAGTTCTGTTGCAGCCTTTGTTTTCCTGGTTCACTCTCTGCAGGTCCAGACCAGTGCAGAGTATTCCTCCTTGGTGGTGGATCCAGTCCTCCATCCTTTCTAGGCCGTTCTTTTAAGATGCAGGAGGTCCACTAGTTCCCTGGAGAGCCAAGGGGGCTGCTGTGCCCTTTTGCTTCCTTTCCTCCAAGATGGGATAGACTTTGCTTGTGCATCCAGGATTGCTTCCTTAAGGAGCAACCATTCATCCTTGACTCCCCTCCCCTTTGGGTTGTGGCCCTTTAGGGCCTCACTGACAAGCCTCCTTAGCTTGTCAAAGTCAGCTTTCCTGAAGTCAAGGACTTCTGTATTACTGACTGACTTGCCAGCTTTACAGTGCATGGTGAAGGTGATCAGCTCATGGTCACTGTCACCAGCTTCCCTTCAATCATTAGGTCGCTGATTAAGTCGTCCCCGGTTGCTAGTATGAAGTCGAGCAGTGCTTTACCTTTCGTCAGCCCGTAGACTTCCTGCATCAGATAGAGGTCATCCACGCACAAGAAACACCTTTGTGACCACTCGGATTTGCCTGAGCGCTCCTCCCATGAGATGTCTTGGTAGTTAAAGTCTCCCATGACAATCATGCACTGGGAGCGCGCAGCCTCAGCTAATTCCCTGGTGAACTCCTGGTCAAGGTCTTGACCCTGGATAGGGGGTCTGTAGTAGACTCCCACCATAGTATCCCCTGTGCCATGTTCCCCATGGATTTTAACTCAGAGGGTCTCAAGTCATCCACTGTGGGTGCCAATGTCAGCATGCAACGACGCGTAGCTTTCCTTGACATAGAGAGCTACACCCCCGCCCCTTTTGTCCACACCTCTGCCCCTTTTGTCCACTCGATCCCTCCTGTACAGGGTATAGCCATCTATACCTGTGGGCCAGTCATGGTTGGAGTCCCACCAGGTCTCCGTTATCCCTATGACATCATAGTTATTTGCATTTAGCAGGAGGACAAGTTCCTCCTGTTTATTCCCCAAGCTCCTGGCATTTGTGTATAGGCATGCAAGTGTCCCCTTGGGGGCCCTTGCCTTGCCTATTGATTGTTCCAGGGGTGGGCTCCCTTAAATGCCTTGGCCTGCTGGCTTTGCAAGGATTGCTCTGCGGGCCAGTAGTGGCAGTAGTCCCCCCACCCCCCGGTGTTCTCCTGAGTCTTATGATAAACCTGAATTGCTGGACCTGGGGACTGCTTATTAAGAGCTTGATTAGGGATTTTGGGGGCTAAAAGAAGAGCTTGAACTAATGAGAGAGGCTTTTGTTTTCTTGATGGATTGATTAACACTGTGTAAACTCCCTGCTGTGCAGGTAAATGCTGTGCAACTCCCTGTTGGCTCCGTCACTGCACAAGTGAGAGGGTGGAGGAGGGGGATCCGTCCCTAAGCAGAGCATTCTGTTGGGGCCTGGTCATGCCTCCCCTTAGCTCAGCATTGTGGAAGGGAATGGAGGGCTGCTCTAGTGCCCCCCACCCCCCAGCTTCTATCCTGAGCCACTGCAGGCATGTGCCTGCCTTTCCTCAGTCCAGAGGAAATGTCTGTGCAGTTATAACTAGATCAGCCTTGCCAGATTAGACTAACCTGCAAAGATTGAATCAATTCAGGCTCAGGCTTTCTAAATGTCTGTCCCTAACCCAAGAATTAGACTCTAGTTAGGATTGTAACTGTTCAGCAATCACAAATATACACAGGTATATAGATGTAGGTTTTTTGTTGTTGGTTTCTATGAGTTTATTCACATGAATAAACTTACCCAGTTGTAGAAATATTTCAACCATTATCTTCCCCATTCTTGGGACTGGGTAGCTGTTAAATCCCTCTCCCCACAGCCCTGAGCAGGAGCAGGAAAGTAACACACCAGCACTGGAACCTTGACTCACCAGCATCTCCCAACCTAGACCAGCCCACCCCTGCCCCACTAGTGTAACTAGGGGGTGGTGCATCACCCGTGGGTGCCAAGTATGAGGGATGCCAGAATTGTGGCCCCCCAGCAGTTTTTATGGTGGGGGTAGCATTGCACTGCCTAACTGTAGGAGCCAGGCACTGCAGCCTGTACCCAACAATGATACTGGAGGGTCAGGCAGTGGGTGGAATGTTACTCCCTTTCAGTAGGCACATCCCTGGACCTAGTAGTATATCTGGTGTGTGTGGGGAGGGAGTGGAGAGCAAAGAGGGCCTGGGGATGACTTCTGTTCCTACCCTCCCGACCTAATTGTCATACCTCCCCCTGCCCTTGGTGCTGAATTATCTCTTTATGCCTCTGCCCCATCCCTGCCATTCCTTAACCCCCAGACTACACACTGCTCCTTGAGCCACCCAATTCACCCTAAAAGGGTCTCACACCCTTGAGCCCCCTCCCCCACTGTTCCCTAAGCCCCCTGACTCACCCCCAATGTGGGTCATGACCCCATACCAT
>NW_005842073.1:1548919-1554927 GCF_000455745.1 Alligator sinensis
GCACAACCCAGATTCGGATCTAGTAGATCCTAGACTCAGCAACACACCCAAGGCCTCTGATTCACCCCTGCTGGGGACAGGGGGGCCACAGACCCTGCCCCACCATTCCCTGAGCCTCCTGACCCATCCTCAACATGAACCTTGACTACCTGAAAGGCTGATTTGGGTCTGGGGTGGGAAGGGGGTCTGAGTATAGTCTACATATTTTGGGTCTGGGACCAGGCAGGGACTGGCTGGGGGGGGTTCACACCATGGGGAGGGAGTGGCTGGTCTGTATCCAATCATGGAGGACCCAAAGTGCCTAGACTCTGAACCCCCATACACAGACCTGGCAGCACCTGACCTGTCAGCACCCTACTTGCTATCAACCAGCCGACTGACACATGACCCAGCAGCACCTAACCCTGATCAAAATCATCTGATCTGCTCTGTAACTGGGTCTGTCAGCTGGTGCCAGAGAGGTAAGAATTAGAGCTATGCAAAACAGCACCATTTATTTTGACTTCCATTTCAAAGGGACAGTGTTTTGTTTTGCTGTTTCAAAGCACTGTTCCATTTAGTTTCATCAAAACCATTTCACAGTTTCAATACTGTTTTGATGTGTTTTGACACTGTTTTGATGCATTTCAATATTTCGCCCATAGGCTATAATGAGGAATCAGAAAAATGCCTATAACTTTGTCATTTCCTTCCTTAAATGAATGAAACCAGCAGATTTGGTAGCATCTGCTGAGGCCACAAAGCCTGTCAAGTTTCAAGGAGATAGGTGGAGGCATTTCTGGGAAAATGCACCTCAAACTGTTGAGAGCAAAATGCATATCATTTGCAAGTGTGAAGGCACAGCAGGGTGAAAACCTCAGAGATGGTAGCTCCTGCTGAGCCCATGAAGCCTGCTAGGTTTCAATGAGATAGGGACAGGGTTTTCTGGGAAACTGCACCTCAAACTATTCAGAGCAAAACTTGTGTCACTTGTAAGTGTGAAGGCACAGAGAAAGCTCAGTTCAAACCATAATTTTTATGATGTTTTTCCATCCTTCCCCCAGAGCACTGGGATTGGAAGGGACCTCAGGGAAGGATCACATTCACTGGCCAGCTACACATATCAATATCAGAGCAGTCCTTCACCCCTCTTCCCCCTCCTTCTTCCTAGTTTCTGTTTAGGTGCAAGCAAGCCCGGCTTCGAAACTCGAAACATTTAGAAACTTTTGAAATGTTTTGAGTGCCCTTGTTTCATTTCGAAGTTGTTTCAAAGCCTTTTGCTTTGTTTCAATTTTGCTGTTTCTAGCTCAAAAACAGGTTTGAAATGAAACACCCTTGAAATTTTGCACTGCCCTAGCAAGAATCCATTGCAAGCTGTTGGAGGGAAAAATGACAGACTTGAGAAGACAGCAGACATGCTCTGGGTCTGCCATCTCAAAGCCTGACAGCTGAGATGGAGGAAGAGGCTGTCAGGGGTAGTGGGGGTAGCCCTCCAGGTTGGTGAGCTAATCAGCTCTGACCTGTGCTCTCAGCTGCTGACAGCTGTCTCCAGGCATGTAGAGAAGCCTGCAAAGCACACAGGGATGCTTGCACAGTGGCCCTGTTGCTGGGTGCTGTCAGCAGCAGGCTTTCTGTACAGCAATAGTAACTCAGTCATCCCATAGCCTAGTTAAGGTTGGGTGGCAATTTTCATTTGAAAACCACATTTTGACCCTTTTTAACTTCCCAGGTACAAGCTTTCTATGTCTTGGTTTGAATAAGGACCATTTTCTGTTCCCAGTAAAGTCAGTAACAACACTCCAAGCTTTTCAGTATCCCTACTTGTATTAAATGCACAGAAAAATAAATGCAATACAATTTTGATTTCTGCTAAAATTACTGTTGAGATTTATGGGCACATAACAGGTGAGTTTGCTGGGGATTACCATCAGTTCTTAGTTGTAAAATATCTGCTAGACAGTAAGCAGTGGAGGACAGTGGAAGTACTCCCATGTTTTGGTTTGTTTTTTATTTTTTGTTTTAGAAAAGAAAAGATAAATTCTTCAGTACTCCCAATTATAATAGACTTAGGAACTCTGAAAGCCTTTCTGGTACTTGTGCGTCCAGGGCAGTAGCAGTAAGAGGGATTACTAGGGCACTAGCCCCAGGTGTGTACTCGAGGAGCAAAAATTGCAGTTACCACACTGCTGGCCTGGCTACTGTTGCCAACTCATGTGCTAATCCATGTCTCATGTGCTGCCATTGCTCAGGGCACAGAACTGCCCAGTTATACATATGGTCCAGTCACTTGACTTCTATCTGAACCTTCAGTAATGATCCAATGAGAGAAACATGGCTTCAATGGAGAGCTGAATTATTGTTTACTGACAAGTGGTTAAATAGGCATACTACCTACTTACTATGATGTAGCATGCAGCTTCACATTTCTAAATTGAAATCCTGAGGTGAATAGTGCTGTATAAGTATAAATAATGATTATAGTTGTATGTATGAAAGAATAAGGTATGACTGCTGCTTGCCTGTCTTCAAAGGGGTTTTGGTTTCTTTGTAAATTTCTATTGCAGTCTCTCTAGAGATGGATAGATATGTATGTATGATGTTTAAAACAGACTGAAAGAAGCAGATGAACTCTTGCTGTACCAGTCAACAAGAATAGAAAGATATGATATCCCCCTTGACCTCCTTTTCTGGAGAGACCTGGGATGCAGACATACACACCTACATAGTTATAAAGGATGATGACCTTTCAAATTTTCAAGTGCTTTTTGCATCTTCAGCTTTTCTTTTACATTAAACACACAAAGGTTTCTTCTGTTCTTTCATTTTCTGCTCATGCTAACAATGCCTCCTTTTGGAATGTTTCAGGGATGCACAAATGAACATTTACTTGTTCCTAATATCAGGTATAGGTAATGGTCTTGGAAATCTGACTTCTGACATTACCTAAGCAATTTTTATGCACATTAGCAATTTGTAATAGGACAGATTATGACCCCTATAATTAAGCTTTCTAATTAAGAGCCTAAACATTGTCCATAGCATCTATTCAAATAACTGTTTAAAACTGATAGGGGCTAACATCTTGACCCTAAGGCCCTGGAAAGGGAACCTATACCTTTTTAAAACTTTCCTTATTTTTAATAAATAAGGCTAATTCTTCTAGCTGAGAGAGTTACTTCATGATATGCCCAAATGGTGTAGCAAGAAGAGCAAGAATACTCAAAATCTCAGTGCCCTAAACTTAAATTTTCTGTTAGGTGGTTCTTAAATGGCTTGGTTTTAGTAATGCCCCTCCAAAGAAGAATAAAAATGCTTTGTGATACTGTATTGATTCATTTATAATTAAATATTGATTGCCAAGTATAGAAAGCTACCACTGGTTGATTAAAGTTGGCTCAATTTTTGAATACATCTAACTATCAATAACTTAATGTAGTAATTAAGCTCCATTATGGGAAGTAGTTTGCTTAAGCCAAAGTAAATTTGGAAATGTGAGCAAGGGCCACCGTTTCTCAGTGAACATACCCACTTTCAACCTTACTTTCAGGAGGTTATATGTGCACTAGTTGCATACTGTCCTCTAAAATATTTTAATATATTAACAGCAGCAGTGGGATGAAATGCTCTTTCAGATCATCAGAGTGCTTTACTATTGAGCAAATAGTTCACAATTATTGTACTTGGCAGAATTAAATGGGTGTTTTAAATGTATTGTAGCATGTGTCCATTTGTTTTTTTTTATGGTAATGAATTTCGTAAAATTGTTTCCTATGTGCATTTGAATGCTAAGTACTGAAATCCAGCAGGAGAGACCTGCAGTTGAACTTTTGTGCTAAATGTGAAAGGGTTATTGTAACCTTAAGAGGCTTTTGTGATGCTGGGCCTCTTGGGAGGTTGTTGCTTTTAAATCAAATCTGTTATTTCATGTATGAAACATCAGCTGCTTTCAGTAGACTTTAAATGTTTCTAATAGAGACACCCACATCTGATGATAAGTAGAAAAGAAAAATTGGTTGCTAGTGCAAACAATATAGCTGGCTTTGTTGTATGTTCTGTTCCATTATCTGTATTAAGAAAAAGAAACCTAGTAGAGCTTAGAATTTGGTTCTGTGAGGAGTTATATCAACTAATACATAAGGATTAATTTGTGTTTGCACTTTATAAAAGGAACCACTAGATCTTCAGCTTTTAACTAGACTGGAAACAACATTTTACAAAGGAGATCTCTTTTCTCCTATTTAGATTATGACAGTTTCTGCCATACACCGTCTACATTTGTATCTTACAACTGGGAGTTGAACCCTTACTAATTTAGTCCAAAGGTAAGAATCTTATGTACTGGGCACGTCTACACATGCATTTTCTTTTGTAGTAAGTTACTGCACAGTAAGCTATCCCCATAGTTCCTACCCTCTCCTCTGGGTGGTCCTGAGCAGCAGCTCCAACTGCGCAATGTTCTGTCTCTAGCTGTTTACAGCAACTGCTGGCATTGTGACTCAGGTCCTACTCAGTGATGTAGAAGCAGCTAGGCCCCTCTTCCAGTCAGGTAGTCTCCTACTGGCCATGTGACTCTGGCCCAGCATGCTGCACTGCTGCCTACTCAGGCCCTTTGAGTGCAAGCGGGCACCCAAAGGTGCCCTGCCACAAAGATACTCCTAAAGATACATTCCCAGAAATGTTTCTCCAAATTGTGAAATAAAAAAATTCTAGACAATAGATTTAGGTCGGGAGAAAAAAAACAACAACGCAGGAGGAAAAGATAAATTTTAATGTATCATGATTAGGGATGAACTATCTAGATAGATAGATTATCTATCTATCTATCTATCTATCTATCTAGATAGCTCATCCTTAATCATGATACATTACAATTTATCTTTTCCTCCTGGGTTGTTGTTTTTTTAGATAGATAAGTGTGTGTGTGTCTGTGTGTGTGTGTGTGTGTATGTGTATACGTGTGTGTGTGTGTGTGTGATAGGGCTGTATGAGGCTTTGGACAGAACTTCGGATCTGGAGAAGCTTCAGACACTTTGGGGTCCGAAGCAGCACATCCGGGTCAAAGTGCTGGCCTTGTTAGGCTTCCCGAAGCGGTTCGGAACTTCCGAAGTGCTTCAGAGTCACCTCAGAGATCCGGCCATAGGGTATAGTGGGGAAACAATAAAATATCCATAATTTTGTTGTTTTTTGTCCAATTTGGATTAAATTTTCAGGTGCGTGGGAGACACTACTGCAGGCCTGGCTCCTAAGCTACTGTGTTACCAGTTACCAATCAATCATCATTCACTCAGGGACTAGCTCAATATGCTGGACCTAGCTAATGTAGCCAGTTAATTGCCATCAATTAGCACTTACAAAACCAGGCTAAGGAGAGGAAAGAATCGATACAGACAATCAACTGCCCCAAGACAGACACAGTCAGTTCCACAAGCACCCATGGCATGAGTTTTGTCTGTCAGCAGCTAGGGGTGCAGGGCCCCAGAACCCCCCTGCACCTATCTCCTCAACAGCTGGCAGGCATCGTGGCTGCAGCAAGGGGCCACCATCCCTGCAGCTGTCACTCCACTGTGCCTTAACACACACCCATGTCACGAGTTTTGCTTTTCCACAGCTTGAGGTGCAGCTCCCCCCAAACCCCTGCACTAGTCTTCTTGAACTTGTCAGGCTTTGTGGCCTCAGTAAGAGCTACCAGCCCTGCAGTTTTGACCCCCTCTGTGATGTAACACACAAACGTGACAGGAGTTTTGCTTTCAAGAATTTAGGATACAGTTCCCCTAAATCCACTGCACCGATCTTCTTGAAACTTGGCAGACTTTGTGGCCTCAGCCAGGGCCACCATCCATGTAGTTTTCACCTCCCTGTGGTGTAACACCCAACTGTGACATGAGTTTGGCTTTCAAGAATTTGGAGTACAGCTCCCCCCAAACCCCTGCACTGATCTTATAGATTCATAGATGTTAGGGTCAGAAGGGACCTCAATAGATCATCGAGTCCGACCCCCTGCATAGGCAGGAAAGAGGGCTGGGGCTAGA
>NW_005842073.1:1555632-1564206 GCF_000455745.1 Alligator sinensis
TGGACAGAGTACACTTCACTCCCTCGTCCAAGTCACTGATGAAGACATTAAAGAGTATCGGTCCAAGGACCGAGCCCTGCGGAACCCCACTGCCCATACCCTTCCAGGTCGAAACCGACCCATCCACCATGACTCTCTGGGTGCGACCCTCTAGCCAATTCGCCACCCACCGGACCCAAGTCACAGCCTCTTAACTTGTTCACCAGTATGGGGTGGGATACCGTATCGAAGGCCTTCCTGAAGTCTAAGTATACAACATCCACCACTATTCCTGCGTCCAGGCATTTTGTAACCTGGTCATAAAAAGAGACTAGATTAGTCAGGCATGATCTGCCTGCTACAAACCCGTGCTGGTTTCCCCTCAGCATAATTTGTCCTGCCGGGCTCTTGCAAATGTGGGCCTTGATAATTTTTTCAAAGACTTTGCCAAGGGTGGAGGTGAGACTGACTAGTCTATAGTTGCCAGGGTCCTCCTTCCTTCCCTTCTTGAAAATGGGGACCACATTGGCCCTTTTCCAGTCCTCTGGGACTTGGCCTGTGCACCACGAGCATTCAAATATTCCTGCCAGTGGCTGGGGAATGACGTCGGCCAGTATCTTCAGTACCCTCGGATGGAGCTCATCCGGGCCTGCCGACTTAAAGGCATCCAGTTCCTCCAAGTGACTCTGCACCATCTCAGGGTCTACACATGGTAGTCTGGCGCCTTGCTGCTGCCTCTCTACAATCCCAGTGAGAGACTTGTCTTGCCCCTCTCTTAGGAACACTGAGGGAAAGAACTCATTGAGGAGTTCAGCCTTGTCTCCCCTGTCCGTCACCAATTGCTTCTGCCCATTTAGTAGGGGTCCTATCTTCTTGAATCTTGGCAGATTTCATACTCTCAGCAGAGGCTACCATCCCTGCAAGTTCCATCCAAGTCAGACAAAAACCAACGAATTTATAGATATTTCATTGATTCCCCCATTATACCCTATGGCCGGATCTCCAAGGTGGCTCCAAAGCTTCGGAGTCACTTCAGCCGGATTGAGGCAGAAACCCAGTCCAGAGCTCTTGATCAGATCGCTTCCATCTGAAGCGGCTGGATCTGAAGCTGGATCAGATTGCTGCCAACTCACACAGTCCTAGTGCATGTGTACCATACCTGTATGTGTATAACACATACAGTGTACACATACGTCATGTCCCTAATGGAAAGTACATGGAGGAGAACTGGCAAAGCAAAATTAATTCTAGATCAAATATAGTAGGTGGATTAATTTTTTTTCCAGATAGAGATCTTTGCCAGTTAACCAAGGTATTTGTTAATGTTAGACCCCAACTCCATGCAGCACCCAATGACTAGGGAGACGACAGTTCAATTGCCCATGGATCCTGTTGCTCATTAGCCAGAGCAGAGCAGGGAGCAAACACCAGCACACATTGCTCACAACAGCTTTTATTCAGAATGGAGACAGCTTTGGGCGAGCTCCCTCACTGACAGAATATGTGGAACAGCAACGAACAATAGTTTTTTCCAATATTTCTACACTTTGGTTTATATTCATTAACATTCACTCCTCCTTCATCCCGCCTTCTGTTCCACCCATTTCTCCTCCCATCTCAAGCTCCGCCTCTGTTTACTGTTTGCTTCATTAGCATGGAATTGCCTATGCATTTCTTCCATTTACATGCCTCTCTGCTAAGAGCGCATGCATAAGACCATGAACTTGGGTACTCTTGGTCACTTGCTGGTTCTTTCTTATTCTTTGCTGATTTCAGCACTATCTCCAATGTTTGGTTTGCATCTTATCTCCTGACGATAGCTGGTGGGCTGCATCTTGTTCTTCTTATACAATGGGCTCTAACACTACTTTGTTTAGAAAACCGCTTGCCTAAGCATTTGCAAAGTTAGTTACTTTTAATATATCATCCAGCCTTGTGACCAGCAACTTTTTGCTGAGACATGGGAAAAAGTTTTCATTCAGCTGCACACTCAGCAACCCCAGATATCATATTGGTACCCCAACATCCAAAATCCGTATTGTTACCCTAACAGTTAGTTTTAAGGTTGAAGGATATCATTTAAACAGATTGATTTCCTTTTTTGACCAAAGGGAGTAATATCTAAGTGTGATCATTGTTTTTTAAGATCCTTAAGTATATCACTCTCGGTTGTTCAGGTGTTCTACATATGGCATAGTTGGTGATAAAGACCTAAAATAAAGTACTAAAAATCATTCATGCAGGACATTTAGAATACTGTGGGAATTTATGCTTTTGTGTAAACAACTCTTTTCCTAACCTGAATTTCATTATTCTTTATTTCTGATATGAACATTTTTCAACTGCAAAAATAAGGGGAAGACAAATTTATGTGCATGAAAACAAGTGATGTGCCTTCAAATGAAGATTGTTCAAGAAAGATTCTTCAGCATCTCTTTTGGACATCTTTAAAATCAGTGTACCCCAAAATGTGACCTGTCTTTCCTTTTTTTTAAAAATAAATGAAATATTTGTACGGATAGCCTGCCCAGCACTCAATCAGGGCTGACCCACTAATTATAAAGCAAAGTACATGCGCAGTGAAGGAAAGAAACATTTGGTAAGCAAGCAGATGCAATTCTCCATCTCCTATTGGGGTTGTTATAGTAAAAAATCAAGTATGGGAAATAAACTGAAATTACCTCAATAATGGTGCCCATTTTAAGATGCTGGGAAAAAATTTAATGTTTGTTGTTTTAAATGCTAAAATAGTGAACTTATCTGTATCTGCCAGGCACTGCTGACATTGTTCAAAAAACTAAGAAGATTAACAATTAAATATTCCTAAAGAAAAGTAATACATATGAATAGACATCTGCACAGAAGACAACTTAGCAGCTCAGTTTCCCTTCTTCCATTTTTATTTCCCAACCCATATATCTTTGTTCAGAAATGTGAGAGTGCATCTCATTTTAATTGAGCTCATTGCAGATAATGTAAAACAGATTATATCAGATACTGCAGACCAGATTCTTTAGTTTAGACAAGCTGTATTTGATGATGGGACATGAGATTGATGTCATGAAGCCCCTTTAACATTCCCTTTATTCTCTGAATGCTGCTCCAGCTGCCCACTGTTTAAGGATTAGACAGGTTTTGACTGCCCAAAGTATAGCATGTTCTGCCACTACCCTTTTCAGCTGGCTACATGTCCTTTAACTGGGGTTTGAAGGGATTGTCCATCATGTAGCTGAGCTGGGGAAGAGTCAACATAGGTTTTGTAAATGGGGAGATCATGCCTTGAATCTGCTAGAGTTCCTTGAGGGGATGTGGTAATGTGGTTGATCTAAACCGGGAAACTATAGGCCCGTCAGTCTTACCTCAATCCTGGGGAAACTCTTTGAGAAGATCATCAAGGAGCACATTTGTGATGGGCCGGCATCAGAAATGATGCTCAGGGGCAATCAGCATGGATTTGTTAGGGGGAGATCATGTCAGACCAACCTGTTTGCCTTTTATGATCAGGTCACAAAGGCCATGGACGCAGGTGTCGTGGTGGATGTAGTCTTTCTGGACTTCAGCAAGGCCTTTGACACCGTCTCTCACCCCATCCTAATTAATAAACTAGGCGACTGTGGCATAGATGCCTACACAGTCAGATGGATTGCAGATTGGCTGAAGGGTCGCACTCAGAGGGTGGTGGTGGATGGATCATACTCGACTTGGGGGGAGGTGGGTAGTGGAGTCCCCCAGGGCTCGGTCCTGGGGCCTGCGCTGTTCAATTTCGTCATCAGCGATCTTGATGTTGGGGTGGAAAGCAACCTGTTTAAATTCGCTGATGACACCAAAATTTGGGGGGAGGTGAGCACGCTAGCAGGGAGAGAGAGATTGCAGAAGGATCTGGATAGGTTACAGGGGTGGGCAAACAGGAACAGGATGTATTTCAATACGGACAAGTGCAGGGTGCTGCACTTGGGTAGTAGGAACCAGCAGCACACTTATATGATGGGGAACTCCCTACTTGAGAGCACGGAGGCGGAAAGGGATCTTGGTGTCATTATTGACTCCAAGATGAACATGGGCCGACAATGCGAGGTCATGGTTGGCAGGGCTAACCGGACCTTGTCGTGCATCCACAGGTGCATCTCGAGTAGAGCCAGGGAGGTGATCCTCCCCCTCTATGCGACGCTGGTCAGGCCGCAGCTGGAGTATTGTGTCCAGTTCTGTGCGCCCCATTTCAGGAGGGATGTGGACAACATGGAGAGGGTCCAGAGGAGGGCCACCCGCATGATCCGGGGACAACAGGGCAGACCCTACAGTGAGAGACTGCGGGACCTGAACCTATTCAGCCTCCACAAGAGAAGGCTGAGGGGGGACCTGGTGACCGTCTATAAACTCACTAGGGGGAACCAGAAGGGTTTGGGGGAGACGCTGTTTCCCCTAGCCCCCGCTGGCATAACAAGGAGTAATGGGCACAAGTTGATGGAGAGGAGGTACAGATTGGACATCCGAAAAAACTACTTCACAGTTAGGGCGGCTAGGAGCTGGAACCAACTTCCAAGGGAGGTGGTGCTGGCCCCTACCCTGGGGATCTTTAAGAAGAGGCTGGATACCTACCTGGCTGGACTCATTTGAGTCCCGTTTTTTGTTTAGGGTTCTTTTGTTGTTCTCCCGCCCTGGCGGGGGGTCGGGCTAGAAGATCTATTAGGTCCCTTCCGACCCTAAAACTATGAAACTATAATGCAGGGATGGGCAATTATTTTTGCTGGAGGGCCACTTAATGAGTTTTTGGTGAGCTGTCAAAGGTTGCACACACACAATATTTTAAAAGATACCATTTTAATGAATTATAGATAAAATATACTAAAAATCAAACTTGTACTATAACATATTATAATTTTATCTTTAAAAATATTGTTTTCCTAATTTTTTTGAGTAGATTATATAGAGGTGACTGCATAATAGCTCAGAATAAAGTCTTACTCTTGTAAATAGTGTGTGTGTGTGTGTGTGTTGCGGGGAGAAGCTGCTGGGTGCTCGGTCCTAGGAGCTGGGAAGAAGGGGGAGCAGGGAGCGCATGCAGTAGAACTCACTTGGGTGGTGCAGTCTGCAGCTGCCCCTGAGGCACCCTGTATGGGGCCAAACCTTTCCTGCTCAGGGTATCCACCACTGTGCTCCCACCAGTGCCCGCTGGCCCCAGACCCTGGCTAGCTAGCACAGCTTCCCAGCAGAGCTGTTCCTGGTGCAGCTACATCTGCCTGGGTGGTGCTTGACTTCCCTCCTGGTGCCTCCAGTGGCTCCTCCTCTTCCTGTCCCTGCTTACATGGCATCAAGTCATATATACAGTAACTATATTGTAAAAAGTAAAGGTTTTTTGTTTTTGTTTTTTATAATCAGTACACACCATTTCTTTCCTCTTACTTAAAAAAAGCTCAATTGTTAACCATGGATAATGTAACAGATAAGCCATTTAATTAATTCTTGTATTTTTTTGAAAGCCATTTTCTATTGTGGGGATTTGTTTAGCAGCTATAGTAATGAAAATATGCTTTCTGTCTGCAATAAAAATAATTGTAAATGTAATTATTTCATTTTGGTACATCAAGACATTCTATACCTCTACAATAGTGATATATTCCTGAAATTACTTTTGCATCAATCTTCTGTCATTGAATATAAAGGAATGCAAAATAAAATATTCATAGGGGTTAGGAATTTGATGTTCTGGAACATGCGAATAATTTTGCATACAGATCTTATAAAACAAAATGGTTACAGACTTTATAACAAAATATTACAGGGTGGTTTTAGTATGAAGCTATTCCATATAGACTTGATCCCAGTTCTTGCTTTCTTGTTTTTCATAGACTTAGTTAAATACTTTACACATAGTGGAATACTTTACTCATGTTAAATGAGTAGCTTTTACTTAATAAATACCTGATAGAGGCTTGATATTTTTGAAGAGATGTATTTTGCATGATGTCATATTATTTTACTTATATGGATTTACCGATTCACAGATGGTGCAACAGCCCTTAGGAAATTGATATTTATAATGTTACATTTTCAAAGAAATTGGGCCTTCTATTTTGAATACACACACATATATGTGTATATATGTGTGTGTATATGTATGTATATATGTATATATATGTGTGTGTGTGCACGTGTGTGTGTATGTGCACAAATTCAATGTGTATGGGCAATTGGATTATTAGACAACTAGATACTTGATTTGAAGGTTTAAATGTTGGTTTCTCCATAAGTGAAAGAGGTGATTTTGGAAAATAGAAAACAAGAACAATTAGATGTTGCTTGAAGGCAGTGAATCATTACAACATATTGTTTTCCATCTATGGAATATGTGAACTGCAATTTTAACTTTGATTGAATTTTAATTGATAGACTTTTCCTCTGTGAACATATTGTATTGGACAGAGCTAGAACTGAGAGACCATTCCCCTGGGTTTTATGGTGATTTTGTGATCTATGCCAGTGGTCAGCAGTGTTTCCTGGTGGCAGTTCAGAATGGGTCAGCTTGGATCTAAGGCAGGCTGGCACTAGGACTTGGCTGCTGCCACTGCTTCTCCCTACTGTCCAGCTGTGGTACAGTACAGGAAAGTTTATTTTTGAAAAGCTGCTCAGCTGTGGCATGGTATGGGTAAAGCCCCCACCACTGAAGCCCCATCTCTGCAGGCTGAATCCAGCACATGGATCATAGGTTTCCAGCCCCTAATCTACACAAATGGAGGCAAGATTAAAATACACCAAACTCATTTTTCTTGTGATTTGGAAAATAAGTTAAGATTGGATATGTATTGGTTTCAGCGGATTTTGGATCAGACTCTTTCAAATCAGATGTTGGCTGTCCTGTGTACAGCCTACAGATGGGGAGTTGGGAGCATGCTGTTACTGTGGACACAAACTGGGAGTCCAGAAGTGGAGAGATAAGGCAGAGGAAGCAGGCTAGGATTCAGGTATAACTCAGGCAGAGGACTGAGGTTGGGCAAAGTTCAGATAAGAGCCTGGCTGGGACTTGGTTTTGACTGCCTTGCTCTCTGGGCAGCAAGTAGAGAGACTCCTGACATTGGCTATCTCCATTTATTGCAGTTATTTAAGCATTTGGTGTGTTCTGGACATATGAAGAGGCCTGCTCTATTTTTAATTTGATGTATTATACAGTATTATATAATTTCAGTATATGATTTATTAGAGAAAATAAAAACAGTCCCCTCACACCTACACACACAGATGCTGTATCCATCAATATGTCTGTTGGGTGGGTGTTTGTGTGCTATGTGTCTGTTTAAAAAAAATAAAAGAAAAGGAACTCCTGCCAAAGTTGCCAGAAACAGTTACTTTAGTTTTAACAGCCAAGAGTTAAAAAATATTATTTGAGAGGCCTTTTCTGAAGATCAGGCCCATACAAACTGTCTGAAGCTAGACACTTCAAACTGTGAGCCACCCAAAAACACTAATCACCCAAAACTTATCCCATGTCTCCAGATTCCACACAAGAGATCCAGTAGAAAAACAATTTAAATATAAATACAAATGCAAACTTGCCAGCATGCAAAAGGTGGAGCCACAGAAACTAAATAAATCAGCAGTAATATAAAGCTGTGCAAAGCTGCAACTTTTTTTAATGAAACTTTTATTTTGGAGAAATTCACCCCTGCCAGATTTGGCTTTGTTGTCTAGTTTGAAGTGACAACACAAAAAAGCCTGTGTCCTTGAGTCATTCTTTTTCATTTGGAAGTGGCTGATTTTCATTAGTGACGAGTTTGTAAAGGAATATAGAAACTCCTATTTCATTGTATTCATGCCTTGGCTGTCAAATATTCTGCACACCTCTAGTGTTGTTGTTGTTCTACCCAGTAGTTCAATGGGTCAGTTGAAAAACAAAAGGAAAATTCAACCCAAAACAAGAGCATCACGGTTAATATTTTGTAAACAACTTTCCTTTATTCTGAGATAGAAGCAGGAACAAATGACATTTTTAGTAAAGCATAAAAAGAGAATTTTCTTAGCATTTGTCAAACACTGCAGTGATTTTGAAAGACTAGATGGCATTCAAAAATCTGTCTTTGTGTTTCAAGTATCACAGATCCAAAAAGCAAGTATAGATATAGTAATGAATGCTTGTTTACTGAATTAAAAATGTGCAGAATCCAAACCTTAGATAGGCTGCATTACTAAAATAGTTAACCTGTAAACAAAGTGTCTTTGTTACTGTCATTATTTCAGTACAGCTGCAAAAGGCACTTTTAAAAAAAAATGCTCGATTCTTTTCTGGAATTTTCCAGAAATACCCATACCATAATTCCCTATAGTACTATAATGCACCCTCCTTTTCAATGATTCAGGCTTTTTTTTGAAGATTAAGCCTATATAGAAGGCATTTCAGAATGTGATAGAATTGCTATACAACTAAGTCACCAAAAGTATGCCTTGAGTATGCTTTTTTCCAATGCTGGGATTCATTTGGATGATTATCATATAGTTTCATAGTAGCTAGGGTCAGCAGGGACCTGAACAGATCATCTAGCCTGCCCCCCTGCCACAGGCAGGAATGAATGCTGGGGTCACAAGACCCCAGACAGGTGATCATCC
>NW_005842073.1:1564631-1566417 GCF_000455745.1 Alligator sinensis
CATCTTGGAGTCAATAATGACTCCAAGATCCCTTTCCGCCTCTGTGCTTTCAAGAGGGGAACTCCCCAGCCTGTATGTATGCTGTGGATTCCTTCTCCCAAGGTGCAGCACCCTGCATTTATCTACATTAAACCCTATCCTTTTCTCATCTGCCCACTTTTGTAGTCTGTCTAAATCTAGTTGCAGCCTCTCTCTCCCCTCAAGTGTGCCCACCTTGCCCCACATCTTAGTGTCATCAGAAAACTTGAACAATGTGCTTTCAATCCCCTTGTCCAAGTTGCTGATGAAGATGTTAAATAGTGTGGGCCCGAGGAGTGAGCCCTGGGGGACCCCACTGCTCACATCTCACCAGGTTGAGTACAACCCAACCACCACTACTCTCTGGCTGCTCCCCATCAGCCAGTTTTTTACCCATCCAACTGTGTAGGCATCAGTGCCACAGTCGCTTAATTAACTTATTTATATCCAGTAAGTCTATGTTAAAAGAGCATTAGTGTCTGTTGTAGGTCTGTTCGTGGACTCATTTCTCTTCCTTTTATAAGAATTCTCTATAATTATAGGTGTATTTCTGAAGCAAAGTTAAATCACATTATGTAGCATTTTACTTGTTGGAAAAGAAAGGAACACAGATGCAGATACAACAGTGTCACAGGATGGGGTCTTCAAGGGTGGCCGTGATCTTCTAAGGCCCCCTCAACTGTGCCAATTTGGCTCAATGGGCACCCTCAGTTCTTTCCTGCCATGTCTTTCATGGAAAATATAAATAGGGAGGCTGCCTTTAAGTCCTCTTGGACATGGTTTGATGGACTTTCTGCACCCTGTGGGTTCCCAGACCCCTTGTAGGTCCTGTTTCATGATGGGTGTTTCGGAGGCACCCTAGCCTTATGGGGTATATACATGGCTCCAACCACCCCTTTACCACGCCCCAAGCCTTGCAGATGGTACTGGCATAGTTGTGTCTAGGCCTCATTATAATTCATCCCCTTGTCCTCACTGGGCTCTCTGCAGCCCCTGTCTCTGTGCCCTTCTCTGGCACCAGGGTCTGTGCACCCCAGAAGCTGCACTCTTCTCTGGTGCCAGGGACCCCACGTTGCCATGGACCCCCAATGAGGCCTCCTCCTTCCCCAAATAGCCTCACCCAAATGACCTATCTTACAAAATGGCAAACAAAGCATAAGTCCTTGGGCTATAACATAACACAAGCTACATAAGGTTTGCTCGGCCCCTCTACATTTGCCCGGAGCAGAACTTAGTGAGGCCTCTTCCCTTCACTTGCTTCAGGAGGGCTCCTTCTCCCTTGGCCACCAGCAGAAAACTGCCTCCTAGTCCCTGTCCTGGGGTTTATATGGGCCCAGGGCCCTGCCCGTTACAGCCAGCTGACCAGGTGCAGGCGCAGGCTAATTTCCTCAGTAGCTGGTTGCCATGGCAATCTGCACCTGGGCTCCTGTCTGGATCTTTGGGCTATTTCCAGGCAATTTCTGCTCTTTTAGGAGCAGGCACCTAAGTGCCCTGTGACAAACAGCTACTTTTCATTACGTTTATTTTGGATGTACTTATTAGGATCATTGACCATAATTAGAAACCTACCAAATACATGAATTTTCAGATTTCAAGGAAATCATGTAATTGGCAGTCTCCTGTGAAATAGCCGGTTCCCTGTGAAAAAGTTCAGGGAACCAGCTGTGTTCAAGAAGCCAGCATATAGCTGGTAGAAAGCTGTGTCCTAGAAGGGCGGAGGAAGGGAGCAAAAAGAGAAAAAAAAACAAAGTCAGGCTGCTCATCTTCT
>NW_005842073.1:1566450-1572247 GCF_000455745.1 Alligator sinensis
AGGAAAAGATCCCATCTCTGTTTCCAAAAGGGGAGGGGGGGCAGCAAGGAAAAGCCTGCGAAAAGTCTCCTTCTTCTGAAAGTGGGGGGAGGGGGAGAGAGAGATGATATTCATTGTCTCTGTTGCTTTTTTTTAGCCAGGTAGCTAGCTTTACACTTCAGTTGGGTATGGGAACTGTTTAATTGCCACACAAACACAAACTGTTTGTTTACTCAGTAATTATCATCCTCTTCCCCTTGATGAGGGTGATAATTACTGAATTAACAAGTCAGGCAGCTCCATCTATGGCTTTTGGTCAATGCCTGGGAGAGGTGAGACTTGTGGGGGGGCAGTCAGAGGCATGGAAGGGCCTACTTTGCCTTTAAAATGGCAGCCCCAGACATGATATGGCCATGGAATCAGGGGCCCTGGCTGTGTTACAACCATGTCAAAGTCCTCCAGGGCCCCATGAATTTGGTTGGTGCCTGACCATAATGGATGGCGTATGTGATAAAATCCCCAGTTAGTATAGATGTACAAAACTGTTTTGAAGTCATGTTTGAACAGTGTTCTGAAGAAGTAATATCCTGTGAAAGTAATACATATTGGTATAAAATCATAAGGTTTTTTGTTTTGCTTTGCTTTGCTTTGCTTTGCTTTTTTTGAGGAGGGAGGGAGGAATTGTTTGTTTTTTTGTCTTGTGAGTGCCTTAAAGCACATCAGGATAAAACTCCTAACCTGGTTTGAAGCAATACAAAATTGCTTTCAGTGGGGAGAGGATTTAATCCTTGTAATATTAGGAAAATCTATGGCATCGATAATCAAGCTACTGTCAATTGCAGTTCTGTTGTTACAGCCCTGCAAAACTCAGATTTTGAGATTTGGCTCACAGAAGAATTTCAGGAGTTTTGCAGAAGCTTAGATTCAGACTTTTGGAGCTCCTAAGTTCATAAGAGTAGAGCTGGTATAGTTTCCTGTGGAGCTTCATTCAGTACAAACCTCTGAAAAATAATATAGCTTTGTCTGCTGGTGAATTTGGCTAAGTGGAGTTCATAAATTCTAGGCTACCACTACATTATTGGGGAAAAAAAGCTTTAAATAGGGGCTGTTGTCAGGTTGCATTTAAAAGTATCTATCACTCCACTTAATTTTCCCAGGCTGGTCCCATTTCTTTCCATCCTTGTTGGAAATCTATGCAGATTTAATGGCAGTCATACTTAAAGGGAAAGTTTTAAGTACAGGATTTTTTTTAAAAAAAGGAACATGGACTGGAAAGAGTCTCAGATCACTGAGTGAGTCCAATCCCTTGTGCATGATGAAACCATTAGTTCAAAATGATATATAAGGATAACTTTTTTTGTTCTTTTCCAACACTGTAGGCATAAAATACCTAATTAAAAAAGACAAAACAAAATCAGTAAAGCGAAGTAAAATAAATAATATGAGCATTAATAAATAACTTGGAAATGATCTATATAATTATAAAACTAAATAAATAGTGGTACTATTATGGCCAATAATCGTTTCTTTTGTTGATGAAAAAAGGGCCTAGGAAATGATTGTTATAAAATCTTGACACTCACATGGGTAAATGTTTCATTACAAAACAAAGATGTTAGCTGCAAGATTTTTTCTTATGGTCAGGAATGACAATTCAGTTTAAATAAAATGTTTTCAGTATAAATTAATTTTAAATATGTATTTCTTCAATATTTCATTGTAAAATCAAAAGAAACTTGATGACTATGAAAAATGTCTTTGCATCCAAATAGAAAGATCAAAAGTTTTATTTGACCCTTTATTGATTAAAAACTTTAGGGCATGTGTAGATGAAATGGGGACCCTAAATTGAAATGGTGGGTTATTAAAAATGCTGTTCCAATTTAGGGTGAAGTAAACCCATATCATGTACACCTGTGTCTTACCTGCCCCTCTGGTGGCGGGGAGGGGAGGGTGAACTGCCAGGGAGCAGAGTGGTCCCTGGGCTGCAGGGGGTGGAGGGAACTGGTACTTCCCTCTGCAATAGCGGCGGCCCTCCCAGGTGACACCTGCCTGTGGGCATCTGGCTTGGGCAGTCCTGTGGGGCACCACAGCTGCAGAGGGAAAGACCACCTTCCTGCACAGCTCATGCAGTCAGGCAGGTAGACATGGTGGGGGGAAATCAGGTTCGCTGCTTCTTTTTTTCTTTTTTTTTTTTATTTCGCTGGAGCCTGCCTACCTGGGCTGCTGCCAGGCTGTCTGCACGGGCTGCCTGCACAGTCAGAGCCTCATGGAGCCCAGCAGAGGCTGTAGGGCAGCAAACTCAAACTCCTCCAAGGTGTTTTAGTTTGCTGCGCCCCAAAGTAATTTAAGATGCATTATGCTGCTGAATGTGCTACGGTGGCTGGAATTAATGCACAATACACGGCTGCTGCATGCAAACACCAACATCATTAAAGTGGTGCAAAAGCATTTAACTTGCTTTAAAGTGTTATGCACACATGCCCCTCATTTCATCTACACGGTCCTTTATGTTTCACAAGTATATGTCTTCCTTTTGACATGTGTATGTTATCTGATATACATGTAGGACAACATTTTACTTAAAAACATGGAAGAAGATGGTGTTGTAGGAGAGCAAGAGAGAATGAGCTGGGAGAAGAGAGAGCGTATTATACAATACCAATATTTTCTTGCAATAAATTAGGGAGATCTTGTATGAGGAGATAGGTGGAGACAGGAGGAGGAGGTTTTTGAGGATTATCTGACCACCTATATCCATCTGTTGTCTTTTGGTTTTCATATACTTAGATGGTAAGTTTTTTTGGGACAGTCTTTTAATTCTGTGCTTATGAGTGTCTATGATGGGATGGGACCTTAAGCACTAAGCATTAAGTAAGGCAAATAGTAATGCTAAGACATTTTGACTTCATTCCCCTTTCTTCCTGTTTGTTAAAGGTTGTACTCTTAGCTTTAAAAAGTCTAGACTGAAACTATGATTCTTTCTGTTCCTTTTTATAGATATTCGTGGGCTGCAGGGATTTCTGGACCAGGCCTCAAGACTAGGACTTGATGTATCTTTACAGAAAGTGGACAGAAACATCAGCAGAGTTTTTGCCAGTCTTTTTACCACTATGAAGACAGAAGAATTGAATCGCTACCGTGACACATTACGAAGGGCTATTTTGCTTCTAAGTCCAAGGGGAGCCCAGACTTTCATTAATGAGGTTAGCAGTTTTCTTCTTAAAGAATCTTCCTTACCTTGCATGATATCTTATATTTGTACATGATGTGGACCCATATAAGCAAAAGTAGCACATTTTGAAAATGTGCCTATTGCTGTCAACTGTGTATCTTAGTTGCTTTCCATTTTCATGGAATTATGTATTCCAGGGTACCTACCTACCATTGGTAAATAGAAAGACAAGGAAAGAAACTGTATAAACTGGGAATATCTTTATGGTTGAAATCCGTGGATCCATGGTAAAAGATGTATGTTAAAGTTTGTACAGAATTCTATGGAATAAGATGTACTAGCATGACAGCTGAACCACAGTGTTTTTGCTACATACATAGTAGAAAGTATCTTCTGTCTTATTTCTTAATGGTTTCTTAAGATAAGTGAGACTAATTAAGAATGGCCCAACAGCTATCTGTTGGTCAATAATGTTATTAATACTGGTACATGAGCTATTATTTTACTATTAATTTTTTATACTGATTTTTCAATTTGAGGTTGTAGCCCAAAATACTGTAGAATACAGGTAAGAGTGCATGCAGTATAGCAAGTTGATATAACAAGTAGAAGATCTGCAAACCCAGAGATCTGCATTAGGAAAAAGGTAACTATAAGTATGGTTTAAAGCATAGAAGTCTACATATAACTTGACATAGGTGACAGATGGTGACTGAGTGTCTTTTAAGCGGAGTGATAAATGCAGCAAACCAGCTGATAGGACAAAAACTTCAAAAAGATGTTTGAGAAGTACAGAGAAGGGGAAAATGGAAGTTTACCTGGTGTTTTGTAGAAAAAAATGAACCCAAATTAAGAGTATTGTCAGCAGTATTGCTATGGTAAGTGGTTGTTACAAATATATTTAGTAATGAAGTAAGTATTAAATAAATCAGAAACCCAAAAAGAAGAGGGATATGGAAGTTCAGGACAAAAAAAGGGAAAGTGCATGGATGTAAATGAATTCCATGCCTGCTTTAACACAGTATAAAGGAAACCTCTAAATGAAATAGTGTGAGGAAATATTTCCAATATGGTGGAAATATGCTCATTAGCCTGTTCTCACCTGCTTCAGATCCTCACTGGTGTGGTATATGTAATGCAATTAAAATTAAAATACACTAATTCTAATATCCCCTCCACCCCCTACACACACATGCATGCATGCATACACACACACACACCTGCACGCGCATACACACACACACACACACACACACACACACACACAGAGTATGTGTGAAACAGCTGAACCTAATTGGTCTTAATTGGTCTTAAAAATTCTGCTAACACCTATTCTGCTAAATCTGCTAACACCTTAGCAGAGGTAAGAAACTAAAAAATTACTCTGCAGTGTTTTAATATGTGAAAGATGAACATTTACAGACTAAAGCCTTAGTAGGTGTAAGTAGCTAGGAATTTGGCATGAGATGTTGCACTTTCTATTTAAAGTACAAGGAATGGGCCTCGTTATTTTGTTGCCTTAAATCCTAGTTTATTGGAAAAAACAAAACAAAACCACAAGCAAACAAAACGCTAAATCAAAATAAATTATCTCAGTAAGTGTTTACTGGTGGATATTGGGTTCCAATCATCATTAATGGATCTTTCAACTTCAGTAAACTATGTTGATATAAACTTTTTATTTGTGTATTATGTTTTAGCATGGGAAGCACTTGATTTGTGGTTACAATCTGCCTTTGCATTTGTGTATAAAAGTTACAGGGATTTTTTCTAGGGTAAGCACTTCAGATTCTAACTCACCTGAGGAGTTGCAGTTGGTGCTTTCTCTATTTATTTCATGTACCGCCTTCAACAAAAAGGTTGGTTTTCACATTTGTCCAAATAAAAGCTAGCTATGGCAAAAATAGGTGTTTTTCTCAGACCTATACCTGGAAAATCTGTTTCCTCTCAATAATATGACTGCCAGAAATGTTAATAAGTGTTGCATACATTGGGAGGACAATATCCCTGCAGGTTGCTACAGTGTAAGGACTAACACATTAAATCATTTTAACACTTATCCATGCCTCAGAGCAGCAAGATATTATAAGCATTAGGGCTAATGATCATGATATTTTTCCAGATCCCTACAGGGGTATAACTGCGGGCAGATATGAGAAGTAATTCATTTGACAATCTTCTTTTATTGAATCTTCATTGATTCAGAAAAAAACTTTAAAAAGAAAATTTAAATCTTTGAAATAAACTCCCAAGAGGCTTGAGGCATTGCTGTAGGAAATGATCCTTCACTGTCAGGAAATGGACTTCAATGGCACTGAATATGTGTCAATCATTTCTATTATCACTAATCTTTCTAGCTATATCTTATCTAGCTAATCGTGCAGAATATAAATGCAACAGATTATCCACAATACAGGGTAAAATAATTTTGAGTTTCAACTTCCAACTGAAGTATCTTTTATTTAACTGGCAGAAAGACATGTTCAAAGCACGTGGAAGTGGAAGATTCATCTCAGGAAAGCATGGAAACACATCTGTGGTGCACATTCAGGACTCCTCTAATCCACCTGCTCTGCCAGGGTTAGGCCTGGGTGTTGCAGGTGCAAGTGGGTGGGTCCCATTTCTCAGTGGTCTTCCCAAGTA
>NW_005842073.1:1572257-1579209 GCF_000455745.1 Alligator sinensis
GGTATAGATATAGCCTAAATAATCTGTGGGTATACTTGTAACATATCGTAGTTTCATAAATAATCATAGACATCTTCCAGTTGAAGTTGGGTCATACGAGTCTGCCTGCTAGTTGCTGAAGGAGGCAAATTTTCGTTTCAAATAGAAATGGCTGCTAGGGCTGTGCAAAATGGCAGCATTTTGTTTTGAATTTTGTTTCAATTCGAAACAGCTGTTCTGTTCCATTCCATTGAAACAGGGTTGAAATGGCACAACTGTTTTGACGTTTTGCCCGTAGGATATAATGGGGAAGGTCAAAACAGCCTATAACTGTCGAGGTTGAAACAGTAAAATCAAAATAAAATAGATATAGTCAAAACAGTCTCAAAACAAAATGGGGCGAGTCAAAACGTTTCACCATTTCGAGGATGTTTCGACATTTCGCCCATAGGCTATAATGGGGAAGGTTGAAACAGCCTATAACTTTGTCATTTCTGGCCTGATTTAGATGAAACTTGCAGGAATAGTAGCCCCTTCTGAGAGCATGAAGCCTGACAAGCTTCAAGGAGATAGGTACAGGGGGTTCAGGGAAACTGCACCCCAAAATCTTGAAGGGAAAACTCATGTCACCTGTATGTATTAAGCCACAGCAGGGTCAAAACTACAGATATGCTAGCCCCTGCTGAGGCCACAAAGCTTGCTAAGTTTCACAGGGACAGGTGCAGGAGGTTCAGGGAAATTGTTCCCCAAAGTCTTGAAAGCAAAACTTGTGTCACGTGTATGTGTTAAGCCACAGTGGGGTCAAAACTGTAGGCATGCTAGCCCCTGCTGAGGCCACAAAGCCTGCCACATTTCAAGGAGATAGGTGCAGGGGGTTTGGGGAAAATGTACCTCAAGCTGCAGACAAGCAAAACTCATGACATGGGTGACACTGTGTGCGCTTAGGCACAGCATGGTGAAAGCTGCAGGCCTGCTAGCTCATGCTGAGGCCACAAAGCCTGCCAGCTTTCAAGGAGATAAGTATGTTGCCCTGAGGGGTCAGGCCAATGCTCAGGATCTCAATATTGCGCTGTTAGACAGGAGGGTGTGACAAAATTGCACACATACACACACATACACTACGAGCTCAGGCACTTACACATCCAAATCAAGCACATACACTATACACCCCAAAAGTTAGACACAGATCACTAATTCATATATCATATCACACAATGCCATATATATAGATATATATATACACACACACACTCACCAGTTCACACATGTACAACCACCTACACATACATCACACAGGTAAGTTCCTAACTTGGATGGTACAGTGTGTATGTGTGTACTTAGGGTACCCGGGAGAAGGTTCAGGTGAGAGAGAGCGAGTTAAAGCATAGGGAGTGAAAGTTGCCAGAACTGGGATTAGAACCAGCAGACTACAGAGAAGCTGGCTGAGGAGCTGAGGCTTGGGTTTACTTAAGGTAGACTGGGGCTGGAAACTCAGGCATGCAGCTGAGGTATTGTGCGGGGCAGATAAATGGTGGCAAGGAAGAGACAGCCAGGAAAGAAACTGAAGCAGACACCTGGTTGCTCAGGGGAAAAGGAAAAGGCAGTAGGGATAAGACAGTGGCAAAGAAACAGGGGATTTGCAGGCAGAGAGGAGCTCAGGACAGGTGTTGGAGGTGGCAGTGAGCCAGAAGCAGGAGAGGGAGAAATGAGACAGAAGTTAAAGGGGTTAGGAGCAGAGATTGGAGCAGGGCCAAACCATCGTAAAGCAAAACCCAACTTAGGGGTCCAAATAACAGTTTTATTACACAGACAACACACTACACAGCCCCATGAAGTTATTGGTTCACACACACACAAGCACTCACAATGGCAGTAGAAGAAAGAGACTCAGTGGAAGGTTTGGAGTCCAGGTAGGGAAGAGAAGCAGAGTCCAAGTCCTTGGGTGAAGAGGGGGTGAGGGGTGACAGCTACCTATCCAGGCTGGAAAGGGGTCCTTGTCCAGTAGGTGTTGTCCAGAGGGGGGTCACCAGCAGGGCTTCTGGGTGCATAGATGGTATGGCACAGTCCTGGTCCAGATGGAGAGGGCATCCCACTGGGTCTGTCTTCACTGCCCCTTTTTATAAGAGCAGACCTTGTGTGACCCTAGTGACAGGAGGCATGCCCAGGCAAGGGTCAGCCCCGGCGTACTGAGCATGTGTGCCTCATGCAGGGATGTGCAGTTTCAGGTGTCTGTAATGGTGAGAGTTGCTGGTTTTACAGGGTCTTTTGTCTTTCAAATGCTGGGTTCTTGTCTCTGTTCCTGAGTGAGGTCTGTGGTTCCTGGATGAATCAATGCGAGGTTATGGCCCAGTCATTACAGGCCATTCAGTAGAGGCCTGCTACCACTGTATTTTAATCATTTCTGTAGCAGGCACTAAGGTGCTTGCTACTTTGAGAGCAGAGGTAGGAACCCAGGTGCAGGTTGCTGGGACAACCACTTAATGAGGGAATTGGCCGCAACTGCACCTGGCCCAGTGGCTGGAAGGGGCAGGGCCTGGCTCTTATATAAATCCCAGGCTTGAGGCCAAGGGGGCAGTTCCCTGCCAGCTTCCCAGGGAGAAGGAGCTCTCCCAGAGTAAACTGAAGGGAGAGGTCTGACTGCAGGTACAGCTCCGAGATTGAGGAAGGATGGAGCACCCCGGGGGTGGCTGCAATAACATTATGGCCAGGCGGCTAGAGTTTGTTATAGCCTAGGGCCTTGTGTTTTGTTTGCTGTTTTCACTGGAGGTTTGGGTGAGGCTATTATAGGTTGGAGTAGGCCTCACAGGGGTCTTACAGTTAGCATGGGGTCCCCAGCCCCAGAGAGGGGGGCAGCAATTGAGAAGCCCCAGAGAGGGGGCAGAGCAAGACAGGGCTGTGGAGAGCCCGAGCGCCAGTGAGGTGCAGAGTGAGACAAGGCTGTGGAGAGCCCGAGCACTCAGTGAGGAGCAGAGCGAGACATGGCTGTGGAGAGCCCGAGTGCCCCATGAGGTGCAGAGTGAGAAAAGGCTGTGGGGAGCCTGAGTGCCCCGCGAGGCTCAGAATGAGACAAAGCTGTGGAGAGCCCGAGCGCCCAGTGAGGCACAGAGTGAGACAGGGCTGTGGAGAGCCCAAATACCGGTGAGATGTCGGGTGAGACCGAGCAACATCTGTTACATCTGTGAGGCTTGGGGCGTGGTACAGGGGTGGTTGGAGCCACGCACTGCCCATAAGGCTGGGGTGCACTGAAAAACCCATTACAGAGCGGGGCCTGGATACAGCAAGATAACCGTGCCCAAGAGGACAGAAAGGCAGCCTCCCTATGATACATATAACAACAGAGACGTGGCGGGCGAGAATTGAGGGTGCCCCTGTGGCTAACTTGACATGGTAAGGGGGCTTCAGGGGGAGCATGGCGACCCCTAGGACACCATCCCATTACAATTCCCAATCATTCTCATTCATCTGGGAACCAATTTACATGGGAGGAGTGCGTGACTCATACCGTTGCAACATGGGATGCCCAGGCAGAGGACAGAAGATGGAGGCTTGACATATAAAATGGAAACTTGACATGACTTTGTTTCACTTACAAACACAGGCCTAAACCATACAATATCCATATGAAACGATAAAAATCAAGACGAAAATGATAATAATACAACAGTAAGAATCAATACAAACTATTAATAATACAGTATGCAACAGTATATATCCAACGCCAAAAACTTGCTACCAAAATAAATATTTAAAGCTTATTGTAAGTCTGAGCTCACTTATACTTATCTATAGGGAATAGAGAGGGAGAGAAAAAGTCAGAAATGCTTGGGGAAGGGGAAGGAATGCATTTTAAAATAAATAAATAAAAGAGAAACTGGGGGTTTTGCTACAACACCTGTTCCAGATTGAACTGATGTTTTGCTACACCTGGAAGCTTCTTCAGCAATCACCATTCACCTTTTTGTATATGTTTATCTTGGATTCTGTTCCCAGTTACATGTTGTTTTTCTCATTTCAGTCTGTTTTTCAGTCCCATGTTGTACCATCTTCCACATTCCTAAGTCATTACCTCATTCATAGCACGCAGACTTACACGGATTCACTTGACAATTGTTGACACAGTTAAGATGGTTACTTAGCATAAGCACTCATAAGCAAAACCTGCTTTACCTTCTAATGATACATAATGAGATATGTATCTTACAACACTACTATATTATTAGAAAAATACTTGCCTAATTGTCTTGCAATATACTTTTAATATATCATTCTGCCTTGTGGTCAGCAACTCTGCTAGTCCACAGGTTACAGCCTTGTATTCAGCTGCAAATCTAGTGCTCCCCAAGATCCAAATATTGTCACCCAAACAGTAATATTGACAGTAATGCTTTACTTTTATACCTGTTTATGGTAATGTAATATTTACACTTTATTTGAGTCTTCCACCCTTCTCCCTATTAGATAATAGTAACATTAACATTGTTTTCTCTTTTGGGTTTCTATACTTGTTTGTTATAAAATCAGTGAGCTATATAGACTTAGATTGGAGACCAAATTCTGTCCAGGCAGAGAAACTGGTTTAACCATCTCTCACATGCAGTGTCATAGTAATATGTTTGTTCCTAGGTGCATCTTCATCCCAAAAGCCCAGCTTGCCTTCACATTATGTGTAGAGTAAAATTACACATATGACAGCTGAATGTGGTGACTTTTGGAAGTCCAGAAGAATTATCTGACTAGAAATGTGGACTCTATTAATACAGGACTTCATCCCAGACTTTGGCACCAAAAGGTGAACATCTGCAGCTCTCAGAAGACATTGGGTTATCTGAGAACCACTTCCCAGTTTTCACTTCTTGCCCTATTTTATTTTGGCATGTGATTTATGAGTGCCTTGTGTGCGGGCCGCCTCCCGATCCCATCCATGTCACCATGTGCGGGCCAGGAGCGATATGCGGACCCGTCTTTGCACACACGGGCTGTGGCCAGCAGCCTGGGCACGCGGGGTCGGAGAGGACCGGTGGCGAGCTAGAATTAGTCATGGACGCGTAATGGTTGATTTAAAGATTGTTTACTTACACCAAAGATGGTCGTGGTGTAGGCTGGACAGTTTCCAGGTTCAGCTCCGCTTAAATCCTCGTTAGAGGACTATGACAATTCGTTCTTTGCCCCGGAGTTATTGAAGCTCTGCGGGTTCGGTATTCGCCCCGGAGTTATTGAAGCTCCGTGGGTTCGGTAGTTTCTTGTACAGGAAGGAATACATCTAGGAATTTATCGGTGATGGGGAGAGGCTAGAGGCTGTTCATTCTTTTCCCCGGAGTTGTTGAAGCTCTGTGGGTTCAGTTATCAGGCCTCTATTGCCTTTTAAGAAAAGCGTTGGGTCCGTAAGGATCCGCAGCGCTTAGAGATCTTCACACTCTCCCTCTCAAACTCCAATTGCTCGCTCTCCAACTTGGACTCCAATTGCTCTCTCTCCAACTTGGGCGGAAACCACCCAAGCTCTTTATATGGCTAGCAAGCCAATCGCTAGCCGCCCAGTGTGCACGTATTAACCAATCGCTAGCCGCCACGTGTGCATGTATTAGAATCGGCCAATAACGTGGCATAAATTAGAATACAAATGGCGGGAACTCTTTGCACCGAGCATTTCTTAGATGCAAAAGAAATGCACCATGCAAAGAAAGCTACAAATTTGGCGGGAATACTCCATTGCACCGGGGTTCTCCTCTGCAGCAGAAAACTCCACTGTGCAAAGAAGCTGCAATTTAGCGGGAAAATAATTTAGCAGTGCCGAAGCACACACAAACAAAAAATCACAACTTTGGGTTGTGACACCTTGGATATTGAGTTTTAGTATATATTGCATAGTTTAGTATTGTGTGTAATCTTTTCATTGATACTATTACTTTTTAATAGCAGTTTAGGCTAAATTCTGCCCCATGAAACTCAGTGGGCTCTGGGCTTGACCTTTTGGCATGATGATCCAGTGGTAATTAATATGGGTCATTGTACATTTATTCCTGTGCTTGGGTACTTCCAACCAGAGGCTGAGAGATGCATAACTATGGGACCACCCTGGCACTTTCATTTTTACTTTGCTGTTCTATTTGCTGTTTTAAAATATACAATTTATAATTAATTTTTACTTAAAACAAGTGCACACACTAAAGGAATTTAGTAACCAGCCTCCATGTATATTACTTATAATTTAGTTCAACAATCAAATCTTAGACAGATTTTGGACTACATTCACTCTGAAAGACATCCCTGGAGTTATACCAGGGATGAATTTGGACATCGGTTTTGAATTTTAGGTATGTCTACATTCTAGTCAAACTTTGAATGAAACTTGTGTAAATGTACCTTGATAGATTTATAAATGAGACAGCTAGGTTATTGAGAGCAGTGTAGGTGGAACAGCAAAGAGCTCAATGTGGATGCAAAACCTATCTAAAGAGCTGGGTAGGCATGTAGGTGGATAACCCAAGAGCTCTGTGCTACCTTATATGAAGTTAGTTTAGGTATCTCTTCATTGGTTGCAGTCAGACTTTTCATTGTAGTGCAGATATGACATATGCTTTGTTATACTCCAGGCTGTACATTACTGAATCAAATTGCATTTCCAAGTGATCACACTGGACTATTCTGATGGTTTCATAAATATGTTTCATAACATACTGTACTAGAAGATAAATGAGCAGAAGCAATTGGTGATGGACAGGGGGGACAAGGCTGAACTCCTCAATGAGTTCTTTGCCTCCGTGTTCCTAAGTGAGGGGCAAGACAAGTCTCTCACTGGGATTGTAGAGAGGCAGCAGCAAGGCGCCAGACTACCATGCGTAGACCCTGAGATGGTGCAGTCACTTGGAGGAACTGGATGCCTTTAAGTCAGCAGGCCCGGACGAGCTGCATCCGAGGGTGCTGAAGGCACTGGCCGACATCATTGCACAGCCACTGGCAGGGATAATCGTACACT
>NW_005842073.1:1579878-1586602 GCF_000455745.1 Alligator sinensis
GAAGCGGAAAGGAATCTTGGAGTCCTAGTGGACTCCAAGATGAACATGAGTCGTCAGTGTGACGAAGCCATCAGAAAAGCTAATGGCACTTTATCGTGCATCAGCAGATGCATGATGAACAGGTCCAAGGAGGTGATACTTCCCCTCTATTGGGCGCTGGTCAGACCGCAGTTGGAATACTGCGTGCAATTTTGGGCGCCGCAATTCAAGAGGGATGTGTATAACCTGGAGAGGGTCCAGAGAAGGGCCACTCGTATGGTCAAGGGCTTGCAGGGCAAGCCCTATGAGGAGAGACTAGAGCACCTGGACCTCTTCAGCCTCCGCAAGAGAAGGTTGAGAGGCGACCTTGTGGCTGCCTACAAGTTTATCACAGGGGCACAGAAGGGAATTGGTGAGGTTTTATTCACCAAGGCGCCCCCATGGGTTACAAGAAATAATGGCCACAAGCTAGCAGAGAGCAGATTTAGACTGGACATTAGGAAGAACTTCTTCACAGTTAGAGTGGCCAAAGTCTGGAATGGGCTACCAAGGGAGGTGGTGCTCTCCCCTACCCTGGGGGTCTTCAAGAGGAGGTTAGATAGGCATCTAGCTGGGGTCATCTAAACCCAGCACTGTTTCCTGCCTATGCAGGGGGTTGGACTCGATGATCTATTGAGGTCCCTTCCGACCCTAGCATCTATGAATCTATGAAGATATTTTAGTAAATAAAATTACTTGGAGTTGTGTAAATGTAACCAGGTTTATTATGTTTTGTACTTTCCTGTTAATATTAAGAGTCTTGATAGAGCTGTTTATAGAACATGATCATGTCACTTACGTTGTTATAAGATGGAAAACACCCAAGTGCAAGGTGTATATTATTTCGTAGTTATTTTGTATTACTTGACTGAGCAGTAATTATTTTCTTTCCTTCAATTTGGGTACTTGTTGTTGTCCAAGTTTAACAGTCGGTACTGTAGATTTGCGTTAGCAGCTTCCTTTTCCTCTCCATAGTATGCACATACCTACATAAATATATTTTTTTATACTTATAAGCAGTGGTTGACAGAACAAGGAGAAGGTGGAAATGTTTATAAATTGCCAAGGCACTTAATCATGAAAATTACATTATAAGTTGGAATTCAGTTGGGTTTGTTCAGCTGACCAAGTCTTCCTCTCAGAGAACTTATCTGGCAACCAGCTACCCCATGTCTTTATAGAACTATTATTATGAGCATTACTGGGTGCATCTGCATGTGCAATTAATTTGAAGCAATAAACTCTGAAGCAGTTTGAGCTGGGGTAAAATACTCTCTGGCGCAGCATCTATACATATGTCCAGGACAGCAGCAATTTGAACTGTGGTAGAGCAGGCCTGGGAACGGGGGATCAGTCCCAGGCTCTGAGTAGTGGTGTTGGGTGGTGGAGGGGCTGTCTGGGGCACAAGGGTGCTGAAAGTGTGGAGCCCTGTGGCTAGGCAGCAGGCAGGAGTCTGGGCCCTTGTTGCCTGAGCTGACTGGTACAATTTACACCAATGATCAGTGTCTACACGTGTGTTTAATCGCAATTAACCCGGCATAAGATAATTCTGTCCTTGACAGTACTATCTGATGGAAACATAAATTAGTTTACTGCAGTCTAGTAGTGTCACTTTTGTAGACAGTGATGCTTTACTCTGCAGCTAAGTAGTCAACTCTGCAGTTAAGCACATGTTTAGATGCAGCTACTATGACTGTGAAATACTCATTATATTGTTCTTAACACCCTAAAATGAGGAGAGAGCAAGTTTGGTAGCAGATTCAGTGCGTGTGTATCAGTTAAATGTTATGGGCTAGTTACCTGTTAGTCTACTGAAGTGTGATTGGTTTTGGATTTTGCTGTTCTTTACTGATATATAACTGACATTCATGCCAACCCCATTAACATCTTATGGAAATAATTCCAGGTAATTGGGAGAAAATAATGTCCAAATATTTTGTTAATTCAAGGGCAGGGCAGGTGGGGACAGGGTCTGCCATAAGGTTCTGTGGTACAGAGCCCCATTGGGGATGCATTTGGCAGTGGCAGGGTGAATAAAGGCTTTGTCAAACCCTGAGGCTCCTTAACACCATTCACCCTATTGCCACTTGTCCCACTATCAGAAATTAGTCCAGATAGGCCTGCAGAGAGCCCTGCAGTTTAGATCTGGGCTAGGGGTGGTATTGGGGAGGTGGGGATGCTATAGGTTTAACACCCCTTCATATGAAATTTCATTTATTCTCTCATCTGTTCTGCTGTGTGTTCTTTCTTATAATATTGCCAATGCGAAAAATTTGTTCAAAACTCTTACACTGTCCATCCCCCCCCCCCCCCCCCACCCCCCACACACATTGGAAGCTAGGATAATCAGAGAATTGGCTGCCGAATTCCAGGGAAGACCCAAGACCAGGGGCAGGGAAAGCTAAAGCCAAGTCAGGAGCCAGGAGAACCAGAGAAAGTAGCATATGCAAGGATTGCTGGAGCAGGCTGAGGCTGCAGGTATACTGAAAAGGGATGAGTGGTGCTCTCAGCAGTCAATCCAGTTACAGAGAAAAGGGGCAGTCACATTAGCCTAGGACCAAAGTCAGCTATGGAAGCTCAAGAGGTTGGCCTGCCTGGGCCTGATTGGCCAGAGGCCCTGACATTCTCTCTCTCTCAAAACTGAATATTCCTTTTTTTCCCCATCATTCTCTAATCTTGTTTTGAATCCTGCTACATGCTTGACTTTTGTGAAATCTTGTGGCTCTGAGTTATCCAGGGTAATTGTGTGTTATGAAACATCATTCCTTTTTTGTGTTGTTTTATATTTGTCTTTTGTTTTCATTCATTATCACTTTGGTTCTGGCATGATGGAGGATCAATTTATGCTGTCTCTCAGCTGTATTTGCAGAAACATCACAGCTTATACATGGAATGTGGAGGTGGTAGAGTTAGCTCTCTGGAAAGGAGTAGAACATTTCAAAGTGATGGTTTTAAAGTTTGGGATCTTTGAGGAGAAAAAACAATATGCAAATGTTGTTGTTCTTGTTGAGCCCAAGATCTAGTTAATATGTTTGTTTTAGAAAGCTCTTGGTTTGGTCATTTGGAAGAATGCATAGAAATTATTATTTTTTTAAATTGCATTTGTAGATACTTAAACACACACTGGTTGTTTCTCTTATGTTCTTACTTTTGTCCCAGAAGCACATACCAAGGCATACAGGAGTAACCTTCAATAGTTGCATATGGCTGATTTTTAAAAAAAATATTAGTTTTGACAGTTTGGCTGATTGTTGGAATGTCTTGTGAGTCAAAGATAAAGATTACTTGTTCTTAAGAAATGTACTAGAAAGTTAATTACTCTGACATATGTGTGGTCATGTAATACATAAATATATGTGAAATGTATCTCTAAAATCCTGTAAATCTTTAAACGAAGACTTTTTCTTTCTTTGAAAGGATAATTTTGTTTAATTTAAGTATAATTTACCAGAATGCTTGGGGTTGCTAATTAATGATGGATGATTAATTTTTAAATATGATCCTACATTAGCATCTCATTATACCAACACTTGTCATTCTTAAAAGCAGAAATACAATGTATACCTCAGAGAACTCATTCTGTGTTGTAAAATCTAAAACATTATAATAGCTAGCATAAAACTGTTTTTAGAATCTGCCTTTTTCTGATTAATTCTAGTTTGGGCCATTGGTAGCCTGTCAGTAAAAGGGACAGAACAGACATAGCAGAGTTCTCATTTCTCCAAGGAGAAGGTCTTTTGTCCCAGGATCCTACAGATGCACAAATCTATTGTCCCACTTTAAGCACCTGTTAAGTATGTATGAGAAAATATGCTATCATTTTTTTTCCTGGGAGATCCCTGGGTGCAGTTTTAAGGGCCTTATTACATATTGCACATTGAGCTGCTGAGATGTTGATCAGTGTTAGTGATAGTTTGAGTCTGGAGCAGTCACACCTTAAGGCTAAAAGCTTTCTCTGACTGTCTGCACTACAGGGCTGGTGAGCAGGGAGGGGCCTGTGTAGGGGCTACAGCTGTGAGTTGCCACCCTGGGCTGGTGAACCAGGAAAGGCTTTGATCCCTGCTCTAGGTGGGGTGGGTGTGAGAGATGGGTTGCAGGATGGCAGGAGCATGAAGCTGTGAGGTGGAAAGGTAATGGGATGGGGGTGGATAAGGAAATGAGAGGTGGAAAGGAAATGGGATGGGGGAAGGGTGGTGAAATGAAGGAACTCAGCTACTGAAGGGTAAAATAAAAAAGTAGAAATAAAAAATAATAATTTAAAAAGAAAGAGTAAGTAAATTAAAGAAGGCCTCGTGTTTTAATAAATTGTGATTTTGGATTGGTGTGTGGGGGGAAGTTATGTTTCCTGCAGTGGCTGGAAAGTGGGAGTGATGACGGAAGGCAGTTTTGGGGGAGCTACTGCCTTTGCTCTGGGAAGGAAGTCCCAGATCATGGGCATTCAATCCATCCCCCTACCTTTTTTCCTATCCCCCAAGACCCCACTCTAGAGCCATTCATGCCCTATGACCTGACTAGATGGCATGTGTTTTACAGGCTGTTTGTATGGGGGGGAGGGGGGAGTTGACTTGGTGCCAGAGCCACCTCTTGCTCAGTAGAGTTCAGGGGGTGGAAACTACCCTATTCCTATAGAATAGGAGGGTAGGGGAGATGACACTGCATCCTGGGATGCTGAAGGACTGCAGCTTGGGTGGCTCATCTGTGGGGAATGGCCACACATTAATGGATCACGAGGCTGGGTAATATGGATCAGAGGTAAACCTGCCCTGGAGCAGCATAATGTTAAGCCACTTAAAGTGTGCTTAAAACTACTTTCAGGTGTTAATGCGTGGATGGGGTTAAGAACTTCAGGTACCATGAAAACTTAATGTGCCACAAGGCCATAAGTTAATTGAGAGTTATTCCAAAGACAATTCTGTCAAGTTGGATGCTCTTGTTTGCTACTTATTGGCAGAGGAACAACAATTCAGCTTGGAAGAACTGTATATTTAAATGGCCATGTCACTTCTGTTTTGACTAGGGAGGATTGTGGTAGACCCGTGCCACACTCACTGCACCACTGGCATTCAGGTGGCTGATCTGCAAGCAACTGGACTGGCAGCGTGTGGCTGGAAGATGGACTATGGATTGGTCCGGCACCTCAAAACTCTTGGGATTGTAAGGGCCGGGAGCGACCCGAGCCCTTTTCCATTTCCTTTTCCTCTGCAACAGGAAACTCTCCCGTGCAATGGAGCTGCAACTTGGCGGGGATAATTCTGGTGCCGAAGCACACACAAAATCATGCCTTTGGGTCATGACATCCCCCCTTGCTGAAGGCATAACAGAATTATACCTCATATCTATTACTCAGGTCATCAGTAGCTTTGTCAACGGTCCGTGGAACTAAACGAACATATACAAAATTAGCTAATATAAGAAATTCGTCCTCAACGGATCGAATCAAATAATAGCCGGCACACACAAATATACACATAATTACATTCATAACAAAAAACTGAACGATCAGGGCTTCAGTGGGCGTCATGGTGGAGTCGCGTACCAGGCCCTCACTCCTCTCTGTGATGTGGTCCTTCTTGGGGCCTCTCTCCACCACGCACTCTGAAGTTCGGATCTGTAAAAGAACTCTCTGAAACAATTATTTTATCAATATTTACAAGACCTATATGAAAACGATCAATTAAACTTTTTCAGTCCAGAACGCTGCAGGAGGAATCTGAACATGTATCGTTCCTCCTCCGTTCTCTGATGTAACGCTGGACGTTCGGATTCACAGTGTCTCGCATTTGGAGCCTCAGTTGGTCATTGATACTCCCAGTCACTGGACGACTTCGGTTCTAGGAGGACACGCAATCTTGGCAACTGGCGAAGAAGACTACTTACTGGGTGATCAACCATTGGACTAAGCAGAATCCGCAAAACTATTATATTCTTTTGCCCATAAACTTCAATACAGCTGTCTAAGCTGTGGATAGTCACTGGAACAGTTCCGGGGTTCCTCAGATGACGGTGAGGCCACGGTCGTATCCGCTGGAGTGGTGCTAATCCTAGTGCACATGCTCTAGGGTTCCAGGCACAATACGATACTCCAATGATAGCTAGCACAAGCTGTTCTGCACTGATATGCTCCGGCCATTCTGTATGCCATTCGTGAGCTTTCTGTTCAATCAGTCCTGCTACAAGCTCTGGAATCGGAATAGGCCAGTGAACGTTAATCGTCACCATGTCGATATCAGTGACATGTCCTCTACTCCATGAAGCTTGTCTTACTAGGAAGCTTGCTTCCTCTTGATTCAGCAGGTTAGATCCAAGCTCTACGACCAGACGTCCCAACCACACAGCCAGGGTTTCCTCAGGTTGGATCTTGGACTCCCTGTACAAATCTTGTAGTTCGGTTCTGGATCGAGCATGATAGGCAGTAGTACAAGCTGTATTTTGCGGCTTGATGACTCGGCTGGTTGATGCTGCAGGTTGATCAGTTTCTTCATGAGTCATTGTTGTTAATATCTCAGGCAGGAGGGGCGGATGCACCCCTCCGCTCGGCTCTCTCCTCCGTCGGCAGGAGGGCACGGTCGGCAGAGACGACGCTGCGTCGCTAGGTGGAGCCGCCGCCGATGACGCTGCGTCGATGGGCGGGGGTATCGACTGGACCCTCGCGGGGTCACCCGAAGCTCCGCCCTTCTCTTCCGGCCTCCCCACGCAGCCCCCCTTC
>NW_005842073.1:1588585-1611250 GCF_000455745.1 Alligator sinensis
CTCTTGCAACTTGAGCAATGCACTCTGCAAAAGAAGCTGCAGAAAGGCGGGAAACTCGTCCCTGCACCGGGGTTTTCCTCTGCAACAGGAAACTCTCCCGTGCAATGAAGCTGCAACTTGGCGGGGATAATTCTGGTGCCGAAGCACACACAAAATCATGCCTTTGGGTCATGACGGGGATCAGAGCAGCTTGCTGTCCATGTCCAGGGGAAGAGAGAAAGAGGGAGTACCTGCTGCGCCTGCCGAAGTGCTCTCTCCCCATTATGGCACTGACCTGGTGCAACTGCATGGAGACTGGTTGCTGGGCAGCACAGCAGCTCAGACCATGGTTAGGACACCCCCACAGTCCCTGCACAATTACGTACCTGCATCAGGGAAGTCGGTGTCCTCTCCTGGGGCAGGAGCCCCAGCAAGCCGGACAATGCTGCAGATGACCGAACACCTGTGAAAGGGAACCCAGGCATCACAGGAGCAGGGCCACAGACTGACTGAAGGGACCAGACCTAACTGTGACCCTACACACATGGAATGTTGCCAGAAGGTACACCCAAGGCAGCTGGGGCAGGATGAAGGCAGCCCAAGAGTCATCAGCAGGACCTGCAGAGGGAAAGAATCCACCTGAGAGCTTGATGGGGCAATCCACCAGATTTGAACAGCTCTGGACCCAAGAATCCCCAGCCAGCCAGTATCAGTACCTTAAGGGTTATGTGGGCATGAGAAAATGCTCCACAGGACACTATAAGATGTGGCCAGGTGCCAAACAACCCAGGGCATTGGTGTTCTTGGGATATGACCCCAACGAGGGATTGCAAAGTGGCCATACAAAGTGCACCACACATAAATGAGAGCACTTAGAAGAACGAGAAGAGGTGCCAGATGCAGTGAGCATCACTGCCCTACTCACTTCACTCAAGGAATTTCAGTTCACATATTATTGCCAAGTTTTTTTCAGTCTGAGACTCCAGAACCACAGTCCTGTCAAGTGCCACAGAGGCAGCCTTCTAGGGGAACAAACAGTACCTGTGGCACACCCAGCTCCTACCAAGACTGAACCAGATCACCCAAGTGGAAAGGCAAGGAGTGTAAGGGAGGAGGAGCCCCCAAAAGTAGTACCATCTGAGGCACCCAGGGTCATAGAGAAACACTGAACAACATCTTTTGGTGAAACCTCAAGTAACATCAAGTAGTGGCAAGTGAAGAGACCCTGGTGCAGAATGCTTAAGCACGGCATGCTAGTGGTGGCACTGAACATGGGCCTGCCCCAAAAAGTATAAGAGCATTGCTCGGGCATGCAGGGATGAAGCCAGGAAGGCCAAAGTGCAATGGAGTTGCAGGTAGCACAGGATGTGAAGGAGGGTTTCTATAAATATGTTAGTAGCAAGAGATGGATCAGGGAAAGTGTGGGTCCCTTACTGAATGGGATAGGCAAACTGGTGACAGAGCATGAAGAAAAGACTGAAGTACTCAATGACTTTTTCTCCTCATTCTTCACAGGCAAGGTCAGCTCCCAGACTCCTTCACCTGGCAGCACAGTTTGGGGAGGGGGTGGGCTGCCAGCAGTGGTGAATTAACAGGTTAGGGACTATTTAGAAAAGCTGGGTATATACAAGTGCATGGGGCTAGATGGAATGCACCCAAGGGTGCTGAGGGAGTTGGCTGATGAGATTACAGAGCCACTGACCATCATCTTTGAAAACTCATGGTGATCAAGAGAGGTCTGAGACAATTGGAGAAGGGCAAACATAGCGCTCATATTTAAGAAAGGAAAAAAGGAGGATCTAGGAAACTACAGACCAATCAGCCTCACCTCAGTCCCTGGAAAAAATCATGGAGCAGATCCTCAGAGAAGTCATTTCTAAGCACTTGGAGGAGGAGAAGGTGATTAGGCACAGTCAGCATGGATTCACCAAGGGCAAGTCATGCCTGACCAACCTGATTACCTTCTATGATGAGATGACTGGCTCTGTGGACATGGGGAGACCACTGGTTGTGGTATACTTTGATTTTAGCAAGGATTTTGATACTGTTTCTCATAACATTCTCACAGGCAATCTAAGGAAGTATGGGCTGGATGAATGAACTGTAAGGTGGATAGAAAACTGGTTAGAGCAATGGGCTATGAGGGTAGTAATCAATAGCCCAATGTTAAGTTGGGAGCTGGTATCAAGTGGAGTGCCCCAGGGGTCAGTTCTGGGGTCAGGTTTGTTCAATGTCTCCATCAACAACTTGGAAGGTGGCATAGAGTGCATCTTCAGCAAGTTTGTAGATGACACCAAGCTGGAGAGAGTAGCAGATATGTTGCAGGGTAGAGCTAGGATTCACAGTAACCTACGGAAATTGTAGGATTGGGCCAAAAGGAATCTCATGAGGTTCAACAAGGACAAGTGCAAAGTGCTGTGTTTAGGATAGAACAGTCCCATGCACCTGTACAGGCTGGGGACTGGCTGGCTGAGCAGCAGCTCTGTAGAAAAGGACCTGGGGGTTACAGCAGACAATAAGCTGAATAGGAGCCAACAGTGTGCCCTTGTTGCAAAAAAGGCTAATGGCATACTGGGCTGCATTGGTAGGGGTATTGTCAGCAGGTCAAGGGTAACGATTCTTCCTCTTTGTTAAGCACTGGTGAGGCTACATCTGTAGTACTGTGTCCAGTTTTGGTCCTCTCCCTACAGAAAGGATGTGGACAAATTGGAAAGAGTCCAATGGAGGGCAACGAAAATGATTCAGGGGCTGGGGCACATGACTTATGAGGAGAGGCTGAGGGGCCTGGGCTTATTTAGTTTTGAGAAGAGAAGACTGAGAAGGGATTTAATAGCAGCCTTCAGCTACCTGAAGGGAGGTTTGAAAGAGGATTGAAGTAGACAGTTTTCAGTGGTGGCAGATAACAAAATAAGGAGCAGCCATCTCAGTTTGCAGCAGGGGAAGTTTAGGTTAGATATTATGAAGAATTTTCTCATTAGAAGAGTAGTAAAACACTGGAACAGGTTACTGAGAGAGGTTGTGGAATCTCCATCCTTGGATGTTTTTAAGATCTGGCTAGACAAAGCTTTGGCTGGGATGCTCTACTTGGCAATGGTCCTGCTTTGAGCAGGGGATTGGACTAGATGACCTCCTGAGTTCCCTTCCAACCCTAATTTCCTATGATTCTATGACTTTGGTTAAAACCGGGGACATGAGGACTGACTTAAATAACACATCCCTTTTTAGCCTGCTTTGGTAACTGGCTAAAACAGGGGTGGGCAAGATGCAGCCCATGGGCCAGATGTGGCCCGCCAGGCCATTCTGTCTAGCCCACGGGGCCCCTCAGAAATTTAGAAAATAAATATTCATCTGCCCCTGGCTGCCTGTCATGTGGCCCTTGATGGTTTGCCAAAACTCCACCCAAAATAATTACCTGCCCCTTGGCTAAAGGGTAACTTTTTAATGGCATCCATTGTAATTCTGCTGAATAAGGGGCCTGATTTAAAGTATAGGCAGTCATCCTTCCCTCAGTATGTACCTTTAGTTCTTCCAGGACAGATTAAGGAAGTGATTGATTTTGCTTTCCTTATTACAGGAAGTTATGAGAAAACAGGTTTTTTTTTATCCTGGGAAGAGATGAGTAAACATACTTAATGATAATTTGCACTTGTATACCAACTTCTTAGATGATTATGTTTTACAGTGGTTTAGTAAAAGGTTACATTTACCCAAGAATTTTTTTTTTAAGTATCAAATTAATTTGGAAGTTTATCTAAGCCTGGAATAATTGCACTGGATATATTGCACAGTACCATTTGTATGCAAGGTAAAATTTTGGGAAAATCTAACTTTGATAATTTGAGAAGAATTATCCTAAACAAGATGACCTAGGAAAAATTATAATATAATTATATATAATACCTCTGCACCACATAAAGCTCTGTCTACAATGAGTAGGAACTCCAGGGCTTAGTTCAAGGCATGCTTTGCATGAATGGATGCAAATGGATTGATGGATAGTGTCTAGAAGACAGCAGTCAACTTAGGTTTATTTCTTTATAACTTGGAGTGTGGAGTTTCTAAAAAATTCAAGATGCTAGTGATGAATCTTATGGGAGCTAGCTGAAAATGAAAAAAAATATTTGTGAATCTTGTTCATCAAGGTCAAGCACTTGGATTTTATTCAATTACATTTGTAACTGGAGATGGCACTGTAATTCTGCAATAAAATTGCCTTTCCTCAGGCAAAGAATGTTTTATGTCAGACAAAGAGAGCATCATCAGCATAAAGTGTGATGTGTCAATTAGCTTTACTCACTTTTGTAACCTAAGGGGTGGCAAAACTCAAAAACTTTAGGAGTTGAATGGAGTGGGTATAAAACAGATTTCTACTTATATTTTTAGAGGATCCTCAGTCATGGATCCATACCCAGAGTGCTAGATGCTGCAAATACAGAACAAAAAGATGGTCTTCACTTCAAAGAGCTTGCCATTTATAAGAAACAACAGATAAAGGAATACAAGTAGTCAATGAGACTTACCAGTCAGATGGCACCAGTCTCAGAATGCAATAACCCAGCCATTGACAATTTTTTTACAGGCATCATAGAAAAGGAGCCCTGTGAATGAAAATAACATGGACATTGGCTAGGAGTTCATGTCAAGCATGAGGGGCAGTTAGGAAGAGATTGCGAAGGTTTTAGTTTTAAAACTGATCAAAGTTGTACAATGAGTGAATCAGAAACAAGAATCAGAATTTTGTTAAGAAATGAGAGATGGTATGTAGGGTTGGAAAAGATTCTGAATGGCCTTGAAAATATGTTTCATGTGTTAAAAGTAAAGAGTTAGTAGAACAGTATAAAGTAACAATATAAAGTAACTTTTACCAGTGATGTGGTGAAAGTAATGGGTAAGAATACAGTGTGTGCATGCAGTAGTATTGAATGGATGCAAGAGGGGCAGGGTTATATTTCTAAAGGCTAGAGAAAAAGAAGCAGAAAGTGAGATGTGATATGATGAGAACCTGGACAAAAATTTTAGCTGTATTGGTTGATAAGACTTTGCTTTAGAGATGCTGTGCAGAGGAACCTGCCAGATTCAGAGAGCAAGCCTGATGTGAGGACCTAATAAGAGATTTGCATTTAAGAAGACCACCAGTTTGTGCTTCTGAGCAAGACAGGAGATATTGCAATGTTTAGTGACAAGAGATAGTATGGAGAGCCTAAAAATTTTGAGCTCTGTTTTAGCCACGGTTAATCTGTGCTGATAGGATATCCATGAAAAACTGTCAGTGAGAGAAAAGCCAGGATTTTGATTTGGATGGAAAGAGACAGGCCTGGAGTGGACATGTTGATCAAGGAGTCATCAGCAAGAATTGAATTTGTTTTTTGTAGAGGAGGAATAAGAAATAAGGGGCAGAGAGAGAAGGGAAAGACAACCAAGGACAGAGCTCCATGTAAACACCCAGCTAACTGGAGAAAGAAAAAGGGAAATCCCTTGAAAGAAGCACTGAAGGCGCAGTTGGAGAGAGAAGAGAAGAATCATAGGAGAAGGAAGAGTTGTGCCTATCTGAGAAAATAAGATTTATTAAAGGACATCATAGACAACTTTAGATTTAGGGTAAAATTGAGAGAAAGGAACCTCTGACGGTGCTTGTAAACTAGGGGCGGGCACTTATTTCAGGTGGAGGGCTGCTTATCAAGTTTTGGCAAGCTGTCAAGGGCCGCAAGGGTAGCCCTGCCCCTTTATAGGTGCCTGCCCCCTGGTTGACTTGGGACCAGAAGTCCCACCCCCTAACCCATGACCTTTGCCACCGGAAGTCCCTCCCTTTTCTTCACCAGAAGTACTTCTTTCAGCAAGGGTTTGTATGTGGGGTGAGGGAGCATGTGCATGTGTGTGTGGTTATGTGGGGTGCAGGGTTTGGGGGGGCTGTGAGTGTGTGGGTGGAGGGTGGCTGGGGAGGGTTGTGGCATGTGTGGAGGGGGAGGATTTGCCCACAGCCTCCCCATGGCAGGCAAAGCCCCCACCTATGCTCCTCCAAGCCCCAGATCCATGCTTCTGCCCCTCCTGCCCCTCCTGCCCCTGGGACAACAGTGTTGCTTGCCACCACTTCCCCCTATCTGCCACCACTGCCCTTCTGCTGCTTCCCAATCCCTCCCCCTTGTTCACTGCTCCAGCAGCACATCCTAGCTACACAGTGGAGACCACAGAACGCTACAGCCATGTGGAAGCATGGGGCCCAGAGTGGGTGGCAAGAGAGCGGGGCATGGGCCAGCAGGGGATCTATGGAGCTGGGCCACACTGTGCTAGCAGAGAGAGGGTGGAGCCGGTTTGGCTTCATAGCTCCTGCTGACCCAGGCCTCACACTCCTGCTGCCCCACTCTGGGCCATGCCAGCCCTGGCTCCAGTCCACCAGTGCTGGCTGTGCTCCACGTGCCTGCTTGTTACTCCTCCCCACCCTGCCTGCTGCCACTTTCATAGCTTCCCTACCTGCAGCTGCTGCTGCTCCTCTCCACCCCACGCTGGCCACTCCAGCACCATCTGGTTCCTGGCTGAAGGCTGGGACTATAGCAGCCAGCCTGGCCTGGCCTTGAGGACTGGGGCAATTGCCCATGCTCCTCCCCTGCCTCCCCCTCTGCCACCTTCTTATCTGAATTTCCCTCTAGCTCAGGGAGGAAGGAACAGCCCCAAGGGCCCAGGCCAGAACCCTCTGCTCAGCATGGGGCTTCTGTCTGGGAATGGGGAGGCTGGCTGGGCCTTGCTTCTGCAGCTGCTTGATCCTACCGGTGGCTTCCCCTGGGTCCTACTGCCCCTGATTCCTGTCATCTTTGACAGGCAGCCAAGGGCAGATAAATATTAATTTTCTAAAATTTTAGGGGTCCTGTGGGCCAGATAGAATGGCTTGGTGAGCCGAATCTGGCCCGTGGGCCATATTTTGCCCGCCCCTGTTGTAAACAATACATTCAATCTGATTAGAGAAGAAAGGGAGAAGATAAATAGAGTAGTAGTTAGAGAGGCAGGTGAAGTATAGACAGAGAGGGAAAACCATGTAGGGAATGAGAGGTTGAGGAGAAGACTAAAGGTGGGGTTGAGAAGAGGCAAGAGGAAATAGGTGGGATCACTGGGGTGAATGGGTGAGGAGCATACATGTCTGTGACAAGGGAGAAGGGCAAAAGATTTATGTAGGAGGAAGATTAGAGAATTATAGTGGGAAAGCAAGTCAAGGGAAGAGAAAATCATTTTTACAAAGGAAATCAGCAAGACTCTATGTGTAGACAGAGAAAAAGAGCCAGGAAGAGGAGGGTGCAAGGAGCATGGGATTCAATTACTTTGGTGAAGGAAGACAGAAGAGATGCTCCACAGGTAAGTTGACTGTGACGTTACATTGGGAATATCATGCATTAGGGAATATGGAGAATATCTGTGGAAATTAGTGGAGGATGAATATCTACAAGATTTTTGGGAGGTTTTTTCAAACTTGAGTTTGAAAAATCAGGCTGGAATCTTGTTAGAAAGGATTTTTTCTCTTACTCATTGTTTTCATTTGGGAAATGGAAATGTCAGAAAACAGCACTTCTCATGACATTTCAGTTTTATCCCATGTCTTTGCTACCAGCCTGAAATGAATTGAGGAAATGCTTGCAGATATATGAAAATAAACATAAATTTGTAGAGGAAGGTAAAGTTCTCTGAGTACTTTTAAACCTCAAGATGAATGGGGTTGAGTTTCAGCAAAGATAATGCTTTATTCTTATCCTACCTGCTGTGGTTCATTTATCAGATCTGAAAATAAAACTTCTTAAAAGATCCAAAACCTCTAATTCCATTATTGGAAGTCATGTTGACTTTGTTGTCTCTGTGAAAGTTCCAGACCCAGAGATGCGACATAAATTGGAAGATGGTCTGTGCTATAGTGATTGCCACCCCCTTGACTAGTACCTGGGGTCTTAAAAATACTAACTCCAGAGATAGCCACGTGAGGTGGCATAGTCTGAGCTAAACTACCAACACATTGCAGTACCTTTCATCCTCTGTGGTATACACACACAGGAAGGATCATATATGTGTGTGTATGGCTCAGTACAAGTGCACACTCACACACTCAACAGTAGTTAATGCATTTTCTCATTTCAAAAGAAGGCTATCCTTAGTGTCTGAGGCCAATAGCTGTTTCAATTTGGGATGAGTTGCCACTTCTGGGATGACTCCCAGCTTGGCAAAAATGTAGGTGATTGACCTCCATCATGAGCTCCTACAGCTTGAACCAAAGAGCCAAGGCTCTGTAGCTGGGGAGTTGTAACAAGTCATTTCTCCACAGAAGAACTTGTAAGCCACAATCATCAATGGGTTAAATGATCAGTAATATACCTGGAATGTATTTGTCCAGAATATAGCTCTGAAGTAGGTGGTTGTGTGTTAAAGCTCATGTCTATCTGAACGAGTTGGTCTCTAAGGTGTCACCCGCCCTTCTGCCTACACACATCTGAGAGCTAGTTTGTAGCTCTTGTAACAACAAATATGATATGATGAAGGTGTATGAAAAAGTGCCAGACTTCAGTAATATAACTAAAGTTGAATAGCTGGCACAGAAGCCCTGGCAGCTGACTTGGCTGTGGGGAGGAAGTGCAGAAAAATAGCCACCACTGCTGCCAGGCAGGCATGCTATTGGTTGACCCAGTGACCCATGCATTGCTGCTGCTCCAGGTGCTGAGCCTCTGCCAGGCTTTATGCTTCTGATGTAGGGAGGCAAACAAGAAAGTTGTATCAGCAGAATACTGTGACTTGGTGCTTTTGGGATATATAGGGTGTGCTCCTGATAGAGGAAAAAGTAGAAATAGCTATATTTGTCTATTACGGTCCTATCTGATATGCAGTGTATCTAGTATGCTGTTCTTTTACTGTCCTTCATCCATTGCAAGGCAATATATCAGCAGGCAATAATGATTTTTCTCCTTGCGGCAATTTATGAAGGATAACCGATAGGGATGTGTAGAAAGTTTTGATTTTAATTTTACCTAAGCTGGGGTGTATATTTGTGGATCATACCTATGCAGTATGGTTGTGAAATGCTGTGATTTCCTCCTATTCTGTGATATATGGGGCAGTGTGTAAACATTGTAGCAGCAGAGTAAGTTCTACCACATTTTGTATTTTTACTAAACACTTTTTCAGGAAAATTTACATGTTGAAATATTTGTGTATTAGAAAGGAGTACATGATAGTCTTTCGATTTATGCAACAAACATTCTTCAGCTGCTTGAAGAGGCATTTTTTCATTGTTACTTCAATTTGCTGTCTTTAAGGATTTGGGTATTTTTATAGAAGTTTTGGACATAAGTCAAAGTTTCCCAGCAGAGATTAAATTCAGTTGAGCTAGGTGTTGTACACATGTAATAATATAATATGTAAACACCAGGCAGTTTACAATCTAAAAGGACAGGACAGAAAATGAGAAAAAAAGGAAGTACCACTTTCCATTTTATAGATGGGGAAGTGGGGTACCGAGAATTCAAGTATAATATCCATATAAGATGGGAAACCATGATTGAACCCAAATATCTTAAAGCCCAAGAGAGTTTATAGATGTGCTCTGGGAGGCAGGGATATGCTTTAATTAGCACAGCTCTGAGAGCTGCACTAATTAAAAGCGCCCAGAGCATCATCGGCAGTGGGGTGCTTTGAACTAAAACTCATTGGAGGAACTTTAGTTTAAAGTACCCCACCGCCATTTTTCAGTGCAGGGAAACTGATGCATGTGAACAGTATTCCCTCTAAGGAGTAGCAGTCCATAAGCCCGCTGCTTTGGTCCCGCCTCCACTTTTCAGTGCGGTCCACTGGTAAGTGTTGTGCAGTAAGTGTCCAGGTGGGAGCAGGTATGGTTCAGCCCCATGTGGAACACTGTGGACCACGCTCACCACCCTTCTCCATGCTAGCTGCTGCCCAGAGCAGCACAGCAGGGGCAGGAGGAGGAGCTGCTGGAGGCAGGGGGAGCCAAGTAGTACCTGGGCAGCAGTAGCTTTATTGGGAAGCTGTGCATGCTGGCCGGGCCCGGTGGAAGTGTGGCACAGGCTGCCCCTGGTAGGAGCGGGTGGGCCTCAGTTCCATGTGGAGTGCTGTGAGGCAGCCATGGGCTGGACACAATCAATTGGTGGGCACCTGCCCTCAAACTGGATCTAATGAGTTAGAGGGCCATATCTGGCTTATGGGCTGTGTTTTGTCTAACCCTGGGTTACAGATTCACTGCTAAACGTGTCCCAAGAATCATTCATTATAAAGGATGATAGAACTAGAAGGGAGTCACCGGGGCCAGTGCAGGACTTTTACCAGTGGTAAGCTCCTCAATCTTCATGCGAGGCAGGCAGTGACTCCTCCCCAAAGTGAGGTGGGGGCAGGGACGGGGACTGGGGCTGAGTACTGGTACGGGCTCTACCAGCTCTGGGGAACTGTTCCACTCCCCCACCCCTGCCTTGCCTCACCCAATGAGGAGGCACATGGCATTGGGGCTGGGGAGCAGAGCAGTTCCCCAGAGCCAGCAGAACCCACAACAGCTCCCAGTCCCAGCCCCCATTCCAGCCCCTTCCCCGCCTGGCGGAGGAGCCGCTGCCTTCCTCAAGTGAGGAGTGAGGAGCTTACTGCCAGTAAGTGTCCCGTGCTGGCCACGGTGCCTCCACCACACTCTGCGTCCAGCTCCTCCCTGGGAAACAGCAGCCCAGCTCCTCTCCGGGTGGATGCACAACATTAAAAAGTTATTGTGCAGAAAGATTTTTAATTGTGCACAGCTGTGCACATGCGCAGCTAAGAGGGAACCTTGCATGTTAAGCTGGAGTCTGCTGGAGCATGGTAATTACTGTGAAAGGATGTGGGTAGTGGGGTCCTGCAGGGCTTGGTTCCTGGCCCTGTACTCTTCAATGTCTTCATCAGTGACTTGGATGTGGGCGTGAAGTGTACTCTGTCCAAGTTTGTGGATGATACTAAATTGTGGGGTGAAGTGAACCCTCTGGAGGGTAGGGAATGATTGCAGGCAGACCTGGAGAGCTTGGAAAAGTCGACAGAACACAATAGGATGCAGTTCAACAATGACAAATGCAGAGTGCTGCACCTAGGGTGTAAAAATATCCAGCACACCTACTGGCTGGGAAATGACCCTCTCAGCAGCACAGAAGTGGAAAGGGAACTTAGAGTCATAGTGGACTCAAAGATGAACAGGAGTTGTCAGTGTGACAAAATCATCAGCAAAGATAACTGCACTTTATCATGCATCAGCATATGCATGACAAATAGAACCAAGGAGGTGGTACTTCCCCTCCATGCAGCATTGGTCAGACTGCATTTGGAGTACTGCATCCAGTTTTGGGTGCCATACGTTAAGAAGGATGTGGATAACCTCAAGAGGGTCCAGAGGAGGGCCACCCAAATGGTTAAGAGTTTACAGGCCAAGACCTATGAGGAGAGACTAAGGGACCTGGACCTCTCCAGCCTATGCAAGAGAAAGTTGAGAGGTGATCTTGTGGCCACCTACAAATTCAATGGTCACAAACTGACAGAGAATAGATTTGGGTTAGGCATCAAGAAAAACTTCTTCACAGTAAGGGTGGCCAGAATTTGGAATGAGCTTCTAAGGGACGTGGTACTCTCCCCTACCTTGGGGGTTGTTAAGAAAAAGCTGGATAGGCATCTGGCTGGGGTCACCTGACCCCAGCCCTCTTTCCTGCCCAGGCAGGGGATTGGACTAGCTGATATGCTGAGGTTCCTTCTGACCCTAGCATCTATCAATCTAGGCTCCAGAAGACTGTAATTACAGCGTGTTGGAGCAACCTCCCTGCACATGTATAGGAGCCCCAAGGCAATGGCTTAACCCAAGGACTGGCAACATGTAGCCCACAGGCCAGCTCCAACCCATGGAGTCATTTGATCAGGCCTGAGAATGTGGAGCTTTGGTAACATTTGCCCGGTGGGTGGCAGGGAGGGTTCACTATGCTCCATGTGGAGAAGCACCAGCTATGAGAGTTCTTTCTATGTTACTGTGGAAAAATCAGGGCTGCGTTCTAGTGCCCTATTGCCCATCCACCTCTGAAATGATCTGTATCACTCCAGTCCGCAGCCTAGAAGGGCTGCCCACTGCTGGCTTAACCAAAATACAATCCTGACTAGTATCCTTTGATACTAGTATCTCTATTTATTTCACTACTCACCCCATCCCCAATCTGCAACTAGACTTTGTGTAAATAACATTAGTCTACCCCTAGTCCCATTTCGTTAGCAATTGTGTTAGATTGCTCCCACTAACCTGCTCACTGTGGATGCAGTATATTTGAAATCTCTTCAAACAGTACCCTTTTTGTTTTCCAAGTTTTGTTTCCTAAGTAACCGTATAGCCTAACTTGCACAGAAAGTCCTACAGAGTATTTGAAGAATTGCTCATATAACTTTTTTATTGAATTGGTTCCTTTCATTTTAATATGGTTAAACTCTGCTGTGGATCACACTCAGGGGATGAGATCAGTTTATTTGGCACTGACCCATTCATTCAACTTGAAGCAATCAGATTAAAAAGCTTTGCACTTTATTAATGTGTGGGCAGATGACATTCAAGTTCCAAGGACACTCTTTATGAAAGTACCTTGAATGATCAGCCTTGTTATACAATTTGTATTTTGCTTCCAAGTTTTATGAGAATTCGTTTCTGAAAAATAAATCAATGCTATTTTTAGATTGTATAAAGTGAAAAAACCCAAATATAGAATCTGGGGTTTTTGTTAATGAAAACATTATGGCTTCAAAATATATCATGTTCCCTAATACGTTACCCCCTACAACAAAATGAGTCCAGTCAGGAGGTACTGATATGTGCATTATAAGCACTTCACTATTCATTTTCTAAACCGTTTTAGTCTTTAAAAATTTTCTAAAACCTATTTTAGTTTTTTAATGCTGCTTCAGAAATCAGAACAATTTAGCACTCAGACAGGATACATTTATTAGGACTTAATAATCAATGCAATTCAAATTGAAGTCATTTCTAACAGCATAAATAACTGAGAAACACCTTCACATTGTAAATGTTAATGTGTGAATAAAATTGTGTGTCATTCCATGTTAAGTAAAGTAGCTAAAAAAATCAGAAAATGTTTGTCTGAATGAACCAGCATTAATAATAACAGAAGGAAAAATTAAGGAAGTAAAATATTTTTAGGGCTGGATCCAAATCCAGTTAAGTTTAGGGCTGCTTTTAATTAATTTACTGTGCGTGCATGCGTGTGTGTGTGTAAATCTATCCTAAGTCACCCAAAAAAGAAACAACTTATAGGTAAATGCATACATTTTGAGGAAAAGTGCAATTTGGAAACTGGGTTTTTGGTTGTACCCATGTCGGTCTAAGGACGTAGGCAGGCAAGGTTTTTGAGTAGATGTGATATCTTTTATTAGACCAGCTGAGTAGTTGGAAAGATTTTGGCAAGCTTTCGGGTGCAGTCACCCTTCTTCAGGACTTCCTATACCTGAAGAAGGTTGACTGTCCCTGAAAGCTTGCTAAGAACTTTTTTCCAACTACTCAGTTGGTCTAATAAAAGATATCACCTCTACTCAAAAACCTTGCCTGCCTACAGTTAGGAAAGACACTTAAACAAAAATATAATCTAGGGATGTTGAGTTTCACTCTTTTGATACTTTAAAAAGACTCACATTTGGGGAATTATCATATTTACTCTAACCCAAGAAAAGGGCTTGTTTTTTCCCCCTGTTTAACATGGGGAGCAAACAAAAAGCCTTGTCTTTGATTCAAATACCAGCCTAGGGCAGGCGGTGGGCCTGGATATAGCTCTGGCTCTGGCTTCAGTTCTCAGCTGCAGCCCCAGGGCCAGAGATGCAGCCACCACTTGCCCTGCCTGAGCCAACATGGCTTGCAGAGGCTCCTGCAGTGGGGGAGGGGCTGCAGCAAGGGGGCTGAAGGGAGGTCTGTGCAGTGGTCTGGGGCCATGCAGAAATGACTCGGCAGGAGTGGCACTGGAGAGGCTGCACAGTGACAGTACAGCTGCATAGGCTCTGGCTCTGCCTCTGTCCTTGACCAGAGGCTAGAGCAGGAGTTGCAGCTGCCCCAGCAGCCTGGCCAGGGCTGGGGCCAGGGACACTGCTGCTGCTTGGTGGGGTTGGAGGCACAGCCACTAGTGTTCTTCATGCCCTGGGCCAGAGCTGCCTTATAGGCCAAGCAGCACCAGGGCTGGGGGGGGGACGGTAAGCAGATGGCAGAGGGGTAGGTGGGAGATCCTGGTAGAAGGAGGAACAAATGGTAAAGGTGACAGGTAGAGAGGCAAGAGTCAAGGGTCATATTTCCTACCTACTTACTGCTGCTTTCCCCACCACAGTGGTGTGGGAGGGTGGGATGGGGGCAAATTTAGGATGACTTTCTAATAATTACATTCTATACATGAAAAATTAAAAACAAAATTAAAAAAATTAAAACAAATGCATAGAATTTAATTATAGGGGGTTAGCTTAAACTCAAAGTTTGCTTGAATTTGGGTAAGTTCAGTAATCTACTTACATTTTCCAAGCCATACCTTTAGAGGGCTCTGGAATGAAACAGTGGAAATGGCTTTTGTGTTATACATATGTCCCTGTTATACAATGTTGATCAGTTAGAACTCAGAGAGTAAATTTTGCAGCCCTCTGTTTGAGGTTGAATAATAACTGAACAGCACATGGTACCAGGAGTAAAATGAACTAATAACTGAGGAAAGCCCTGCTGGATATTTTTTATTAGTTATCAGTTAACTAAGCAGGAAAGGCTGCATATAAAATGATAATACAGAAATCCAACTTCTGCACTCCATGTAAAATAGAACAGAATTATATGTGGAAGAAAGGAAAGAGTTTATAAAGATGAAGAATCAGTGTTGCAATTTTTGGGAGGCTGAGTCACTGATAAGTCAAGGGGAGAGAGGAAGCAGGGCCCCTTGGCCCCTAGTCATGCCCCCGCTGTAGTTGCCCCACCCCCCCAACCCTCACCTTCTCCTACTGGAGCCTGTCCACCTCAGGACTGCCCCATGGCTGAGTGGGTGCAGGTTCCTTCTGGGTACAAAGCCAAAAGAAATGCCCAGGCACAGCTGGAGCCCTCTGATGTGGAGGACTCCTGCCCCACTCCCAAAACCACCACATGGGGGAAAGAAGTGGCTCAGCTTCCAAGGCCCTCCCCTGCTGCACTTGACACCCCACCCCTGGGAAAGATCAAATGAGTGATCCATGTGGAGGAGACTTTGGGGCTTCTGGACAGCCCTGAGCAGGAGCCCATGGAAGAGACCCCTCACTCCACTAGCCAGGGCATATCCCCCAAGACCATGGGCACCAAGGCTGAGGCCAACTCATTGAAATGCCCTTCAGTGGAGCCCACCCCCTCCAATGATCTAAGGGAGATGGGAGTCTTGGGGCTCACCCCAGTGAGTTCTGAGGGGGGAAGTTCCCTCTCCCAGGACCCTGAGACAGGCACTAATACCACCCTGGTGCCTGACAGGTCTCTTCCCTTCCCCTCCCAGTCAAACATGTCTTTGGGGAGATCCTGATGGACTACTCCCTGGTGAATGTCTGGCATGCCTGTCACCCTACCTGCCACCCCACCCCCACCTTCACCTATTTGAGGATGGGAGAGGAGCAGGCATGCCACTCCTGGTTGGACTGGGTTTATATCTCTTTGCCACACTTTGCCTGGGCCCACTCCACTTTGCCTGGGCCTGCCAGATTTCTATGAGGACCTCCTCTGGGCCTCAAGGCTGGTCTCTGCCTCCAGGTCTGCCACAACAGGAACCCAAGGCACCAACCTGCTCATCGAGCCCCTCCTCTGGGCCCCCAGTTGGAGATGCCGATGACAGAGGTGCCCCGTTTGTGACAGAGGTTGATCCTGGCTGGCGTCACCCATATTGGTGACCTCCTGGACTATGATAGGTGGTGGTGGGTGGACCCCTCTGTGCTGGCCTGGCACATGGGTCTACCCATGACACGTGCAACCTGCAGTCTCTTCCAGGAGGTGAAATCTGCCCTACCTCCTGATGCCCTTGCCTTGGTTGACCTGGTCCTGTGTGGTGGTGGTCCCTGCCCTCCCACATGTCCTCCAACCCTCTGGAGTTTGTTGTGGGGCTGACATCTTTCCCAGCCTCATGGCACCCCCTTCTCCACCACCTAAGCTGGCTGGAGGACACCAGACCGGTCCGTTTTTCCACCATCCATCACCACCACCTTTGCACGCTTGTGTGCTGCACTGTCCATCATATCGCTGTCATGTTCCGCCCAGGCATCAAGTGGCAGGATCTGCTCAGAGAGGGTGTGGTTGGAGCACCCCAGTGGCTGAGTCTGTACTCCACCCTCATCCCATGAGCCACTAGGGACCTCATCTGGTGGCTCCTCCATGGAGCCATTGCCACAGGTGTGTATGTGGCAAGCTTCATGGACACCCCAGTCTCCTGCCCCTTCTGCGGGCAGAGGGAGACCCTGGTGCACGTGACCCTCATTTATGCCAGGCTGCAGCCCCTCCACCTCCAGAACCTCCTCCTGAGGTTTTGGTTGAATTTCACCCCCCATCTTTTTGTTTTTGGTCACCCCCATCTGTGGCTCCACCAAGAGCTGGGACCTCCTGGTCAACCTCCCCTTGGCCCTGGCCAAATGGACCCTGTACTTGACCAGGAAGGAGGCTCTGGATGGGAAGGTCCCTGGAGGCTGTGGGGCTGCTTTCCTTTCACTTGTGTGTGCACTTTTCCAGCCAAAGCACCAGTGAGCAGCGTCCACTGGCTCCTTGGATGCCTTTGAGGACCATTGGGTGTGGCCCGCAGGCTCTGGTTAGTGTCCCCTCTGGAGAACTTATTTTCACACTTTGAACCTTTGAACCCCATCACTCCTATCCTTTTCTTCATTAGTTGTCCTGCCAAATATAAATACCAGTTGTAGCTTTCAAACTTTGGACCCACACAGTGGGGGTTATTAGCTAACTAGGTGGGCCTTACGGCCCATGATCTCTGGAAGATACAAATAGACAGGAGCATCTGAGGCCCAGCCACTTGGTATCTGGAGACACTAGCCCTTTGTGTCAGCTAGATTGCTGAAGCAGCATCCCAAATTAACTTTTTAAAATACCCCATTATCCACATTCTTCCACAACTAGAACAAAAGAGAAAGAGAGACAGATTGATCAGATGGGCAATGTTTTATTGCTATATTTAAAATATTAAACACATTTGGAATCTTACCAATGTCTCTAGCATCATAATAAAATAAATATCTATGTTTTAATATTTGATTTTGGTTTCCTTTTCACATGGTGGGGGTGTGATGGGGGGATGTGCGATTTGCAGGAGGGGGTGGGTGGGCATCAGGGCATCAGATCCCAGTCCCTGCACACATGGGCTTTCCTTGTAGCCTTTGGCAGGGCCGATCCTGCCTCCTGTGCACCTCCTGTGCTTACAGCCCCCATGCTTAGTGGAGCCACCACTAATGGAGGAGCCAGAACCCCCAGATAGACAGGCACTTGTGTCCTCACAGGATCAGTAAGCATGGGCTCCATGGGGGAATTAGTGGCTCTGGCTCAGGTCCAGCCCAGGGCTGGGCTAGAGGAGCCTGAAACAGGGGATGAGGGCCATGCAGGCCAGTGGGGGTGAAGTGGGAAACAGCCCCTTGCCCTGGGGCTGGGGCTTCTCTGCAGCCCCTGTGTCCCACTGGCAGGAGCTGGGTGGACCCAAGGCAGCAGCAGAGTTTGCCTTTCCCTGCCCACTCCTGATGCTTGGCCCCAGCCCCACACACGGGACTGCTCTGGCACTCATGCCCAGCTGGCCCATGTATTAATCTGCCTATGTCCAGGCCCTCCCACCCCCTGCTCCTCGACTGGCCCCATGCCACCCACCCTTCTTCTCTGCCCACTCTGCGTCTGCCTAACCCACTCCACTGGAGCTGTGCCCCACCGATCATTTTGGACAGGCATTCCTCCTCAAGCCTCAGCTGACCAGTGGTGTCAGCAGCGAGGGGTGGGGGGCAAGCGGTGACCACCTGTAGGCACCACTGGCAGTGTCAGCAGCGCCTTTTTGCAGGGTGCACTGCCATGCTCAGGGCTGTAAATGCACCCACATACACCCACATGCACTTGTTACCCATCGCCAATGTGTGGCTGGGTGTGGGGGGATGTGGGTCAGTGTATAGGTAGGTGTGGGGGCTGCATAGACCCCCCCCCAAACAGCACATGGACTACCCTGCCTGCAGGGTCCCAGCCTCCCCCTCAAGGGCTACAACTCCCTCCTCAGTCTGCCTACTGGTCTCCAGCCTCCTGCTTGTTCTCCTGCTCATCTCTAGCCTTGGGAGCCCTGTAGTGGGCCTTGGGAGGCTGGAGATGAGCTGGAGAAGTTCTCCTGCTGTCTTCAGCCTGCTGATCATTCTCCTGCTGTCTCTAGCCTTGGGAGGCTGGAGCAGAGCAGGGGAGCAATTAGCAGGCTGGAGTAGGCAGGGGAGCAAGCAGGAGGCTGGAGATGAGCTGGAGATGTTCCCCTGCTCAGCTCCAGCCTCCTGCTCATTCCCCTGCTGTCTCCAGCCTCCTGCTCATTTTCTGCTACTGCCAGTGAGTGTGAGGGGAAGGGGGAAATGAGCTGGGGATGGAGGAGCAATGAGGCATGATGGAGGAATGAGTGGGGCATTGGTGAAACCAACAGGAGTGGGGCCAGGCGGAGCCTTCCCCATGGTCCCTCCCCCTCCTCCAGCCCCTCAACCCCCTATTTACCTGGCATGAAGCCAGGTCCAGGTCCCTGCAGCTTGTACAGGGCACATGGCAGGCAGCGTGCTTCAGCTCCACGGAAAGGGCCAACCACAGAGATGCTCTGGCAAGTTACCAGATCATCTCTGTGGAGGACTGACCCTCTGGTTGCCCCAGGGCACGGTCTGGGACCATGCCCTGCCCTGCATTTTTCCCCCAGGCTATTGTTTGACTCCTGGATATCCAGGGGTCTAATTTTGCCCCTGCAGTTCAGGGAACATTTTTTTTGTTCCCACACATGTCTCTTGCAGCATCTCAAAGGGGTTTGAGATGCTGCAAGAGGCACGTGCGTGGTTATCTGGATGTGCCATAAGAGTCACAGTACTGTACCTAATGATCTTGATCTCTGTGCTGGTTTTATACTGCTTTGAAGAATGAAATTCAGCTTTTCCCAGCCAGATATGTATGTCTCTGTATCTCCATTCCCACCCTCATAACACCAAACAAGTCTCATTATAGTAAATTTGTATTATCTGGCTTTTTATGGTACATAGATTAAGAGATCCCAACTGAAAATAATGTTGGAGTCATTTAATAAGATGGGTTAGTGCTGTTACCATCACTAAACTAAAGTTTAAATTAAGGTTGTATATAAATCTTTACAGCGAGGTGATTTCCCAGTTAAATGTTTGTAAAAGTGCTCTGATTAGGTATAAAACTAAAGCAAAATTCTTTTCACCTTGACCAAAAATTTGTCAGGAAAAAAAAAAATCTTCCCAAACCACTGAAACCTTCCATGCTGACTGCTGTAATTAAAAGTGAACACTTATGTCCCATCTGTTTACCACATCACTGAAGCTATGAGCACTGTCAGTGGCCGTGGGTGAACAGATAAATCAACAGGCTAGTAGTGGGCTGCTCTGAAATGTAATATCACCCACCAATTTCCCACTCAGCTCATTGATATTGATTTGCAAATGAGCTTGCCTGTTTCTTTATTGGAACCACATCATTACTTCAGCAAAGTGTTCCAGCCAAGATGCAGAAGCTTCCCAAAGGCTCTGGATTTACTGTTTATCACTGTCATTTGCCTATGAAAGGATCAGAAAAACTAACAAAGAGGACTTGCAATAATTAAGATTACAAGAAAGTACCTTCAACAAAATGGAGTTTTAAGGTAACAGTAAGAATGTAATAATAGTGCTGCACATTTGTTGTAACTGTTTCAACCAAGACAATGTGGCATCATAAACAATTGTCTGCATGCTATAATGACCATTACATGATATTAAAGTACCCTTCTAGATCTATAATTATTGTGGTAACAAATCATCTCCCCAAATATCTTTAATCCTTAGCACCAGCCGGCCTCTTCCTGGTTAGACTGGAATTGTAAGTTAGCTTTGTGGCTTTAGGGAAGGAAGTATTTTAGTCTTGAGAAAGAGACCACATTATGACTTTACCCACCCAGAAATTCTTGGGAAACCATGTTCCTCAGCTTGTACTCGCGTTGTTAGTTTTCATTCCTGTACAGAGGAGGAAGTGCTGGTTGAAACAGGAATTTTTCTGGTGTGAAGGCTACAAAAGCTGATAAAAGTTCACAGTAAGGAAGAGAGAGGAAGGCTCCTCACCAGTTGAAAAGAAGAGCTAAATAATCGTGAAGGAATCATCCTTACAGTCTTCCTTATTTTTTTCTGTGTGGGTGGGTGTGTGCATGGATGCATGTGCAAATCTATGTGCATGCTTGCACTTTTCTATATGTTTGGGACAATCCAGTAAAACATATGGCAACCCCCTCAAAAACTGATCTCCCCCATTTATCCTTAATGAGCTGTATGTTTATCCTTATAGTATGTGATAAGTGGGTTCGCACAGGCCTGCTACCTTGCAGGCTGGTTTTGTTCTTTTGGGAGTTCCTCAGCCTGTCCTCTACACAAACACTGTCTTTTAACTAAACAAACAAGTAAAGGAGCAACCCCCCCCCCAAACAAACAAACAAACAATGCCGCCCCCCCAACCAAAAAAACCTCTCAGCCCTTGTGCAAGAAATAGGAGAGGCCCTTTAGTGCTGGCCCAGTACCATCATGTGGCCCTTCCTGGTAGCAAGGTTGTTTGTATTCCAGACTGATTCCTGGCCAGAATTTGTTTCTTCCCCTAGCTCTCTCCTTCCTGCTCTCTCCTCTGGGTTTGTAAGTGTGTTGGGGATACTCATACCCCCTCATTAAATAACCTCCTGCAACTCAGCTTCTACAACAGAGCTGTCTGCACCTTCTTAAAGGGCCAGTCCACCCTGTTACATACCTCCCCTCCTTCCTCAAGACTGGAATCCAAGATCTACTCTTCCACATTCAGACTACCCATCTCCTGCAAGAAATGTGCATTGGCAGGTGCAGCTTAGACAGTGGAGGATATCAAGGGAATAGATTCAATGCCAGGTATCAACATGTCAACCTGGGGTTGGCTTTTTTCATCATGGTGTAGTCACTTCACAAGGACATGGTCCATGACTAGAGTAAAGGGAACCCAGAGTAGATGGCAAGTTGACGCCCTCTGGTACTATTTCACAAAGAGACACTTCTTCTGCTCATCAGGATTGCAGCTCAGATATAGGACTGTTTTCAAAGCCCTGGAATCTATCTGTAAAATGAATTTATGGTTAAAGCTCTAACTGCATAAAACTGGGATGGTACACAGTATTGGCTTGATTTCTCCAAAGGCCTCACTGAACACTGGAGACTACTGCACTGTTTTGGGTGGTATCAGTGGGGCAACAATCACCAAAAACTTTCACCAGGCTCCAGAGCTGGATGCGAAAGGTGGCTTGCCACTGCTGCAGCTAGTTAAGTCAACCAACCTCTGATTGAGAGTCACACCTTTCTGGTAGGATGAGGCCAGGTATCCCCATGTATACAGGTTACATACACAGACTCCAAAATTGATAACTGGATGGGATCCACAAACTGCCTGTGGACAAGTATCTAACTGGAGCCAAAGTCTGAGGCCCCGAACCTGGGCATCCCCTATTATTACTAGGGGTACATAGACTGTCTGCTCAGGGGTCTCTATCAGACTGTAACTGTAGTCTTTGAGCAGGCACCCCAGTGCTAGTGACTGGGCTGGATACATATAAAACAGCCTGTAGGGACCCTTTACCTTGGCCCAGCACTCCCTCCTAGAGGAGACATTCTTTGGGCCTGAGGTTGCTGAGCCAATCTCTGTCATTTTGAGGAGCAAGATAAGACTCCCAGATGGAAAGCTTGACCTCCACCCAATGGTTCATGAGCCCCAATTAGTTTTCCTTGCTTTACATTTATGTCTTGTTGGGTTCGTACTTTTGGCCTAACCAAAAACTTACCACACTTAATTTGGTCTCCAAAAAATCTTCAGTGAAGTGGACCCACCTCCTCCAAGTCTGTTATCTAATGTCTACTGAATCAATCCTGGGGAAAATCTTTGAGAAGATCATCAAGGAGCACATCTGTGATGGGCCGGTATCGGGGATGATGCTCAAGGGTAACCAGCACAGTTTCATTAAGGGCAGGTCATGTCAAACCAACCTGATTGCCTTTTATGATCAGGTCACAAAAGCATTGGATGCAGGTGTTGCCGTGGATGTAGTATTTCTGGACTTCAGCAAGGCCTTTGACACTGTCGACCACCCCATCCTCATTAAAAAACTAGGTGACTGTGGCATCAATGCCTACACGGTCAGATGGATTGCGAATTGGCTGAAGGGTCATATGCAGAGGGTGGTGGTGGATGGGTCATATTCAACCTGGGGGGAAGTGGGCAGCGGAGTCCCCCAGGGCTCAGTCCTTGGGCCCGCGCTGTTCAATTTCTTTATCAGCAATTTGGACAATGGGGTGAAAAGCAACCTGTTTAAATTTGCTGATGATACCAAAATATGGGGAGAGGTGGGCACATTAGCAGGGAGGGAGAGACTGCAGAAAGACCTGGATTGGTTGCAGGGGTGGGCTAACAAAAACAGGATG
>NW_005842073.1:1612414-1642802 GCF_000455745.1 Alligator sinensis
CTGGGGGTGTTTAAGAAGCAGCTTGATGCCTACCTGGCTGGGGTCATTTGAGCCCAGTTTTCTTCCTGCCCAGGCAGGGGGTTGGACCTGAAGATCTGCAAGGTCCCTTCCAACCCTACTTCTATGATTCTATGGTTCTATGATCCCTGGGCCCCTGTTGGCAATATCTGTCTAAATTGTTCTAATGTTACCAACTCCATGATTTTTTGTGGATGATTTAGACTCTGGCTTCAGTCACTGGTTGCATAAGCCTTTGAGGCATTGTTCTGAGAGTCTATGAAACTTTTCCATCTGGGAATGTCATTTGTATGCCTTCCCTGTATGTCCTATGCAATCTAGAAAGGCAAGCTTGAGACTGTCATAGTCGCATGCAGCCTCATCTCCCATGGCCTGGTAGGCTTCCTGAGCTTCCCGATTAGGAAGGGAGCTAGGTTGGTAGCCCATTGATCCTGGGCCTGTTGATACATTCTGCCTGTCAAAAGTCTCTAAAAATGCTTCAGACTCATTGGCAGGCCCCATTTTTGTTCTAGCCACCTCTAACTAGGCTAGAGAGCTGAACCTGCCTGTGTGCTGGGCTTCACCTGATCCAGCAGTCAAAGCATAAAGTGCTGCTGCTCCTCTTAGCATTTCTGCTGAAACTGTTCCTGTTGATTTTGGAACTGCTAAAACCCTTACTGGTGCTATTGGAACACTTGTCGCTGCTGCTGATACAGCCCCTCCAACCATTTTGATGTGGTCTTGGTGTCCATTTCAATAGCTAGGTCTTTACCACCTGTAAGTGGGTTGGTGTGCCTGCTGTCTTGTAGGTTGGCTTTGCTCTCTTGGGAGCTCCTCAGCCATTTTTCTATATATAGTCGTGTCACTAAACAAACAAAGAAGCAAGAAAACAAAACTCACAGCCCTTCTCTGGGTAGTGGGAGAGGCCATTTATCTCTGGCCCTGTACTGTCATGTGGCCCTTTTTGGTAGCTAGCTTATCTCAGTTCTACTCTGCCTTTTGGATATGAGCTGCTCCTTTCCCCAGCTTTCCACTCTCTGCTCCCTCCTCTGAGGTTTTAGCTGCTAGTGGGATATCCTCATTAGCTAACTTCCCACAGCCAGACTTGTACAACAGGGCTGTCTGCCTCCTATTAAAGGGTCAGACCACTCTGTTACCTGTATGTATGTGAGAGAAGACTGCTTTACTGGAGAAGGGGAGAGAAGTAGCAAACTGCAAAACCTGTAATTTTCATGGAAAGATTTTAAAAACTCAATTGTATATTCTTTTGACTTAAAAAAAGCAGAGTCCAGGATAGTAAGTCACATCATTCAGTCAGTAAATAAATTAGCCAGTCCATTAGCAGTTTCTGGAGGTCACAGGCACACAGCTGGATTTTCCTTTTGAACTAGTGATAGAAAAACATGAACAGAAAGACCTCTCGTGCTATTCTTAATGGCTACATTTGAAAAATGGGTAGGTATCTTTACACTATATGTACAATAGATCTTCTTACTGTTGATTTTTCTTTCTGCCATAGTCCAACTGCAATCCCACACTTACAGTTGTGACCTCCAAAAACTAATACTCTGTGATGGTCTTAGCTGATAAGGCATTGGACTCAGGAAAAAACAGGTTGTATTGCTAAGAGAAATAACTGTATGGATTGTCTAGGAATAATATTAATACCTTGTCTGTAAGGAGAAATTTAATGGATTTTGAGGCATGCAGATATTTCAGTGATGAGGCCCATATAAGTAGGTAGGTTGATTGATTGTAGTTTTATGTGTCTGGATTTAGAATCAAGTCAGTAGCTTAAACCTGAAAAATCCATATGTAAAGTGTTTGAGCCCCTAATAAAAACTCTTTCTTGTGTAACCTTAGTTGTCAATGTTAAAAATATTTAGAGAGCTGTTCTGAAGTGTCATTATTCATCTCTCAAAATGCCTTTTCATTGGTATATCCATTTCCTTCTTTATACTACAGGGCTTACTCTTGGTACTGTGTGGGGAAATGAAGGAAAGAGAATGGGGTTTCCTTTTGAAAAATGGATGGAATTGTATTTGGGACAAGAAAGAATAAACAAAATTGCAGAGTCTAACACTTGCTCTGCCCACATTCAACTGGTGATATTTCCGCTTATCTGCTTCATCCTTTAAAAAATGCCAGAATGTTACTGAATAAACCCCATGCAAAACCACCCCTCCAGCTTTGTGTTGCTTTTGACAAGAGTACATGAAGTCCTCTTATGTGTAAATGAACTGTGTCAAAATGGCTGTTCTTGTGCATTCCCTGCTGTTGGTTATTGGCAGGATGGCTTCAGGAGAGGTTACATTAGAGTCCATTCAACCAGGACTTTGGCAGCAGTGGTGGCCAGACTTTCAGTGCCAGTTCCCTCTCTTGTGACTGACCTTGCTTTCTTCTTGGCACTTACTGCAGTTCTATGCAAGAGCTGTTGGAGTATTTCAACATTTCAGTGGGAATATTTTTGCTAATGATTTTAAGCTCAGTATGATTTAGGTAATTCTCTGACAGTTTATCTGTACACTGAATTCTGAATTTGAGCTCCTTGAGTAACAGGCTTAGCCTTTGTAGTTTGGCGTTTTAACCTCCATAGTGGTTTAAAAACAGTGTTATTTGAGGACATATTCAACTTTTTGTTTATGGGTGTAATGAATTTATAGGTAATGGGTTACAAAAGAATAATCTTTCATGCTTTGTTGCTTATAAAGCAACAAATATCTCCTGAGACTGATTAAATGTTGCAGGTTTGCCTCAGTTTTAATCCATCCCAAAAGTCCTTTATTGTGAATATGCAATACCTAACGGAGATTATTGTGCAATAGTACCCAACAGGCAAAACAGAAGAAATTCCTGTGAAGGCTGGAAAAGCTGCAGTTCCACTTCCTCTGACTTTTCGGTCAGATAGTGGGGTCTAGGAACCTAGATTGCTAGGGAGGGATTAGTTTAAATAAGGATCCCCTATACTTTGGATGCTCTGTGACTAAATATTCTGTTTGAAGCTTGCATAATGCTTTTATTTGGTTTTCTTTTATCCTGAATCTATACAATATATAGTAAGAAATCCTGTTATAAGACCTGATTAGGACAATCCCCATTTTAACTTATTTTTATGCTGAATTTTTGCTCCATCCAGATCCATTTTTCAAGACATGTCAATCAGATTGCAATTGGTGAAAGTCATCTAAACACATATTGTAATATTCTTTGCCTTCATTTCAGAGGGTCTCATAAATTTGTGACATTTTTTGCCTACATTTAGAAGCATACATTGCTTCCACCTGATCCTTGTGGTAGAATGTACTATTGATCAGGATAAGTAAAAAACAAAACATACTCACCCCATTTTCACCCATACTGAAAATGGGTGTTGGGGAGAACAGAATGAGCATTTCAAATAGTGATTAGAACAGCCAGTTCTAATGCATCATTTTTATAACCCAGTAAAAAGTGTTTTCTTTATTATTTTTTTCAAAAGATATATTTGTCATAAGAGTAGAGCATTTAGTAGAGCAGGAGTGATATAAGTGTGATAGAATCCAGGTGGCCACTAAGTTAGCCATCGGGAATAACTGGGGATTTCCAGCCACTGGGTCCTAGGTGGTTTAAGCTCTGGAGTTTGAACAGACTAGTCATTGTATCAGTCTTGGAGTCCCTATGCTCACTCATGGGTTATAGACTTTTCTGTCTAGCAGCCCTTTGGTGTTCTAAAAACCACAATCCACTGAAAAGGAGTCACTGTCCTCCTTCAGAATCCCACCAAAGGTGTGAGCCTGGTGGTTTAAAGTTTAATTCCTCTTCAGGAGGCACATGACATAAATGAAAACATACACTAGTATCCTATTACCCACTGGCCTATAAGGTAATTAGAGGTGGCTTTTCATCAGTCCCTCCTGTTGGAGCTATTACATTTTGTATAAGAAACAAGAAATAAGTTATTGAGGACCCTGCTGCATGTTCAAATTAGAGCTGACTTGGTGACTGGTGCCTCCTGGGGTTGGGGGGGCACCGGGGTCCCCCCGGTGGCCAATTGCCAAGCTGGGGTGGGGGCAGTGCGCTCCACAATGAACCTGGAAGTGGACCAGAGTATGCGGGGGTTCCCTGCACTCTTGTGGAATGCTCCATCTACCCCAGCATTGCAGCATTCATGAGCTGTGCTGGTACCTCAAGGTATGTAGAAAAAAAACTTTTAGAACTGTGTCTATGGCCAAATTGCTGATTTGCTGAATCAGAATTTAATCTTCAGATTCAGCCGAATTGAATCAGGGACATTGGTCCAAATCAAGTAATCGAATCACTGTCCCCAATTCAGGCCGAATCTAAATTGAATAGGGCCCGCTTTGCACGTATGGGTCTAGTCTCTGCTCCGCTGAGGATTATTTAGTGAATAGACTACAAGAGAGGTGCCTGCATATGAGAGCGAAAAAATCCCATCTCAGACTACGTAACATCCAGGTTGTTAGGGCTCTTTCCTGAGAGGAGAAGGATATAAGTTCAGAGAGAGAAGGGAAATGTGGGAGGATGCCATCACCATCACCTATTCTCTTATGTAAATATAATCATTAATTTAATTTGATTTTTGTAAAAAGCCTGAAATAAAAGCTTTTCATTTTGACAAGAAAAAATGTAAAACTCAAGTTGATTTTTTTTTCAGTTTAGCTGCTAAGTTGGGAAAAAACATGTCCTCATAGCTCTTCAGTCCCCTTAATAAATGAGAAGGTTCACAGTATAGCTTATTAAAAGTCACTTGAACCTATTGGGTCAATCTAGCTTTCTTGCTTGATTTGTTTTGAAAGAGACCTTGACACGAGCAAATTATTTATTTCTATTCTCTTGCAATTCATTAAAATAACCATTAAAGAATTGTCCAGGTCATCAGGGGTCAGTAAATCCATAGTGAAAGGCTGAAACTGCATTTATGACTGCATCAGAGAGCAAGTAAAATAATTTAATGTTTAGTAATACGCAAAAACAACTAAGACATGATCACTGAACTTTCTGGACTGTGCCTGTTCCAACTGTTTTAATTTACTTTGAATTATGATTTATTTTACAAACTTTTATATAGAAGGATTAAAAGGGACACTTAAAATAAAAGACAAAAACCTTAAGCTTGGAGAGAACATTCAGTGGCTTGTGTTTTAGGTGTGTGAGATTTCCTTGGCATACTTTGCTTGCGTCTTGTTTGCAGTTTAGATAGAGCAGTGAAATTAATTGGGAAAAAGTGAATTTTTAAAAATACAAATTTTAAGAGAGAAGGCTTGTGTGAGTAAGTTGTCAGTCTTGTCAATGAAATAACAAACTTTCTCATGTGACTGCATGCTAATTATGCTTTCACATATTAAATAACTGGTTAAAGTATGCTACAACAGCACTCCTGGTTAAACTTCTCTTGAGCCTATCTAATTTATAAATATGCAGTTTCAGGTTTTAAAGGGCAGCTGATTTTCATGCATTGTTATAAGTGGATTTACAATTCAGGTATTTGGACATCTATGTAGTTAATTGTTTGAGCAGCAGCCTGCACAGATCATTTTGCAAGCCAAAAAATGCCTTAACTTGTATTCTGTCAAGAGAAGTAGTTATCTGCATTTTAGTTTGAAGTTAGGCAGAAGGAAGACACTGGCATGCAATGCAGGCAACAAAGCCCATCGGTGAAAATGGAAATGGAGGCATCAGGCTATGAACCACTTTTCACAGCTGGGCCTATGAACTTCACTTCATCAGCCTCCCACGTACAGAAACTCATGGACTCAATATAGACAGTGGAATTCTGACAAACTACAACCTGCTGGACATATGACTCCCTAGGTCCATTTCCATTTCTACTGATTGGCTTTCTTGCCTGCATTGCACGCCAGCCTCTGCCTTCTTTACTATTCCTTCCATTCAGGAACAGCACACAGACACACCAACTGCAGGTGCTTCCTCAGCCTGACAAAGGGTTTTTCAACCCAAAAGCTGGCATCCCAGGCAGCTAAGCTGAGCTCACCTGGATCCTCACAACTCCCCTGCAACCAGATAGCCTCAGGCCTGTCAAAGACGTGATGGGTCTGGGCTTTCCCCTGCCAGGACTGTGTGCGTGTATGTTGTGGCTCAAAAGGGTTTGAGGCAGGGCAAGAGGCACATGCACGCTCATGTGGACGTGCCCAATGAGAGCAGGCTTTTCCCCCCTTTTCCCCCTTCCTCTCCCTATGCTCCTGAAGGCAAGCCCAGCTTCAACTTCGAAACTTGAAGCATTTCAAAACTTTTGAAACATTTTGACTGCCCTCGTTTCATTTTGAGGTTGTTTCTAAGCCCTTTGTTTCATTTTGATTTTGCTCTTTCAAGCTCAAAATGAGTCGAAACAGTGTCAAAATGAAACAGTCAGCAAAATTTCCTACAGCCCTACTTTTTAGGTGCCATTTGATCCTTGGCTTTTTCCACCACAGATATTTATACATGGCATTAAGTAAGATGGTAGTGTAACAGTTATGTTGAAGCTGTGATGACACTAAGTAAGTTGAAATAAAATTATATGCATATCTAGCTCTATATCAAATTACTAAACCATGCTTTCTGAAATGCCAATTGCTGACTTCTCAGAAATGGTGGTAGCCTATTCCTTAGGCCCCAAAATCCCTTTCTTGTATCCTGGATTTAGCTCTCTTTTATCTAAATAGATGGAATGCTGCTAGTTAAAACATATCACCAGTCCTGATTAATTCAACAGAGAACATCAGACATATTTGCCAATTTATCAGAGTTTGCTAAAACAAAGGTTTTCTCATTGCAGCTACGAAAGTAGTTGGGGTAAGATACAATACTGGCAACCATTTTGTATGATCCTACAAACTTGGTGAGACTGAGAGCTGGAATTACTATGATGGAATTTTACAATTAAAAAAAGTAGGATATGGAGATATATCAGCAACTGACGAAGTTCCAAAGGTCTTAGGAAGGAAAGCATTCCAAGCCATGTTGTTGTTGTATGAATGTCTCAGAAACAATGATATCAGTAAGGACACACACAGATAGTTAAATACATACAAAGCCTCACTCTCAAGGAATTAAGAGCACTGTACTAGTGCTAATGCAGGTCAGGTTAGGTTCGCCTGATATCATCACTTAAAGTAGATGGAACTACCTGCGATTATTATTGTGGAGTGCTGGATAGTGGTTAAATAACCTAGCAATCCCTAGGGTGCCAATGGCTTTGTGCAGAAGAGCACTTTAGAGGGAGATGCTAGTCTTACCCCTGGTGGAGGAAATGCCACTAAAAAGTTGTAGAACTGAGATCCATTCCATGATAAAGTAGACTGGGTTCTTCAATCTTGGTCAGGAGCCAGTTTAGGAGTGGAGCCCTGATGGATGGACAAATGAATGATCTCTCTTGCTCAGGCAGCTCCTTCATCCAAGCTGGTTCCAAATGTATTGCCTTTGCTTTGGATTAAACCAGCAAGGCTGAGAGGGGGGCACTGGTGTGTGGGCACCTCAGTGTTTCCATATACACTGCCCAGGCTTTTGCACCCTGGAGAGGTCATTTCAGCTTTGCTTTATCTTTCAAGGGAGGAAAATGTTCAGTGACCTGATGTCTCACTTGGCATAATTCTATTGTCTTGTGGGACAGACAGGAGCCTAATACAACTATTGAGTTAGCTGTCTATTGTTACAGTGTTACCAGTGGTCCATAGGCTCCCTAGTTTTACTGCATCCTGGAACATCATTACATGCTCTTTGATTTTTATTTTCTTCACATTATTTACTTAAGCTTGAGAGTCCTTGAGTCCATCTATTCCTGTTGAGTGTTATGTGGTATTTTTGTTTAGCTTTTTTTCTAATATCACCATAGTTTAGAACATACTCTTGATTTTTTAAATATTTTTGAAAATGCTCTGCTTGAATAACCATCCATAAAAAAAGTGGGAAGGAGAAGGCTCTTTAAAATTCATTTGTCATCTGTATGGGGTAATCTACCCTTTCTTTTAGGGGAAAAAGAGTACATTGGAATGATAGAGGGAGAGATTATAACAAAACAAGAAAACAAAAAACCTTTCTGCTTTAAGGACTTGTTAGGAACCAGGAATGTATCAGTGATAATATTCTAGCTCATGAAATATATAAGGATTTTGAAATGTAAATGTTTGGTTTTATTTTGGATTGTAAATTCTGCTTTAGTTATTTTTTTTCCTGCAAGATTAGGACTGATTAGATTGAAGTGATCCACTTTTAAACTAATTTGGATAATTCTGTTTCAGGAATTTTGTTATATAGCATTGAACGCAGAGATATTTGCAATTGCCATTTGTGCAATTTGTACAGTTAAATCTGTCTTAATGACTCTTTTTTAATGTTGGTTTCCTGTCAGAAAGTTTTCAGCTACTGCAGGGATTTTTGTCTCAATGTGTTAAACATAGCATGCGTATGGCCACCCTGTGAACATGTTAGTAGCTAGCTTTTGGAATGTTTAGAACAACTTGCATGATGGGAAATAATACCTAAGGGTGACATGCTCCTTTAAGCCCACCAAAAGAAAGGTACCATGTCTGTGAAGAATTATGCACAAAATGAATTAAAGAAGTTGCAGGAGAAATGCATGATAGATTTCCTTGCATCATGTTATTTTGATGTTACTTTTTGTCATAGTACACATGGGACCCGGGTTTTAAAATGAGCAGCTAGTGTGAGGCCAGATCATGTAAAGCTAAATTAATCTCTGATATGACTTTATGGCTCATTATTTCTTACCCCTGCCATGGCTGTGACTCACCTGTCTGTTTATGAATTGGCTTGATATTGAACTATTAGGCAAGAGTAATTTAAAAATTAGTTTCAATATTAATACCATGACTATGTTTTATATTCTTTCACTAGGAGAGTCTAGCAAGATGCTGTATCTCTTTACTCTGTATCTGCCTGAGAGCAAAGAGAATGGACCAATAACTTGCCTAAAGTCACATACAGTGAATAACAAATTATAACGATGATGTTTATTAGAACTAAGAAATAGCATTCTTTTTGGCTGAAAGATATATGCTTATTCTGCAGATAAAATTAAAAGTAACAAAGCTGTGTGTGTATTAGCAAAGCAAAAGACTATAATCTAGTTAGTCTAATGTTAATAATGTGTCATATCAAATCAGTTACTTTTTAAAACCATTTTAAAGCAATCCTAATGCGTGACATAGCAGATGGAGAGCTGATTCTGCAATATTCTGTGGCTGATCAAAATAATCTGAGAGATGAGTTACTTCATCAATTAAGCCAGAAATAAAAGCCATTAAGGTAAAATGGCAGCGTGGGATTCAACTATAGTGAGGCAGTATGCATGCCCCATAACACACACCACTGGGGAGAGGATGAGGGGAAGAAAAGTCATCATGGCTGGTGGTGGCCAGGCGCCCTACCCTTCATTAATTTTATTACTAGAATTCACACCTAGCTTGTACCTGCCCTGTGGCTAAAATTAATTTTAATCAAAACATAATATCTAAGAAAGCATTATTGGTAGGTTGAGAAAGAAATAGAAGTAAAGAGATAAAATTTATTAATAAAACAATCAATAAAATGCCCCACAGACTGGGTGATGTGATAAGCTATTCACATGTCTGTATACACTGATGGACCTTGCTGTAGCACAGCAGCATTCCTGAAAAGATATGTTCTGATTGGCTTAGAAAATGAAATTATTTAGCCAATCAGAGACCAGTTCAAACTTTTAGAAAGCTGCGATATTTTGATTCAAGTAATTTTATAAGCCTGATGGATCCATTCAGTTGAACTATTTATCTTTAGTGCTTCCATCAATGAATCAATATTATTTATGTGACTGGCTGACACTTATTTAATGTGGTATATTGTATGATACATGAAAAATGCATTTTTGGTTTTAGAGGTGATTGACTGATGGTTACCATCATTCATATTTTGCCTGTTACAATTCATATTTTTTCTATACACATTAAATTTACTATTAATGATTAAAGATTTTCTTAGTTCCTTTTCTGACAGCACAGATGATTAAAGCTGCAGGCAGCATATTGCAGGGAAGGATTCAAGCTTGTTTATCCATCTGTGATCTTCTTTTGCAGGCTATCTCTAAATGGATTTAAACAGAATATAAATGAGTAAACACAGTTTGAATGAGTTATTGATTAGCAGAGAGGAGTTAACCTAATAAAAATATATTTTAAAATTGGTAATCAAGGGAATGATTTTTTGTGCTCATGGCAAAATTGGCAGTCTATTTGAAATGAGATTACTACATTCTAATATAATAGAATGCTATAATATATAGTTCCGATAATTAAAACTTGCAATTCATTTGCAATTAAAAATCCAAAAGTGAATAAGGTGTCTGTTACATGAAAAACCTCTCTCCATGACTTTTGAAAGAGTAATCCTAGTGCCATTTAAATATAGAGATAAAACTAGTGTTTTGGGGGAAAACTTCTAAGAATCCTTGAAAATACCTAATAAAATTATTCTGATGTGCATCTTTTAAAACTAAACCATATTTTGCATCATGGTCCACTGAATAGCACAGGGCTGGGAGTCAGGACATCTCTGCCACTGGCCTGCTGGGTGATCTGGAGAAGTCATTTATACTCTGAGACTCTGGTTACCTATGGTGACCTTGACTCCCTTTGTGAAGTGCTTTAGATCTACTGAAAATCACTATAAGCATCATTATATAAGTATCAAAATGTGCTACTTAATATGATTTGAAGATACTTGTCCCATGAAAATTCCTACCTATGCTGTGATAAGCACATGTTTTACTGCTTGAATACAAGAATGCTCATGTTTAAGTGCAGGTAACATGTCCTAAGCGTTATGTGCAACATGGCCCCATGTCTGTTATTTCTGGCTCTGCTGCTACCCTGATGGGTGACTTTCCCCTCACCTTGCCTATGTTTTCTCATCTGTTTGTTAATTATGAATGATTATATATCAGCCAGGGGCAATTCTTTGGGCTGGAAAGTGACACTTAGAGAGTTTTAGTGAGCTGTCATGGGCCAGGTCTCCACCCTTTCCGCCCGGCCTGCAAGAGCTCACTAAAACTTCTTAATTGGCTTTGTCCTGTGCTCATCTGGGCAGATGGGATGGGGCTGTGGGCAGGCAAGGAGTGGCATTTGGGAGCGGAATGGGTGGGTGGGGCCGGGGCCTGGGACAAACCTGTGATCTGCGTCCTACATGCCCTTGCCCACAGATCTGGCACCATTCGCAGGGATGTACAGGCAGTGTATCGTGTCTCTGCCCCAATTCCAAACCTGGCCATGTGCTGTCATAGCTCTATTATCCTGATCCTAGCCCCAGCCCTGACCCTGACCTGCCCACCCATCCTGCTTCCCTTCCAGACACCACTTCCCACCCTCCTGTGGCTCCACTCTATCCATCCAGCTGAATGCACCCTGCCCACACAGGTCCAGGCCAGTATCCATGGAGGCCCCACTTGCCTGCTCTGTCCAGCACCCCCAGCAGTGAGTGTGGAGCAGATGGGTGAGGGAGGTTGAGCATCTGGGCTAGGTCCAGCAGTGACAGCGGCAGAGACTGGCAGCAGCAGCTGGAAGGAGCCACCACTGTGGGGGCTGCCAGGAAGTGAGTCTGGCTGCCACATCACCCCAGCCCTACTGTATGTGCCATAGCCTGGGCTGCCCCTGCACCTGGGCTAAGTGGGACCAAGGTGCAGGGGCAGATAAAATCCTTTGGCAGGCTGGATCCAGCCTGTGGATCAAATTTTGCTCACCCCTGTGATAGATCATTTTAAAGCATTAGGTATAGACATTACACTTATAGCGTGTTAAGTGGGATAACTCACATGACTGGAGCACTGTCATGGATGGGCACAAACTGTTCAGGAAGGGCAGGCAGGGGAGAAAAGGAGAAGTTGCATTTTATATAAAAGAACCATATGATTATTCAGAGTGCCAGTATGAAACTGGAGATAGGTCTCTTGAGAGTCTCTGAGTTAGGGTCAGAAGGGAAAGCAACAAGGGTGATGTTGTGGTGGGGGTCTGCTATAGAACACCAGACCAGGAAGAAGTTGTGGAAGTATGGTGCATGTGCTGGAGCGGCTAACTAGGGGCCATGCTCTTCTTCATGGGCGACTGGTGTCTCGAGTTGGGGGGGGGGCATGTGACCCCCCTGACACCAGTCAGCTCCTGGGGCGGGGGTCCCCCAGTGGCCTATTTCACTTCTGGAAGTGGTGTGGCTGCTTTTGGTGGCTGCCCCACACCCTGGCCAGTGCTCGCAGGTGGGGCACAGGCGCTCCCACCTGTCCCCCTACCCATCACCTAAACAGGAAGTGTGGCCTGAAAGGGGGTACACATGCACCCCTGTGGACCCCCTATGCATTGCCACTGCTCGTCTTGACCTGCTGCTCACAAACAGGGAAGAATTGGTGGGGAATATAGTAGTGGATGGCAACTTGGGCAGCAGTGACCATGAGATGATTGAGTTCAGGATCCTGAGGAAAGGAAGGATGGAGACAAGCAAAGGAAGAACCCTGGACTTCAGAAAAGCAGACTTCAATTCACTCAGGGAACTCATGGGCAGGATCCCCTGGGAAACCAGTCTGAGGGGAAGAGGAGTCCAGGAGAACTGGCTTTACTTTAAAGAAGGCTTGCTGAGAGTGCAGGAACAAACCATCCTGATGTGCAGGACAACTAGCAAATATGGCAGAAGACAAGCTTGAATTAGCAGGGAACTCTTCAGTAAACTATGGCAGGTCACTCTTGGTGCCTGCCACTTTAAGGGCTGAGCCAAGCAGCCAGCAGGTGCTTGATTGCAGTGGCCATTTTAGATCTCTGGCCACCTATATAAACAGAGCAGTTCACTATTGGCAGGCCAGGCAGTAACACTGCTTGGCTGCAAGGCTGAATGCAATACCCTGGAGGTAAGGGCAGGAGCTGTAGGGGATGGTTTGGTGGCTCCTGGTCCTGGGCATGACCTACAACTGCACCCTGCCGGGAGTGGGTAGCCTGGTGGGGCTCTCAGTGGCCTGGGAGCCCCCAGGAAATACCAGGCCAGTTACCACCCAAGGGGAAGGTGGGTTAAGGCACCTTAATAAACCCAGGTCCCACAACCAGGTGGGTTTCCCCATGGTAGGGCCAAGAAGGCAGACCCAGGTTAGAAAGCGGGCTATAGATTCAGAAGCTTGACTTAGAATACCCTTCACTTGTCAATGCTGGGGCCAGGACCAGAATGGTCAAAAGGGCCAGGGGCACACCATGGGGGATTCCCAGAGCTGAGGGCCTGGGGTTTCCAACTGGCCTTGGAGGTGAGGCCAAGGCCTGTGTGGCCAAAGGTCCGGGGGGGACCACACCCAAGAGAGGAAAGAGTTCAGGGAGCTAGGCAGCCCAGAATGAGGGCAGAGTAGGCCACCTGATTAGAGGGAATCTAGTTGGGACTCTGGCCTGGAGGATTCTAGGGCCCAGTGTGGGGCTGGTGATGTTATAAGATCTGTGGATGCCATCTATGAAACTTGGGCTGTGGTGTAGGGGAGGAACAGAGCCACAAATAGTGCCCCCTGGCATCAGGGCAAGAAATGGGCAGCCTTCCACCTAATTAATAACATAATTATGTAACAATGAGGCATGGCAGAAGGGAAGGTGGGCAGTTGGCCCAGAAACAGGTGGGCGGGCCATTAGTAGACCTGGCCTGAGAACGCTCCTTGTTGCATAAACTAATTAAAAAAAGGCAGCTTATAAGAAGTGGAATTTTGAGAAAATAACTAGGGAAAAATATAAGAGCATTGCTCAGGCACACACAGATGAAGTCAGGAAGGCTAATGTGCAACTGGAGTTATATCTAGCAAGGGATGGGAAGGGTAACAAGGAGGGTTTCTACAAGCATGTCAGTAGCAAGAGGAGGATCAGGGAAAGTGTGGCTCCATTACTGAAGGGGGAAGGCAACCTTGTGACAGAGGGTGAAGAAACGGATGAAGTGTTCAATGCCTTTTTTACCTCAGTCTTCACAGGCAAGTTCAGCTACCAAACTACTACACTGGGCAGCACAGCCTGGGGAGGAGGTGAGCAGCTTTCAGTGGTGAAAGAACAGGTTAGGGACTGCTTAGAAAAGCTGGACATGTCCAAGTACATGGGGCAGGATAGAATGTACCCAAGGGTGCTGAGGGAGCTGGTTGACATGATTGCAGAGCCATTGGCCATCATCTTTGAAACTCATGGTGATCAGGAGAGGTCCCAGATGATTGGAAAAGGGGCAAACATGGTTCCCATATTTAAGAAAAGGAAAAAGGAGGATCCTTGGAATTACAGACCAGTCAGGCTCACTTCAGTCCCTGAAAAAATCATGAAGCAGCTCCTCAAGGAATCAATTTGTAAGCACTTGGCAGGGACAAAGTTGATTAGGAACACTCAGCATGGATTCACTAAGGGCAAATCATGCCTGGTCAAAATGATTGCCTTCTGTGATGAGATAACTGGCTCTGTGGACATGGGGAGACCACTGGATATGGTTTACCTTGATTTTAGCAAGGCTTTTGATACTGTTTCCTTTGGCTCTGGGCTCTAGTCAAATAAAGGGATTAATTTTTGGTTTAACTGTTGAGTTTTAGCTCTTTACACTAAATGCATGCAGCGTAGCTACACTGAAAAAAAAAAAAAGAGCTCATTAATGACAGCCTCTGATTCCATTCTCGTAGGCAAGCTAAGGAAGTGTGGGCTGGATGAATGGACTGTAAAGTGGATAGAAAACTGGATGGAGCATTGGGCTCAGAGTAATCAATGGTTGATGTCTAGTTGACCGCTGGTATCAAGTGGAGTTCCCCAGGAGTCAGTCCTTGGACCAGTTTTGTTCAATGTCTTCATCAGTGACCTGGAAGATAGCATAGAGTGCACCCTCAGCAAGCTTGCACATGACACCAAGCTGGGGAGCATAGTAGATATGCTGGAGGGTACAGCTAGGATTCAGAGTGACCTAGGCAAATTGGAGAATTGGACCAAAAGGAATCTCATGAGGTTCAGCAAGGACAAGTGCAGAGTCCTTCACTTAGGATGGAACAATCCCATGCACCGGTACAAGCTGGGGGCTGACTGCCTGAGCAGCAGCTCTGCAGAAAATGACCTGGGGGTGACAGTGGACAGTAAGCTGAATATGAGCCAGCGGTGTGCCCTTGTTGCCAGCAAGGCAAATGGCATCCTGAGCTGCATTGGTAGGTGTGTTGCTAGCAGCTCAAGGGAAGTGATTCTTCCTCTCTATTCAGCCCTGATGAGGCTACATTTGGAGTACTGTGTTCAGTTTTGCGTCCTCCACTATGGAAGGGATGTGGGAAAATTGGAGAGAGTCCAGTGGAAGGTGACAAATATGGTAAGGAGAGCTGGGGGACATGACTTACAAGAAAACACTGAGGAAACAGGGCTTATGTAGACTAGAGAAGAGGACATTGAGAGGGGACTTAATAGCAGCCTTGGGCTATCTGAAGTGGGGCTCCAAAGATGATGGAACTAGACTATTATCAGTTCTGGCAGATAAGAGAATAAGGAGCCAATGGTCTCAAGTTACAGCAAGCAAAGTTTAGGTTAGATGTCAGGAAGAATTTTCTCAGTAGAAGGGTAGTAAAACACTGGAACAGGTTGTGGCAGAAGGCCACCTCTGTTTCCCCCCTAAAATTCTGCTCTGTGACAATTTGGTTAGGATGGCAGAGGCCCAGCAGATGACCTATCTCTTACACTATCTCTTTAGGTAACCTGAGCTGGATACATCCCTGAGGGAGGGGGGGGAAACCAGCTCCCTCTGCCTATGTGACAGGCATCACATACCTGGGTGAGGGGCTTGGGCACCCTGGTGGGCTAGAGACTGCCAGTCTGCCCAGCAACAAGTGATGCATTTCAAATTGGTTGGCTGACAGCCAACATGTGCTGGCCTCCATTGGACCAGGTAAATGAGGTTATAAGGGCTATATAAGTTAAGGACTGCCCAGGAGAAGAGGGCAGCAGCCATGAGGAAAACAGAGTGAGAGCGGGACCTTCTGAAACTTGCTCTCTCTCTCAAAACTCATGATCAAGAAATTTGCTTCCAGAGGGAATCTCCACCTACCTCTGGATGATACTTGTGAGTAAGCTACCTGAGATCTAACTAGAAATATATTTTGCAGTAACTCAAATGCATGATCAAAGGCTACTCCAGCCACCCTGTTAGGGTGGAAATCTCTATGGGATTTCTCTGATACTACACGATGCTGTACCCTATTCCAACCCTACTGCTGGTAACCCATAAAGTTCTCCTTTGTATCTAGCATGGGAGACTTATTGGGAGTGGGTCTAGATTATGCCTTCGGGTCCCTTTGGTTCAAGTGACTAAGGGAGACCACTACTTGTGCTGCTGACTGAAGGAAGCACTCCCAAGTTCTTGAAGTGAGTCGAGTACCTTCAAGGGCTACTAGGCTACTACGCAGAGCCAGAATCAAGCCCATCCCTGGGTGATAGTAGCTCTACCCCCAGGCTAGAGTATGGTCTAGGAAGGGGGTTGGCCAGATGTGAGGCACCCCTAGAGAGGCACTCGGAGCCTGGAAGGTGGTCAGACACAGTGAGGTGGGTGGCTCAATGCAAGAGCACCCCCTACTGGCCTGCCACACAGGTTGCCCAGAGAGGGGGGGGAAGCTCCATCTTTAGAGGTTTTCAAAACTGGGCTACACAAATCTTTGGCAGGGATGATCTAATTGGGGTTGGTCCTGCTTTGAGCAGGGGGTTGCACTAGATGACCACCTTGGGTCCCTTTCAGTCCTAACTTTCTATGATTTTATGAAGTGCACAGAAAGTGCTTCACAGCTGTAACAGAACAGACATTCACAATATAAAGTGCTTTAAAAATGGTGGATCCTGTTCCAAGTTAACGCTCGATGGATGTGGTATCAGAATAAGGTGCTTTAGATTAGAGCACTTTTTTAAAAAGGCTCCATCTCCTTCCTGCATGGCTGAGTGAGGGGTAGGGGAAGGGAGCACCTATGCTGTATGAGCCCAATGATTGCTGGTACATGTCTTGGGGGAGGGAGGGCAGTTCCATATGGAAGAGGGGCTCCCCACAGCTCCCAGCCCAGTCTCTGGACAGCTGCAAGCAGCTGTACCTGACTGCCCAGCCCAGCTTTTGGCTGCGCTGGAACTGGGGATGGGGAAGGGAACCCCTCTGTTGCATGGCCCCTCCCAGATTTCTGGATTGGGTTTTGGGGCAGGCTTGGGAAGGCTGAGGGGGGATCTTGTGAAAGGTATACAAATTCACCGGGGGGGGGGAGGCAGCAGCAGGGAATAGGCGATGCTCTATTTACCAGGGCACCCCTTGGAATAACCAGGAACAACGGCCACAAGCTGATAGAGAATAGATTAAGGTTGGACATCAGAAAGAACTTCTTCATTGGTAGGGTTGCCAGAATCTGGAATGGGCTTCCAAGGGAGGTGGTACTCTCCCCTACCTTGGGGGTGTCTTCAAAAAGAGACTGGACGAGCACCTGGCTGGGGTCACATGACCCCAGCACTTTTTCCTGCCATGGGGGGTGGGGACCTGGGCTTTGTCCCGTCAGGGGGGGGGGGGGAGGGAGTTGGACTTGATGATTCATGGAGGTCCCTTCCAATTCTAGCATCTATGAGAGATTCCAAATCCCTTCCCTATGCCCCCCTTGCCTGGGCTGCACACTGACTTGACCCAGCAGAGGCCAGCTGTGGGGAGAGAGACCCTAGAGCCCTTCCCCCAGAAGCACCCTCCACCAAGCAGTGGCACACTGGGGCCAGGGCAACTATGGGAACAGAAACCCCCTTTCCCCACCCCCTGCATCTCCCTTAGCAAGGCTCTGTGCCAGAATGGAGTTGGAGGCTGTCATTAATGAGCTCTTTTTTAAATTAAGTATAGCTAAGCTGGATGTATTTAGTGTAAACAGCTAAAACTCAACAGCTAGACCAATAATTAATTCCTTTATTTGACTAGAGCCCAGAGCCAAAGAAATCTTCTTTAGGGAGTTTGCCTGGAAATTCTCACCTTTCTCTGTAAACTTGTAAGAAGAGGCAGTTTAGCATGAAAAAGGGAACCTTTGGGGACCAAGGAGCAGTGAACCAGCCAACTTGCAGGGGAATTTGTTAGGGAAGGTCTGCTTGGAAAAAGGGGCAGGAAGAGAGAGGCAGCAGATTAAGAGACCCAAGAAAATGGCTGGAGGATGTTACAGTTCCAGAGCCACTGCCACTGCCACTGTCAGCTCTTCCTTTGCTTGTATCTGTGAGGTGTCTGTCCAGGCAAGAGGACGCACTGTCAAAGCCTCCACCCAGGTCCTGGTTTGGTGCTGTGGAGGCTGTGGCTTGCAGGCTCCATCAAGTGACAGCTAAGCCGGGGAATGCCCGTGATGTGAGTGGTGCCTCCTGGTGTTGTTCCTTGGGAAGGATGCAAGATTGCTACAGGAGGAGCTGGCAAGGCCCTGAAGCATCCTTTGCCACAAGGACTTCATTATTTTTATGCTGGAGGAAACCTCTAGGACTGTGGAGTAAGGACTGCCAGAGGCAGCACTAAGAAAATGAAGAGGATATGGACTCTCAGGAAGGTGAAAGTTGAGACCTCTGGTAGCAAGCAGAAGTCTTCACCTCCACCTAAACAGTTTGCCTAGAAAACAGATATGAAGCCCTAACAACAGAGGAGGAGCATGTTCTGTTGGTAGAAACAGCTAGGCCAGGCATCCCCAAGGTTGGAAGGATTGATACCACTACCACCAAGGGGACTTGATGAGTGGTGGTGGTTAGAAACACCCTTCTGCAAGGGATGGAGGTATCCATCTGCTGTCCTGTCCTGTTGTCTTGAGAGGTCTGCTGCTTGCCCTGAGCCCAGATCTGAGATGTCACAGAAAAATTACTGAGTCTTTTCTGGCCATCTGACTACTACCCGATGGTGTTCAAAGGATGAGCAGCAATAATACTGCTAAGCATAACCCTGAGATGATCAAAAGTGACTACAGGGCTCTGGGTGCAAGAATGAAGGAGGCAGGGGCTCAGGTGGTGTTCTCCTCAATCTTCCTTGTCAAGGGGAAGGGTCCAGGCCGGAGCAGACACATCCTGCAGCTCTCTACATCAATGCATGGCTGCACAGATGGTGTCGCCAGCAGGGCTTTGGCTTCTTTGACTATGGGGTGTTGTTCCAAGAAGAAGGATTTCTAGGAAGAGAAAGGATCTGCCTGATGAGAGGGAATTGCATCTTCACAGAGACTTGCTAATCTAGTGAGGAGGGCTTTAAACTAGGTTCACCAGGGGATGGAGACCAAAGACCTGAGGTAAGTGGGAGAAAAGGGTGACCTGGAAGAAGAGCCAAGCAGAAGGAGGCAACCGGGGAGGCCTTCTCATTTTTATGAGAAAGTAGGGCAATTGACTAGTTACCTCAGGTGTCTGTACACAAATGTACAGAGCCTGGGAAACAAATAGGAAGAACTGTAGGTCCTTGCAAAGTCATGGAACTATGATGTGATTGCAGTAGTAGAGACTTGGCAGGATAGCTTGCATGACTGGAGCACTGCCATAGATGTGTGTAAACTGTTCAGGAAAGGCAGGCAGGGGAAAAGAGCAGGAGGAGTTGTGCTTTATGAAAAACAGCTGTGTGATTGCTCAGACCTCAATTATGAAATGGGAGATAACCCAGAGACTTCCAACTGGTCTAAGATCACAATGGAGAGAACCAAGGGTGACTGCTATAGACCACCAGACCAGAAGGATGAGGTGGATGAGACTTTCTTCAAACAGCTAGCAGAAGTTTCCCAATCACAAGTCCTGGGTCTCACTGGGGACTTCAAGCTCCCTGACATCTATGGGAAGGACAAAACAGCAGTGCACAGGCAATCTGGGAAGTTTTTAGAGAGTGTTGGGGACAACTTCCTGGTGCAGTGTTGGAGAGGTCAACTAGGGGCCAAGCTCTTCTTGACCTGCGGCTCTCAAACAGGAAAGAATTAGAGGGGAGTGTAGAAGTAGATGGCTTCTTGGGGGTAGCAACCACAAGATGACAGAGTTCAGGATCCTGAGGAAAGGAAGAAAGAATAACAGAAGAGTAAGGACCCTAGAGCAGCATTTCTCAGCCTTTTCCATCCCATGGCACACTTAGATTAAAAAAAAAAGTTTAAAATTGCGGCACACCACCCCCTCCCCTTGCCCCCAACAGATAATAAGGCTGCTGTCACCATGCACCATCCCATGCTGCCGCTGCTCTGTGGAGTGAGGGAGGGGAGTGGCATGTGGCACTGGCTGGAGCCACGCCCTGTCAGGAGCCACACCCCCCCCAAAAGCATTATGGACAGATGGGCACACAGACAAATGGACTAAGCCCTATATATAGAGAGAGATATATATCTATAATATGGTGTAACTTTTCCAAAATTCTGTGGCACCCCTGTACCAGTTGGGTAACGCTGACCTAGACTTCTGAAAAGCAGATTTTGACTCACTCAGGGTCGAATCCCCCAAGTGGGCAGGATCTCCTGGGTGGCCAATCTGAGGTGGGGAGGAGTCCAGGAGAGCTGATTGTACTTTAAAGAACCATTACTGAGAGTGGGGTTCTCAAACCATCCGTATGTTCAGGAAGACTAGCAAGCATGGCAGAAGACCAGCTTGGCTGAGCAGGGAACTGTTCAGTGAGCTAAAACACTGCTTATAAGTGGAAACTTGGAAAAACAACTAGGAAGGAGTATAACATTATTGCATGGGCATGCAGGAATGAAGTCAGGAAGGCTAAAGCATACCTGGAGTTGCAGCTAATGGGGGTGTGAACAGTAACAAGAAGAAGATCAGAGAAAGTATGGATCCCTTACTGAATGGGGAAGGCAACCTAGTGACATAATGATACAAGTGCTTTATGATTCTTTTAATTTCACAGGCAAGATCAGCTCCCAGCCTAATGGACCTGGCAGCACAGTTTGGGGTGGAGATGAGCAGCCAACAGTGGTTAAAGAACAGGTTGGGGACTATTTAGAAAAGCTGGACATGCACAAGTCCATGTGGCTGGATGCAATGCACTTGAGGGTGTTGAAGGAATTGGTCGATGTGATTGTAGAGTTGCTGGCCATTATCTTTGAAAACTCATGATGGTTGAGAGAGGTCCTGGATGCCTGGAAGAGGGCAAATATATAGTGCCCATCTTTAAGAAAGAGAAGGAGGAGGATTTGGGAAACTACAGACCAGTCAGCCTCACCACTGGAAAAATCATGAAGGAGGTCTTCAAGGAATCCATTTGTAAGCACTTGGAGGAGAAGGTGATTATAAACAGTCATCATGGATTCACCATGGGCAAGTCATGCTTGTCCAACCTGATTGTGGTCTATGATGAGATGACTGCCTCTGTGGATACAGGGAGACCAGTGGATGTGGCATACCTTGACTTTAGCAAGGATTTTGATATGGTCTCCCACAATATTCTCACAGGCAAGCTCAGGAAGTATGGGTTGGATGAATGGACTGTAAGGTGGATACAAAACTGAATGAATCATTGAGCTCAATGTGTAGGTGGTAGTTGATATCAAGTGGAGTGCCCAGGTGTTGGTTCTGGGGCCAGTTTTGTTCAATATCTTCCTCAGTGACCTGGAAGATGGAATGGAGTGCACCCTCAGCAAGTTTGCAGATGACATCAAGCTAGGGTGGAGTAATAGATACCCTGGAGGACAGGGCTAGGATTCAGAGACCTAGATAAATTGGATGATTGGACCAAAAGAAATCTCAGGAGGTTTAATAAGGAGATATGCAGTCCTGCATTCAGAATGGAACAATCCCATGCACCAGTACAGGCAAGGGACCGACTGGCTAAGCAGCAGCTCTGCAGAAATGGACCCAGCGCTTATAATGGACAGTAAACTAAAGCCAGCAGTGTGCTCTGGTTGCACAGAAAATCCCAGTAATTTATGCTTGTTCCATTTCTTGGTAAGCTTTCATATATTGTGAGATGAGAACAGTTGCATAAAACAGTTACTGTACATTAGCTGTTCCATGGTAAGTTATATTCCATGATACATTTATTTGCCTGTCTGAATCATGATATGAACCCATGGACACTTTGGGTATGTCTACATGATGCAGGTAGGCACAAGGGGAGAAGGGCCTCAAGAGGAGCAAGGTAAAATAGAAAGGGGGGAGAAATGAAGGTTTGTGATAAAACATGTTTGCAGGAGAGAGCTGGAAGGAAGGGAACAACAATGGTGAAAGGGAAGGGAAATATTAAATAAATTACAATGTTTTAAGGCCAATAATGGAGAGAGAGAGAGTGGATTAATGGTCAAGAGGAAAGAACAAAACTCCAGGAAAATTGGCAATTAGAAGTGAAAGAATGATACTCAACAGAGAAAAGTTGGGATGAAGAGTTTAGGGCTTTTTAAAGGCAAATGCAGGATATATATCTGCATTTATTTGCATGCCACCTTGTGCCATGCAGCCTTGATCCTGACTGGAGCTACCAGGTGTTAATATAATTGAAATAGTAAAAAGAGCTGAAGTCTGAAGGGGTGAGCTACTTGGGCTTTTGGAGAAGGAGGATAACTTGAACAAAGAAACAGAATAGATAATGTGAACAAAGAATTTTGCCAGTTAGTGGGACACAATATGATGAGAAGAATGCTTGTCCTGGATGAGTACAGCAAAAGCAGAGGCTACTGCCAAATGAATGAATAATGAAACTCTCTACTGTGAACAGTCAATGACCTTGCTTGTATTTTGGGATAAACTACAGTACTTGCTTTGTGAGAATCAGGTCACATGCTGCTGTGTTCATTTACAGTTCTTAAAAGTTTGTTGCTGATTTAGGCAATGAGATATACACAGATTGATGGGTAAATGGTGGGTTTAGTTTTTGGAGCTTTTTTTTTTGTGGGAAGATTTTGAAAGAGCAGTGTTTTTGATGAATGGAGCTGCAAATTGTCAGCCTCAGCTAAGATAATTAACAAAACACACCTCATTGATAAAAGGAACCCTTGTGTTGTTTTATTTTTTTTAATTGATTGCATGACCAATCCAAAAACAACCCCCAGATGTTTAACTGTATAAATGATTTATAGGTAGAAAAGATGAGCAAGAATCGGTCTTAAATCTTCATCAGCCTAATTTTTATATTGGTTAAGAAGGCAGTTCTTCATTAGGAGAGATTAGGAGAAGGAGGGATTCATAACATGCATCTCTTTTGTCATGTTACACAAGGAAGTAATCCTGAGTGCTCTGATCAGCCTGTTGCCATAATTAATCTGTCAGTTATTCTTGCTTTGATCTTTGGCTTTTTAATGTGGACTTTTCCATGAGCATTTTTATTTCTATTTGCATTTCTTTGTTGTTTGCACTTAAGGCCCTCTCTATATGTTACAGCTAATGTGTGATTGAAGGCATGATTGCCTGGTTAGTTGTAACCCAGCTATGCATTCAACTGACTAATGGCACAACAAAATGAACAATAAGCTACAAAATCATTCCCCAAAAATTGTAGCTTGTTCTAATCACACCATTAATTAAATGTGTGGACAAGTGCTCTCCTATTGCTGGGAGCCCCATCAACTGGGGGCTCCTAGCCACAAAGTTGCACCACTCGCTGCCAGCCTCACAGCTGACAAGGCTTGCAGTGGCAGCAGTGGTCTTGGCACTGCTCTGCTGTGAGCCTCATCAGCTGCAGAGCTTGCAGTGAGGAGAACACTGCTGCCACTGTGAGTCTTATTGGTTGTGGGGCTCACAGTTTGGGCAATGTCATTAGTTGTGGGGTTCAAAATAGGGCCAACGTTGTTGGCTGCAGGGCTCGCAGTGGGGAGAACGCTGCTTCCGCTTTGAGTCAGTTGTTAGCCTTGTCAGCTGCGGAGCTCACAGCAGGAGTAGCATTGTTGGTTACAGGGCTCACAGGGACAGTGTCATTGCCTGTGAATCCTACACATCACTAGGCTTGCAGCTGCAACAGTGTTTTTCCCGCTGCCCTTGCTGCAAGCCCCACAGCCCATGTTAACTGTGGGGCTTGCAGTGGTGTAGGACAAGGAACACTACCCCTGCTGCAAGCGTTCTCAACTGAGGGGCTTGGAGCTGCATGAGCCAGTGCAGGAGGAGCCTGGACTCATGATCCTGTGCTTCTCCTGGACTGGCAATAAGGTATGATGGGCTCTAATGTAAGAGCACACAATTATGACCCCTGCCATTCATGTATGTCATGGTAGGTGGCGCAATTGTGTGAATTGTGTTTTAGATCCCATTAGAGGATTTAGAACGTATAGAGGGGCCCTAAGAAATGGATTTCTTTTGGTGCAGACGATGCACATCTTTCTCATAAACTAATTAGGCCATTAATACAATAGCAGTAAACAAAAGAGAGGGGGAGTGCCACTGAATACTTGACGTTCACAACTTTGAGGAAAGCAGATGTTTACTTGAAAGATCTTGTAGGAAAAAAAAAGACCCTCAGCTCATCCCTAGTTGGTGGCCAATAATATTTGACCAAGTCTCAGAGAGAGTGTTACAGGTCAAAATATGCCACTGATGTCAGAGCAATAAATCCATTGATGGAGTCTTCTGTGAATAGTATGGAACTTAGTTCACTGGATCTCTTTTCTGCCTCTTTTCCTGATTCCTAACAGCTAGAAATCAAGACTCATTCAGTGCTTTTCAAAGGGCTATTACACATATTGTAACAGAAAAATGGCAATGAGGCCAGTAGTGGTTGAGATACTTTACTGGAAATGCATAGGTATACAGCAGAATTGAGCTCCCTGTTCAAGACCGTGAATATGCTATAAGTAACCGCTTTTTACCAATATTAAACTCATTGCTTTGTAAAGTGGTTTTAGATATTTTAAGTGTAAAAGTATGGGTGTGTGTAGATGAAATGTGGGCCCTAAATTGAAGTGGTTGGTTTTAAAAAACATTGCTTCAATTTCGGGCCGATTAATCCCCCGTGTCATGCACACACCCTGCTGACTTACCTGCCTTTTTGGTGGGGAGGGGAGGGTGAGCTGCCAACAGGCGGAGTGGTCCCTGGGTTATGGTGGGAGGCTGGTGCTTCCTTCTGGGGGCAGTGGTGCTCCCCCCCCCCCCCCCCGGGGCCCCCCGCCCTCCAGACACCCAGCTCGGGTGGTACCGGGGGGCACTGGAGCTGCGGAGGGAAGCACTGCGGCCCCGCGCAGCTCAGGCAGGCAAGCAGGCTCCAAGGGGGGAGGGGAAAAAAAGTCAGGCTAGCCTGTTTTCCTAGGCTGCTGCCAGGCTGCCTGCAAAGCTTCTTACAGAGCTGCAGAGCTGCTCAGAGCCTGGTGCTTCACTCCGCATCTGTAGGGGCAGTAAACTGCCTCTTTGGTGGGGAGTGCCCCAAGTCATTTAAAGCGCATTACACTGCCGAATGTCCTACAGTGGCTGGAATTAATGTGCAATATGCCACCGAGGCGTGCAAACACCGACACTATTAAAGCAGTGCAAAAGTGTTTTCATTTGTCTAAACAATGGATAAAGGCTTACTTTACTATATTATTTCTAATTGCTATACTACATGGAAAATGAAGTATGGTGGCAAGATTGTGTGCAGTAGAAATAATTAAATGGAGTTAAGTATTTTTATCCATTCCACTTATGCCAGTTTTATGTCAGGTTCTTTTCATAATATATTAAAGTTAAGTCTATGCACTCCAGACTATACAGAATGCCCTCTCTGCCAACAAGTATATGTATCCATCTTTCAGGTTTCTGTAAAATAAATGGAGTCAGAAAGTGAGTGGTTACTCACTGTGATGGGGGGATCAGACCAGTTTTATTTAATGACAATATAATGGGGTTCTCCATCAGTAACTGATATTGTTTGGAATTTACCTACAGCAGGCATGGAACAAAAAGAAACAATATTTCCCAAGTTGTATATCTGCCTATTATTAGTTATTTTTCATTTGGATGGCATTCTTTTGTTGATCATGTAAAATGGAAACTCTTGGCGCTCTGGTATAGTGCCCAAAGACTGGAAGAAGGCCAATGTGGTGCCTATCTTCAAGAAAGGGAGGAAAGTGGATCCGGCTAACTATAGGCCCTTCAGCCTGACTTCTATCCGGGGAAGATCTTAGAAAAGTTTATTAAAGAGGCCATCCTTAATGGACTGGCCGACGTCAACATCTTAAGGGATAGCCAGCACGAGTTTGTTGCAGGTAGGTCTTGCTTGACCAATCTCATTTCCTTCTACGACCAGGTGACCTATCACCTGGACAAGGGAGAAGAGATTGATGTCATATATCTTGACTTCAAAAAAGCCTTCAATCTGGTGTCCCATGATCGCCTCTTGGAGAAACTGGCCTATTGTCGCTTTGGGTCCTCCACGATCCACTGGCTGGAAAACTGGCTCCGGGGTCGGACCCAGAGGGTAGTAATTGATGGAAGTAACTCGTCATGGTGTCCTGTGGGGTCCCCCAAGGCTCTGTCCTTGGACCCATACTGTTCAACATCTTCATTAATGATGTGGACACTGGAGTCAGAAGCGGACTGGCCAAGTTCGCCGATGACACCAAACTTTGGGGTAAAGCATCCACACCAGAAGACAGGCAGGTGATCCAGGCTGACCTGGACAGGCTCAGTAAGTGGGCGGATGAGAATCTGATGGTGTTCAACGCCAATAAATGCCAGGTTCTCCACCTTGGGGAAAAAAACCCCGCAGCATCCTTATAGGCTCGGCACTGCCAAAACGCTAGCTTGCATCCATAGATGCTTCTCAAGCAAATCCCAGGACGTCATTCTCCCCCTGTACTCGGCCTTAGCGAGGCCGCAGCTGGAGTACTGTGTCCAGTTTTGGGCTCCACAATTCAAAAAGGATGTGGAGAAGCTTGAGAGAGTCCAGAGAAGAGCCACGCGCATGATCAGAGATCAGGGAAGCAGACCCTACGATGACAGGCTGAGAGCCCTGGGGCTCTTTAGCCTGAAAAAGCGCAGGCTCAGGGGTGATCTGATGGCCACCTACAAGTTTATCAGGGGTGACCACCAGTATCTGGGGGAACGTTTGTTCACCAGAGCGCCCCAAGGGATGACGAGGTCGAATGGTCACAAACTACTTCAAGATCGTTTCAGGCTGGGCATAAGGAAGAATTTCTTTACTGTCCGAGCCCCCCAAGGTCTGGAACAGCCTGCCACCGGAGGTGGTTCAAGCGCCTTCATTGAACACCTTCAAGATGATACTGGATGCTTATATTGCTGGGATCCTATGACCCCAGCTGACTTCCTGCCCTTGGGCAGGGGGCTGGACTCAATGATCTTCCGAGGTCCCTTCCAGCCCTAATGTCTATGAAATCTATGAATGGTTTAAAATGTTATCACATATCTCTTTCATGGTGAAATTCAAACCTATTGTGCTACATAGCAGAGGGGGAATAGTTCTCCTCCTCCACTGTCTTCATTTTGCAGTCAAATAACAGGAATGTTTCCCCACTCATTTGCAGAGTGAAAATTACCTTTGTTGGATTCTGACTTTCCTGCGTGTGTCTGCACTGCAACAACTTTAAAATAGCTAGGTCAGGTAAGGCTCGTTGGGTGCCTCTACATGAGATGGTTACTGCAGAGTTGCCTAATTAGTTCTGCAAGGAAGTCTCTGCATCTACATGTGCACCTCTATTAGGTTGCAGTAAACTAATAAATGCTTCCATAGATATGTACTTGTAAATACAAGTACTATCATGTGGTGGCATTATTTATTATGCAGCAGTACACGTATGGACACTGACAGGGCTGATTGGGGCACAAGGGTGCTTCAGTGTGGGGGCTGCTTGCTAGCTAGCCACTCACTAGAGCATATTCATGCCCCAGTCAGCCCCTCTGCAGCATGTTGAGCCAGGTCAGAGCAGCACCAGGCTGTCAGGCTGATCCCCCAGGCCTCCTGCCAGGAGGGGCTGCTCCAACCTGGCTCAATGTGCTACAGTCCAAGGTGCAAATGTAAAAGCAATGCTGGGAACAATAAACTCTGGGATGATATGCACCAGAGTTTATTGCTCAGTGCTAATAGCACACACAGATGCACCCAGTGTATAGTCGTGGCACGATGGACTTAGTATGGGCTAGCTACTTATGAATTTACCAAACTTCTTCGGTGGTTTTGTAGTCTGTACTGAGGTCTATATTGCCACAGCTAGGCATCTACTGGTCTCCAAGCTATTTTGAATATATCTATCTATACTAGGGTGCAGATATAGCTGTCATATCAGTCCCTGCTCAACCTGGTACTGCTGCTGAGAAACAAACCCATCCCATTTACTCCTGCCTCATGTGTTCTGGCCCCATCAGTGATGTAGCGTGTATGGCTTAGAGGAGTCCTGCATACCCTACCACAATTCTTGGGCTCTCCCTTTTGGGAGAGTCTGGGAGATGCACCGGGGTATGCACTCAGGACTATTCTAATTTGTATGTGCTGCCTGATTGCTGATTTGCAAGAAAGCAGGCAGTACTAGTTTCCTAACAGTGATCCCCGGCTTGGTAAGAAGGTAACATAAGGTCTGAGACAGTACAGGAATGTTGCAATAAACACCTGTATGCGGTCCTCCTGAGAGTCCTTGGGTTTGTCCTTGGTGGAAAGGGCCTTCCTACTCCCACTCTTCCAGCTTTGACTTCTCTTCCTGAACTAGTTTTTCTTACACTGAAAGTATGTCACTTTTAAAGCAGTCTGTGGTACCTTCTGTTCCTTCATTAGAGATTTCTGTATTTCAATTCCTGTTTCCCCTCCTCTTAGTTGCTAGGCAAAAAGTCATTAAAAAGCCATTTGTGCCCCTTGTGGCAGCCCTATTATTCTATCAAGGAGGAGCAATTCAATATTGATGGTCTCTTGATGTCACTGATTCAGCTTTCTAAACATAGGTTTCCCACTGGGTGTCACAGTTGTGCTACAAAATGGAGGGTCTGAGCCATGCTGAAAAAATGGAGTTACTATGATGATATGGACATATTTGTCAGTTGCTAGCATCCTTATTCCCATTTCACAGATAGGAAAAATGAAACATTGATGGATGAATGAAGTGACTTGCCCAAGGCCCACCAGCAGGCCAGTGACAGCCCAGAATAGAAGCCAATTCTCCAGAATCCCATTTACTCAGTGATCTATATTTTTCACAGACTTCAAGAATTTGATCCCACAGGTTTTTTGACTTCTCCATAGAAGCTTGGATGCAACTGATTTTTCATTTGCCTTGTTCATTCCCTTGACATAAAAGGAGGTACTAAAATATTTTTGTCTTATTAGTATCCTTTTATTTTTTCAGTCATGTGTATTGCTTATGTTCTGTTAGTTGAGTATAGAATCACATCTAAGTATCAAGAGGCTATTAAGAATGGAATGGAAGGCTGAGGTTGGAAAATGGAGGAGTGATAAAATATGTATAGAAGAGTGAAGACCTTCTGTAGGGAACTCTTTAAAATGCATTGAGGCATTTCAAATGATCCAAGATAGAAATTTACATATTGAGAAATAATCTAGTAACTAAATTCCATGCTTTCCCGCAGACTGGCAGAGCAATTGTACAGGCAGTTAAATGGGATTTCACTGTGACAATGCACTATCTTGCAGTGTAATTTGTGTGTGTGGGGGGGGGGGTTCATTAAAGCAACTCACTCCTTTGTCTATATTAAATGTTGGCTTTACTGGAAGATTAAGCATTCGTGGAGTTGGGCTCAGAAACTGAAATGCATAAATGGAAGAAAACACATTGTTGATAGATTCTAATTACTGGAAACAAACTTATTTCAATTAGAGGGTTCAGCTTAACACCATCAACTCCTCCAAAATCAAATGAATAGATCCCCCCCTACCAACACCAGGTATTTGTTTGATTTATACTAGGGGTGGGTTACTATTTTGGCTGGAGGTACAGTTAATGGGTTTTGGTTAGCTGTCAAGGCCTGCAAGGGAAGCCCCACCTCTTGACAAGAGCCCCCTGGTCATCATCTTGGGATCAGAAGCCCTGGCTCTAACCCCTGACCTTTGCCACCAAAAGTCCCTCTCCTTGCCTTCCAGAAGTATTCCTTTTGGGAGGTGGGGTTGCCATCTTGGAATCAGAAAAAAACCCCAAATTGTACACTAAAAGTCACCTACTATAAAATATTTTAATTTTATTACAAAATATTTTTGTTATGATTTATGTTTGTGTACTGTATACACAGGTGATTGCATAATAACTCAAAACTAAATTCTTACTCTTGTATATTGTGTGTGAGTGGGTGTGTATGGTGTAAGGGGTGTATATAGGGGGTGGTTTGTGAGGTGGTGCGCCTGTGTGTGGGGGGGGGCAATAGGGTATGTTGCAGGGTGTGCGTATATGTGGGGGAAGGGTGTGGGTTTGTGGCATTTGTGGGGTGTGAGGGAGGGTGGAGGGTGTTGGGACCCCCCCACACTGTCCTTCATGGTGCATTGCCCCTGCTGCCAGCAGTTGCAGCAGGCAGTGGGTGTTTGGGGCACTTGTGGCCTGCACAGGTGCTACCACTTGTCAGTG
>NW_005842073.1:1642821-1660796 GCF_000455745.1 Alligator sinensis
TCCAGTGGAGTCCCAGGCCTTGTACAGCAGGGAGTGGCAAAGGCAGCTGACTCCATTGCATGGGCTTCCCCCAGTGTTGCATGAGTACTGGGAGCTGCATGTGTGATGTGGGGAACCCTGTGAGACACAGGCAGGCTGGCCTGACTGACCTGCTTGCCACCATGTACAGCATTGCCTGGAACCACATGCTGCTGCATGACAGTGCCTGTGTGGATCATGAACACCCCAAGCATCTGCTGCTGCTGCCACTGCTGGTGGCAGGGGATGTGTTCCATAGGGCAATATGTGGGGGGTCCTCACACCCACGCACCCTGGCCACCTAAGCTCTGTGTTCTCACTGCCCCCCTGTGCATGGGCTCCATGCTGCTGCCAGCTTCAGCTACATGCTCTGTGCTCCTGCCTAGCTGCAGCTCTTCCCCCACCCCTGCCAGTTCCCTACTTGGTGCCTGGGGTGAGCGGGATGCCAGGAAGCTGAGCAGGTCCCCCAGAGGTGATAGCAGTGGCAGTAGCAGCCCCTCCCAGAAGTTGCATGCCGGCTGGACTGGGCCCGTCTGCCCACAAGGGTGGGAGGCATGTGGGGTGGGTATGGTACAATTAGTTGGTGAGAGCCTGTGGGCCAAATGAAATTGCCTGTTGGGCTGGATGTGGCCCATGGGCCATATTTTGCCACCCTGATCTATTCATTCTCTAGTTATGCCAGTGTGTCTGAAAAAAGTGAATATAGAAAAATCTATGCCCAATCTAGAGAGTGCACCTCTTCATATGTAAACTTCCTTGGCTTCCAGCTTTTATAATCTCTCCTGATTTTTTGTTTTGGTTTGGTTTGGTTTGGTTTTGGTTTTCCTGTGTGTAAATTGAGTTCACTGTAGATGTTGTGTCCATGTGGTCAAGCGACTATACTAAAGAATGTCATACAGAAGGAGGGCATGCTTGCTTTGCCTATGTTATGGCCTCAAATGGATGTAATGCAGCTGCTTCAGTATGGTGCTGTGTACATGACAAGAAGCACTCCCAGGTAAGTGAGTTTAATAATATATGCCCAGGACTAGGCTAAGGCATCTATTACAGGGTGTAGTATATGTGGAACAAGTGTACCTTGCTTCCAAGTTATGCAGGTATGTGGTTCTTTAAAGACATACAAATGTCCTTAGCTCCCTGAAAAGAGTTTTGTGAGGTTCAGCCAATTCATGTTGTGAAAGTGCTTTTTGGTGCTTGCAGATGCTTCATATTTTATGAGTTGATTCCTGAATCTTTTAAGCCAGTTCAAGTTTTACTACTGATTTCAGCAGGGAATTATTCAGTTACTAACTGATGACTTTATTAGCTGTAATAGAGTAAAGAGTCCAATGAAAAAAAAAGGTAATTCTCTTTTTGTTTTACTGGCTGAATTCTGGATTAGTAGTCAACAGTAAATTAAACATTTAGCATTTTATTAAACTTCTGAATAAAGTGTATATTGAAACATGGTGGAAAATGGTGATACTGGTTCCATGTTTATAGAGGGTTAGAATTAAATATTGCTTTTTAAATTTCTGTCAGATAATGAAAGTGGTCATAGGTAGAAAATGCTGAAAAGTTGAAACTAATTTAACATGTCATTTTTAGAGATAATTTGTACTTTCTACATGTCAACAAATTGTGTGAACTTTCAAAGCAGGCACTATGCAGAATAGGTGAAACTATCTTCTAATGCCAAAGGCTGCATAGTCTTAGTGATTTTAGGTGTAATTACTTTTTCAGCTTGTTTCAGACAATAGCAAAAGAAAGAAAATTAGCTGCAAATGGCACATCCAAAGAAGTTGAGTGGAAAAAAGATAAGCAGTTTTGTGGCATTTAATTTACCTGTGGTAGATTTGTATCAGAAAAGTAACAACCAGCCAGCAGACAAGAGTATTCATTTCCTTTTTATATTTAAAGCTTGACGGTCCTATTTCACAATATTCACAAGTTGTATTTCAGAATGTTGAAAGTAAAAAATAAAACTTAAAAAATAATGACTTTGTTTACTTGGATTTTAGGAAGGCCTTTGATATGGTGTCTCATTCCATTCTCATAAATAAATAAAGAGGCTGTGACTTAAATGATTACACAGTCCAATGGGTGGCAAATTGGCTTGGGGGGGTTGTACCAGAGAGTGGTAGTGGACAGGTTGGTATCGACCTGGAAGGATGTGGGCAGTGGGGCCCCACAGGGCTCGGTCCTTGGACCTGTACTCCTCAATAACTTCATCAGTGACTTGGATGTGGGATGAAGTGTACTCTGTCCAAGTTTGTGGACAACACTAAATTGTGGGGTGAAGTGAACACACTGGAGGGTAGGGAATGATTGCAGGCAGACGTGGACAGTTTGCACAAGTGGGCAGAACATAATAGGATGCAGTTCAACAAGGACAAATGCAGAGTGCTGCACCTAGGGCGTAAAAATATCCAGCACACCTACTGGTTGGGAAGTGACCCTCTCAGCAGCACAGAAGCAGAAAGGGATCTCATAGTGGACTGCAAGATGAACGTGAGTTGTCAGTGTGACTAAATCATCAGCAAAGCTAACTGCACTTTATCATGCATCTACTGACAAATAGAACCAAGGAGGTGATACTTCCCCTCTATGCAGCATTGATCAGACAACAGTTGGAGTACTGCATCCAGTTTTGGGTGCTGTACTTTAAGAAGTATGTGGATAACCTTGAGAGGGTCCAGAGGAGGGCCACTCATATGGTTAAGGGTTTGCAGGCCCAGCCTTATGAGAAGAGAATAAGGGACTAAGGGACCTGGACCTCTTTAGCCCCGACAAGAGAAGGCTAAGAGGTGATCTTGTGGCTGCCTACAAATTCATTAGGGGGTGCAGCAGGGAACTAGAGATGCTTTGTTCACCAGGGCGCCTTTTGGGGTAAAAGGAACAATGGTCACAGACTGACAGAGAGCAGATTTAGGCTATACATCAGGAAGAACTTCTTCACAGTAAGGGTGGCCAGAATTTGGAATGGGCTTCCAAGGGAGGTGGTGCTCTCCCCTACCTTGGGGGTACTTAAGAGAAGGCTGGATAGGCATCTGGCTGGAGTCATCTGACCCCAGCACTATTTCCTGCCCAGGGCAGCAGGTTGGATTTGATGATCTGTTGAGGTCCCTTCTGACCGTAGCATCTATGACTTCAGAACTAGACTTCTTTAAGGGATCAGGAAGAGACTCCATAAGAGAGTAGTTGTTTCAGTCTGTCAGTAACAGAACACTGGACAAACAGCTGTCTAGCTGACCTCTTCTAGTTCTTCCAGAATAGTTCAGTTAAGTTTGTGCAAAAAGTTTACTGTTATTATCCACATGTATATTCAGTGTCTATCTCTGAAGAGATTTGGCTAGGAGAGAACTTTATATCAAGATATTTTTCTAATGTGATTTATTATCCCCATTGACTTAAGACTATAATTTTGTTAAATGCACATTTCATTTTTATAGCCTTCTTTTTCCTCCAAGGTTGAACTGAGGTCATGGTGATCCAGTGAATTTTTTTGTTACCACACCTGCCTCAGTTGTAATCAATTATATGGAAATGTACTTGTTACATTGTTTGGAATGTGCTTTAATAGGGAAGTATCCATTTGCATTCATAGAGGAATTGGACTTGGACAATTATAGGTGGCATCCTATAAACACTATAGGAGGTAGTATTCAAATGTCATTTTGAATGACTCCTGATTGCATGCTACACCTGTTTTGAACTTTTGGTAAGTCAAGTGAAGTAGTAAACAAGCCCCTTGCTACAATTTCACACTAGGCACAGGTGTATTGGTCAGGTTCCAATTTTGATAACCCTATTCTGTTTAACAGCATACAAATCTCTCTATAAATTTGTGGGTATATTACTATTGACTTCTTAGCTATTCCCTGATTATGAACTATGGTACAGTATTACTGCATACAGCTGTCCTGGAAAACATAGGATTCAGAGAATATTATGCTTTGTGTCCAAAGTTACAAATCCAAGAAAACATAATGGGTATTTACCAGGAAAGTGCAGGGAACTAGGCTTGTATTATGTGATGCAAAAGCAGTTGGAACTGAGATGCTAGGCATATATACACTGCAGTCTTGTGTTGTAACCACCACCATAGACTATAAAACATTTTTAAGCTAGTTGGCTCATGTCCTGATAGCAGTTTCACTGAAGCAACACAGAACCACATCAGCTAACCACCCAGTATTCTACTTGGTTTTTTGAGTGGGTTTGACAGCCTATACCAGCTGTCAGAATTCAAGCAAGGTAGGTTAAAGCTACAACAGGTATGCTTACATTGTACAGTAGTCACATCAAGGACTACGACATGGACATCAACTAGGTTTCAGTAGGTGCGCTTATTAAAAAGAGGAAGTGTTTGTACGTGTTCCACACCCCTCTCAGACAGCCATTTAGGTTTTGCTTGGCACTTGGGCTAGGGGCAGACATTCAAAAAGCCTGAGCCTGAATTGATTCAATCTTTGCAGGTTAGTTTAGGCTAAATCAGTTTTGTAACTGGACAGACATCCCAGAAATGCAGGCATATCCCTGCAGTGGCTCAGGCTAGAAGCCAGGGGGTACTACATCAGCCCTCCCTTCCTTCCACAGCATGGAGCTGAGGGGTGTGTGGCCAGGGTCTGGCAGGAGCTCTGGTTAGCCCAGCAGGGAATTGATAACAGTATTTATTAGGCGTGTGCAAAGCAGCAAGCATTCACTTTGGATTTGGATTCATCTGATTCTGAAGACAGTGATTCGATTTGAAGATTCAAATTACTGTCCCAATTTGATTTGCTGGAATCGCATCCAAAAGACTTGGCACCACTTCAGAGACTTGGCCATAGACTAAACAGGCAGCTGACACAGCTGCTTCCAGCTGGTAAATCTTTTGGGGTTGGGGAAGGGAAGGGGTGTGGGGGAGGGGGGGAATGGGGCTAGGACAAGCTGCCCAGCTGGGGCAGGGGGTGAAGCAACGACAGTGTAGAGTCCCCTGCTGATGTGGGTGCAGCAGCTCTGGGAGCAGGGGCTATGTCTTACTGCTGCTTGCCCCCTTGTGCCCTGAGTGAACTGCACCCACATCCCCCCTACCCTGCCCCAGCTGGGCAAGCAGCAGCAGGACATAGCCCCCACTGTGAGTCCTGCCATGCCTGCATCCCATGCTCTGCCACCCCCCTCCCCGAGTCCCACAACCCCTGCCCTGGTGGGTATCTTGTCCCAACCCCAACAGACTTACCAGCTGGAGGCAGTTGTGTCAGCTGCCTGTTTAGTCTATGGCTGAATCGCCAAATATTTTCTGAATCTTTTTCTGAATTGATTTGGATGCTTCAAATTGATTCAGAGCTTTTAATTGGTCTCCTGATCCAATTCAGATTCAGAGGTTGGGTTGAATCTCCACTGAATTGAATCAGCTACTGAAGTTTTGCATAGCCCAGCACGGATTAGTATTTATCACCCAATTAAGAATACAGCAGAGGGACATTACCAGCTGCTTGTTGATTCTGTCTGTTGATACTACCTGTTGATTCAGCACAGACTGTAGCCAGCATGTGGTCTGCTAGCTAATAAACAGACACCTCCTCAGGAAGGCAGAGGGGAGGGAAGAATTCCTGTTTAGCAGGGAGTGGTGAGGAAGCAGCCCACAGTCTCTGGAGCTAGAGCCAGGGAGCAGAGGTGTGGGGTCAGCCTTGTTGTGAAGCAGAGAGCCCTGCCTACCCAGGGAGCATGCTGGGATGCTGGGGCTATCTGGTTTATCTTAAACCAGCAAGGGGGATGGGGCAGACATTACATAAACAGGTTTGAGTCAGAGCAGGTAAATCTGATACTACATTCAACCAGGTTTATCTCAAACCGGTTTCAGCCATTTTCAAACTGGTTTATGTGCACTGAACATCTGTTCTGTTACAGGTTTAAACCAGTTTGTGTGTAATGTCTGTCCCGAGCCTTGAGGTTTTTCACAGCAAAGTGCATTTCTTAAAGTAAAGAAAGGTGCTAAACTCAGTGTAGGTTATGTTCTGATCAGAAGGAAAAAACAATAGAATGACTAGAAGTAGCATGTAGGCAGTTTCAAAAAGAGCCAAAAAGGCTAGCATTTTAAAAAATAGGAAAGGAAAAGAAGATGGGGGGGGAGGGGGGGAAGTGAAAGAAAGAAAAAGAGAAATTCTGTAATGGAAGTAGCATGTAGGGGAGAGGGGTTAACAGAGCAACGTGTATAGACAGATCATATAAGGTTCCTGTCCTAAGAGACAAGGGAAGGAGAAAAAACATTCCTAGTAATGGGCAACAATTTAAGGAATTGTTTTACCTAGTATAGCTGCCTAGGTCAGCAGCCTGAGTGTGCTACTGTCTGGAGATGATGACCAACAGTAATGGGATACAAGTCTTAGGAAAGAAATTGAACTGAAGGAGTTAAAGAAATCTGAGTCCTGGTGTACTTGGCAGTAAGTGCACAACTAATCCAAATACACTTCCAATCAGGATATTGATGAATTCCTGTTAGACCATTATACTCAAAACCAGGCGGCAACAGCTTATTTGTCATGAATGCTAACAAAAAGTGAATGTCAATAGGTTCAAATGGAGGAGGAGGTTTTTGTATAGTTCACATGAATGAAATTGTATTTTGTTTGTTTATGGCAGATCAGAGTTAGCATAACCTACCAAAAATTGCTTAATCATTGCCAGAAGGGTCCTGGCAACCACTTCCCCCACCACCCACCATCCTCCACTTCTAGAGGATGCAGAGATTATTTTTTTCATTTACATATGCATGTACTGTAAATTGAATGCAAATCTGGGCAGTGTTTTGTGGTTGCAGACATTCTCTGGAGTATGTTCCTGACTACTAATACCAATTCAAGATAGTAGGACTTACGGTTATGCCTATAGACACCAGGCAGTCCCTTATATGTTACAAAAAAATACATTGGAAAAGGTTCATGAAGGCCATTCAGGGAAGGAAATATCTGAGAGATGAGTATTGACATTTTATGCTGGCCTCGTATAGTGTTACATTGAAGAAGCTGTCAAAATCGGCTGCATATGTGAAAATTACTGGCAAGGTTGAGTTAAAATCCCAGGTTGGTGGGGGGAAGGACTTGTTTAGTGGAAAAAATGTGTGTAGGTTCTAAGTTATCTTCCCTTTCCCTGAGATAGGATAAATACTACAACTAAACAAATGACTCTGTGTATCAAATCTATTTTTGCTCTGGTATATGGCTAATGGTATACTGGGAATAGTAACATCAGGCAATGTGTTACAGTTTAAAGGCCATGAGTTTAAACAGTTTGCAGTGGATTAGACCTTGATTCTATGTGACATATAACGACTAGATAACAGCAGGCCAGTACACTTATTGAATGATTAAATCTGTGGTTTATTGCATGACAGCACTTGGGACACCCATAATTGGAGTGACCCAGAATATCTTTTTTAACAGTCTTTTATTAAGCTTGATTGACATATACCCCACCTTGTTCCCTTCCTTCTGCCTTTTTTCCCTCCCATTCTATGATCCCGCCCCTGTTTACTTACTTAATATACTATGATATCCCCTATATGACACTTTATTTCCCTCCCCCATATTTTGACTGCTGGTGCCCCTCATTGATAAGCAGTTGCTAGGGGTCTTTATCTATAGCGTGTTCAGCATATTCCTGTTACTTTCATTCCCATCTTCCTGTGCATTGGTGACCCTCAGCCTTTCCTCTTATCTTAGCTTTCCACTATCCTAACACGGTGACCTTTGGGTCTGGATATGTAGGCTAAGTATAGACAGTCAAAAAGCCTGAGGCTGAATTGATTAATCTTTGTAGGTTAGTCTAAGCTGCATAGATTGAACTGATAAGCAAGTGAACAGACATTCACTTTTGATTCCATAAATGCAGCCATGCCTGCGATGACCCAGGACAGAAGCCAGGGGATGCTAGAACATGGCTTGCTGCTCAGCTGGAGCAGCCAGATTGGGCCAAGCCTAGCCTTCCTACCCTGTGGGGGGGGGAGGGGTGGGACTTGCAGGAAGGTGCAAAACATCCTGGGATGCTGGGGGACTGCGGGCACAGACAGAAGTGAAGTTCCCAGCTGTAACTCAGACTGTTTTCTGCAAAGCATTCTGAGCTATAGCTTTATCCCAGACCAAACAGAAGTTCACTGTTGGTTCCAGGTGGAGGGGAATTTACTTGTGGGCTGGGAGCCTGCAACGAGATTCCCATAGCAGTGGCCAGACTCTCTACCAGTGCTTGCTGTTTTCAAAGGGGGAAGGGGGAAAGGCAGCAGAGGAACCCCATTCTTGGGGCTCCCCAGCTGGTAATGAAGCATTAGGTTGGTGAATTGGAGCTGCCCCCCACCTCAGGGGGCTCCAATACACCCATCCCACCTTCCGGGGGGGTGGGGGGCTGAAAGAACCCCAGACTGAACTCCCTTTGCTTCCTTTCTACCTCCCATTCTGAAAAAAGCAGCAGGGTGGGAACTTCGCAGATGCAAGTTGTCGAAGATGCTACATTTTGAAATATCTTCATCTGCTACTTCATGGAATGAGGGGTCAGATTTTCACCCAATCGGCCATTTTTAAAACTGTCTGCAGACATGCACTTGTGTTTGGTCACAGCAGTAAACTGCTTTCTGTGGCCAGATCAGGCAAAAATTGTCACTTCTGTCTGCCCTCTGAGAGGTAGCTTGAATATGGAAGGGGATCTGGAACAGAAGCTCAATACACAGATTTAACCTAAATCAGTTAAGTCTGTGTGCAGACAGAAGTGAGGTTTCACCTGATTTGGCCATAGAAAGCAGTTTATAGCTGTGACCAAACACAAGTACACAGCAGCAAACAGCTTAAAAAACAGCCTCCTGAGTGAAAATCTGAACCCTCATTGCATGACGTACCAGATAAAGAGATTTCAAAATGTAGCCTCTTCTGTAACTTGTGTCTGGGTAGCTCCCAGTCTGTTGTTGTTTTCAGAATGGGAGTGGGGAAATGGAGCAGAGGGAGTTCAGTCTGGGGTATTTTCAGACCTCTCTGGAGGGTGGTGTGGGTGTATTGGAGTGCCCCTGAGGTGTGGGGGCTCCAATTCACCAGCCCCACCATTCACCATTAGCTTGGGAGCCCCAAGAATAAGCCTTCTCCACTGCCTTTTCCCCCACCCATTCTGAAAATAGTGAGCACTGGCAGAGAGCCTGGCCATTGTGCTATGGGAACTTTGCTGCAGGCTCCTAGCACACAACTAGATTCCCCTCCCCCTGGAACCAAGAGTGAGCTTCTTTTTGGTCTGGGGTAACATAACTCATAATGCTTTGCAGAAATTGTTTTGAGTTAGCGGCTAGCTGCAATTCTGTCTGCACACTTGAATACTACATCCACCCAGGTTTATTTTAAACCAGTTTTGGCCATTTTGAAAGCAGTTTATGTGTACTGTTCTGTTACCAATTTGAAATGTTTTCTGGTCACTTATACCAGTTGGCGTGTAATTTCGTTCCCTAGCCCCACACCTCTTGTTCATTTTATTTCTAATACAATTGGCTGATGGAAATCAGCATCTAAATATTAAAGGTTCTGCTGAATAAGGCTACCGAGTCAAATTCTGGACTCAGTTCTGTTAAGTTATGGGATGACTGTAACATGGGTTTTTACCTGCATATAACAGGAAACTGAGAATTAGAGTACCTCTGAGTTCACAGGAACTAGAAATTTGCAAACTGTAAAGAAGAATTGACTTGGGTTGTCAGCTCCAGTAGATACATAATTATAAGGGATTGGCACTTTCTCCAGTTTCCAAAAGGAGAAGAAAGGTGTACAAAGCGGTAACAGGGAAGCTCCATGCCCTGGTAGTGCTGGATTCTGCACAATCAGTTGCCAGCTACAATGGCAGATATTTTTTTGCAGTGCCTGGGGCTGCTTCCCTAGTCACCCCCCACTCCCTGCACTACTAGGAAGGTAAAAGGCATTGGGTTTGCTATTTTGTCTCAGATGGGGAAAAAACCCTCAGCAGAAACTGGGCCCTGGGATGTGTCAGAGTCAGAATAAAGGAATTTACTGCCTCTGTACATTGGTAATACTGATCTCTGAAGGTATTCCTACACTTCCAACCAAAGCCCAGCATACCTCTCAGGTAATGTTGAACAGTGTTAATATGCTTAGTTAAGGGTTATTTGGGTTGTTTAAATATTGAATGATTTTTTTAAATATTGGTATTTGGGTTATTTAAATATTGATTGATCCTGTTGTTCAGTTTGGCTGGGAAAAGGGGCTGTGAAGAGCAGACCAAATGAGGATATGTGTATCAAGCATCTAACTTCAGAGTGTTTCCTGTGCACCACTGATGGTGTGATGAATCTGAAAGGAATACCAATCCCGTGTAAAATGAAGACTACCTACATGGAAATAATGTAACTCTTATTAAACTTGGGTAGCTGGGGCAGCAGAAAGGGAACAAAGAAAAAAACAAAACAATCTAACACATTAAGGGTTAGGGTTTGTGTGCTGTACTTGCTCTAGTTTGAAGGTTTCTTTTTAAATTTCCCTCTCCTCTCCTCTTATTGATGTTCAATTTTATTCAGTTTTACAATTCATTGCAACGCTAATTTCAAAATGCAGGTATCTGTAGAAGTTGTATACTGTGTTGAACACTTCAAGGTAGCAAAAGCCTTGTCTCTTGTGATTTCCAACACAGAATGATCTGCAGAGCCTGCAGGCAGTAGGCCCCTTGATATGCATGCTCCCTTAGTACTCTGATTGTTGAGGAGTAAAATGTTTAGGCTTTCATTTTTTGGCGTGGGAAAGAACAGCAGGCATGAACTACCACCTAAGTATTATTTTCTTTAAAATATGTAAATTCATAACATGTTGAAGACATTTATTTCATAGTAACATTTAAGGATATAGGCGTGTGACACCCACAGCTAGTAACACATGCACAGATCAGTGGCCATCCACTTTTGTTTAAAATATACATTTTCAATTAATATTTGCATACTGTTATTTATGAGTAGATCATATTCTGCTTATGTTTCATTGTAGTAGTATTGAAGGTTACATGTTTTCTGTTGTATAGATGTGCATGTATATTTTTCAACTTTTTTTGAAAAAAATGTTCTTAATATGGCATTTGTATCTTCATATTAATTGGAAAGAAACATGTATAACATGCCAGATGTTCAGTTTCATCGCAAATCACTCGTGGGGAGGGGGGAGAAGCAGGCATAATTATGTGGGGGAAATAATGAAGCTAGAAGTTTGTAGGAGTAATTTGTCAGAGAAATGAATCTCAGTATGAATTGTATGAGTATAGAGTGACATATTATCTGTCAGAATACTGTTACCTATTGAAGAGGACTGTTGCTTCAATGCTCTCCTTCTATTTTGTTCTCCTCTTTATTTCTTTTCATAGTCATATGTCCCCACTTATAAATATATTGGCTAGAACTAGAAGCTTCTAGAGTAACACTTACAAAGAACTAATTCTACTGTTTTGGAATTCAGTTGTTATGGTACTGTATTGGTATTGGTATATGGTTACACCAAGGGTCTTGGTGTAACAGTTTAATAGGAGACAAAGTGGAGTAGGATTGTTTTCATTTTAATACTGTAGTATTATTCATTATTATAACTTTTAAACTTATAAAAAGGTTTTAACTTTTTTTATATATTTACTTAAATGTACTTGTGGTGGAATGTTGACACTGAATTTTAGTTTGGAGGTGAAAAAACAGGAAAATTTGTATATTCAAAAAATAGAATGTGATCTTGTAATTGCTGACTGACTAATAAGATGTATGCACAAGAGTCAGGATGGTAAATTCAGCCCTTAGCATCTTGCAGTGGCAGTGTGCTTCGGGCATAATTCTGCAAACATTATACATGTGAGTTGTAAAAAAAAAAATTAAAAAAAAATTGATTTTTCAGTTTAGTGGATGAAGCAAAAAGATTGGAAAAAATAATTGATTCCGATGAGCTACAACAGATTCTTTTTTTGTTGTTTGTTTTGGCAAAATGCTTAATTTAAAAATGACCAGCATTGTTTATTTTTTTGCATTATCTAACCCCAGTTTTTTAATTCAAACTTTATTCTGATTTGATTCAGTTTTGAAACAAAATTTCTTTTTAGAAACAAAGTTAAGGTTCCATTTTCAAAAGTTGGAACAAAACTTTTTGGTGTTTCCAAAAACTTTTTGGTGTTTTGTTTGTTTGTTTTTTTTTAATTTCAGTATAAAATTTTGCCACTTTAAGGCCCTTCACTTAATGAACTGTTCCATATTCATGAATAAAGTTCATCACCACCACTTGAAACAATTTTGTTTTCTGAAAATGTACTATTGCTGGAATTTTTTTTCCCCAATTCTGACAATAATTGATGTGTCTAATGTGAAAATGTTTGCAAATCAGGGCCTTAAAACACCCATGCACTGGTTTAACTCATCAGTCTTCCCCGGGTGTGCAGGCAACTCAATCTCCCAACAGTTATTAATTGCTGGACTTAATTTTGGAACCAATCTGCATATTTATTTCCCCTTTTAATGTAGGGAATAGTATTTATTAAATATAGTACAATAAATATGCATACTAGGCTGGAATGTCTTAATGGGCTTCCCATAATACTGCATACATTATAAATCGGCTTTAATTCCATTGCTGGCAAATATGTAAACAAGTAAAATTACCCAATATATCAAGACATCATGAAAATCCATACAAATGCTCTCTGAGGGTGTCTATACACATGCTCTGAGGTGTGGGGGTGGAGGAGTTCTAAGAGCTACTCTAATTAAAGCACCAACAGCGTCACATGTATTTAGTGTCCCACACTTTGAAATGGTGGTGGGGGCACTTTAACTAAAATTCATTCAATGAGCTTTAGTTAAAATGCCCCTGCTGCCATTTTGAAATGCAGGGACTCTAAATGTACATGATGTAGAGGCTGCTGGATCATGCTAATTAACACGCTCCAGCAAACTTAATCAAGTCTGCTCTGTCACATACTAATTAGCATATGTTGGAGCAAAGGTCCGTCACATGTATAACGATAATCTGTTTGGGGTAGGAGAAAGAAAAAGTGTGTCTACCAAACTGTTACTATGTCACTAACTAAGGCCACAAATCATGAACAGGTTCTCTGGCAAGTCAGGTAACATAACTCCACCTCAAGAATGCAAGAGTTTTGTCATGTTTTTAAATGTGTCCTGCTTGTTTTGGTGCAGCTGCCATGGCACAGTTTGTTCCAGGTTTATACCATGAGATTTGCCTCTCTAATCATGTGTCCATATTATGTATCACATCTACATCAAACAAAGCTGGTTTAAAAATAGAACTTTTCACTTCTGCCAACTTCTCTTGCAGGAAGTCATTCTCTAGGAATAACATTGATATGTTAATTAAGCTGCTCAGAATCAGATTTCATTAAGCTTTGATAAAACTATTTCCTTTCATTAATTAGCTGTTTATATAAGATCTTATTTCTGTATAACTGTAGGCTACAGCTTGGTTGTCTGTTATTCAGTCAGAAGGGGAAAAGGCAAAGCAAGACACTTTCACAATGATTCCCTGTCCAGTCTCCCAGAACCACAGTGCCGAGGGATGGTGCTAATAGCAGAACAGGGTCTTGGTCAGTAGACATATATTGGAAGATTAAGTGCTTAAATTCTAAGGAGTAATTCAACTTGGCCTGGCACCAGCATCTGAAAATCAATTGTACACCTTAGCATTTTCTAAGCCTCCACTGGGGTCTTTGAGAGCCCCAAGCAAGTTGTACTTGCGTGCACATTGATGTGATCTGGAACGTACTGTTTGGGAGCTAACTTCTGCCTGAGCCCTAGAGTGATTCAAATTGACTCCAGGAACTGGCCAATTCTGGCAAACCCCATCCACTAGACTATATCAGCATTACTGAATTCAGCTTCAGTGGTAGTAGCCACCTTGGCCACATTCACACATGGTGAGGACATTTGGTTCCCTGGGGACAAGTAGCAGTGGTGCTAGTTGTCCCAGGGGAATGCCCATGGCACGTGTGCTCTGGAATGTGGCAAGTTATCCTAGGGGCAGTAGGGGAGGCTGTGGCCAGCACTGGGCTGGTTCCAGCAGCCTTGCCTGGGATCCTGGGGGCCTTCTGAGGCTGAAGCAGTGGTGATTCTGCCATGTGGAGCATGGCTGGCAGCCGCAGCATGACTCTAGCTAGCCCGGCACTGCTTTTGGATGGCAAGCACTGCCTGTGCATGCACCATGCTGCTTTTTTTTCTCTGCAGGTTTTTTTGCAGTGCGAACAACTGGATGTGCAGTATGTGGTACCAGACCACATACCATACAGCTGTATTCATCTGGCCATGGCCCTTTTGTCCAGTAATCTAAAAACTATGTTATTTTCTCAGACAATGGAAGGCAATTTGAATTTTGCCCTCTGGGACTGCTGCTTGTAAGGTACTTGCTGGTCAGTAGCTTGATTAGTTTTGCATGCATGCATAGGCCATCTTTTTCAAGTCCATACTTGAAGGTAAAACAACTTTTCTACTGTGGTTCCTCAGTATACACTTACATATGGTCATTCTGTGAGTCAAAACAATTTCATTCAAACAAAGCACAGTTTGCCTATGTCTAGTGTCAAACCTTGTGTAATATAAAAATATTGTGATTGGGGTATGAGAGATTAACAGAAATCACAAATTAAATATGTGGGTTACACTTTTGTTGTTGGTAGTAAGGTTTTTTTAATGGGAATTTGGGAAGGATCCAGAATAAGGATGAAAGAAAATAAGTTCCCAGGATACATTTATCTCATTAATAAGAGCTAAGAGTGGGTTTGGGCATGTGTATATGTGGACAGGCACAGTTTTTTGTTAGGAATGAAATTATGGATACAACCATTTGAAAAGAAGAAAAAAAAAAACCCTCAACAAGCAAGGACTGATTCAGGTAAGAATCCAGATACTTTGAACTTAAAGTGCTTTTCCCTTTCTCTGTTTCTAATCAAACACAAAAGCATGTTGCTTATTGTTTCTCCCACAATATGTGACAATCAAGCAAACTTTTAAGTACTCTTCTCAATTATTGCTACATAAACCTTTTAATAGTAACAGTACAATAAGCCAGTTATTACAGCAATTTGCTCCTGTATAGCAAAGACAGCCTACTACATTTTCCCCTTTACTGTGAAACTAATCATCCATTTTGGTTTTAACAGTCACTCAGATTTTCCAAGTTAGAGACTCTGGGCCATTGACTTAAATAGAGCTATGCTATTTACATCAGCTGTGGATCTGAGTCATATTAAAGAAATGGCAATATGTCAGAAATATTTGGAGGCCAGGCTTTAGTTCCTATGCAGCGTGTATAATGTCAAAATTGTCCCTACTTGCTGTCTTGGGCAAAACAAATGTCTCTGTTCCTCTCTCATATTCATGTATCTGTTTGTTCAGACCAATCAGAAGTCTATTACAGCTAACTCTGGAAGTGGAACTCCTCCAATTCTACCATCTTGGGTAACTTTATACTTGCTCATAGGATGGGTTGCTCCTTGTGAGACAGCGATAAGCCCAAGCTATCCTGATTTCCCCAGGAGAGGGGAGTCTCTCAATGCTGTAGGGCCAGAACAGCTGTATGCCATCTCTGCTTGCAGCCCAGACACAGGAATTCTGTTGGGTGGTAGGCCCAGAGGAGGGAGGATGTGTCAATAGCTGTAGGCACAAGCACTATATTGGTATGTACAAATGTTATATTTAGATTGACATAACTAAGATGAGGTTGATCTAAATGCTCTAGTATATAGTGTTCACCTTTAAGGTGAATTAACTTTAGATTGATAAAGTGTTAACATTATCTAGCAAGAGTTAACCCAACCTAGCAAATGCCCACATACATTTACAGCACAGCCTTGGGGCTTGGAAAGCCCAGCCGCTCGCCACAGCCTCAGGGTTCTTACCCTTTCTGTGCCCCATTCCCTGACCCTGACCAGGTTATCTTTAGGACCCCACCACCTTCCTGCAGTCCTGCCAGCCCGCCCCTCTCCACAGACCAACCAACCCTCCTTGATCCTGCCAGTCACCCCTCCAAAGTACTTATCTTTGGCTGCCTATATTGCCCCCTGGCAAATGGTGAACTTTTAAGCAGCTTAAACTAAGGTGCCTAAACTTAAGCTGGGTCCTGCGAATGTTCACATCCCCTAGGAGTTTACACTCAGCTGCCTTGTCCTTTTCCTAAAATCCTTCATTGAACAAGTGTGGCTGGAGTCAAGATTCCAACTGACTATATCAGATTCTGGTGACACTGACTTTAAAGCACATCAGAGCAGACCTGGTCAGAAAATCTGGTTTTGTAAAAAAAAAAAAAAAAAAATTGAAATTATTTTATTTTCAGTGTGTTTGAAAAGGAGATGATTTTCAATGTTTTTTTCAATTTTAACTTTGCTCCTCTTTTCTGATCTTCCTAAAATATTATTGAAATAACACCAAACTGTCAGCACAATTGTTACTGAACTTTTTGTATATCTGTAGATGAAAGCTTTTGACGACCACTTGGCATTTGATAATGTTTTAAAGTTAAGGCAAAACAATCATGAAAATGAAAAAGTGCCACTAGTGTTACAAAGCCACATGTATCTTTTTACAAATGTGTATAATTTGACACATTTTTTTATGAGTTTTATGTTAAAGTAATGACATATTGGTGCAGCAGTTTCTGAGATTTTATAATGTATTCATTTAAGCTAATATTTAAAGTTTTCCAGTTCTAACAACAAAATTCAGAGAGTAAGGAAATTCAGACTGTGACCAATGACTATGCTTCTTAAGTGATATTACTTATGATACAAACTCTATGAACTGCAGGGGGAGTTTTCACAGGAAGTTTAAGGTATTAATGGAGACTGGCCTGGCACAAGGGCTATGGTAATTACAGGGGCATAGGTTTGTTAGGCCTCTACAATGCCAGGGGTCTATGATTCAATTGCACCTGAAAGGGTTAATCCCTCAGCGAATTGGCCTGCAGCCTAGCCCCACCCTGAGGCCCACTACTGTATCACAGGCCAGCTGGGCACTGCGAGTGTATCAATTTAGTTGCAGGCTGACTGGGTGCTCCAACTGTATCAGCCACTGGGCTGTTTGGTTTGGGATCAAGGAGGCAGATTTAGGGATGGTGCCCACCTATGCTGTAATAGGCGTTCCCATGCAGCTTTTGCCCGGGTCGTTGATCTGATTAATCCCGACCTACGGGGGGGCCCCAGAGGGTACCTCGGCTGATGTCGGGAGAACCCCTTAACTCTCCTGCCACGACTTTTGATGGATCCTCATTGGAGGGGGTCTCCTTCGACGGAGCCTCCAGGGTCGTCACGCCTCGCAGTGGGCACTCACAGGGCTCTGACCTCCCCTACACCCCAGCCAAACGCCACCTTCAGCCACGGGTCTTCAAGGCTTGCTTTAATACTGGCCCCTACTTGTTTCTTTTCCTGGACATCTCATTGTTCGCCGGTGGCGGGACCTGCTGTCCTGGGCCGTGCTCCGGCACGAGGCTGAAAGGCTCTTAATTTCCACTGCCCTCACTCCTATTCTAACACCCTCTGTGACGCCACATGAAATACCCACCACCGTGCTCGCCTGAGGAGTGCAACCATCAGGCCAGAAGGGGTCTAGAAGGAAAGCCGAGTGACTCAGCCTGTGGGCCCCTGTGCTTTCCCGGTGCCCCCTCGGCTCCCGACTTCCCCGTAGCTTCTTCCTCTGCTGTCCCCACTACAGTCTTCGCTGCCGGCTTCCCAGCCAGCTCCTTCAGTGGTTTCTTCACCCGCTTCTTTGTCGGCTCTTCTGTCGGCTCCGCTGCCTGGTCCATTGTGGGCTCCTTTGCCGGCTTCGCAGCTGGCTTTTGCACCGGCTCCTTTGCTGGCTTCGTTGCTGGTTCTCGTGCTGGCTTCGCTGCTAGCTCCTTTGCCAGCTTCGCTGCTAGCTCCTTTGCCAGCTTCGCTGCCAGCTCTCGCGCCGGCTTCGCTGCCAGCTCTCGCGCCGGCTTTGCTGCCGGCTCGCCCCC
>NW_005842073.1:1660929-1668918 GCF_000455745.1 Alligator sinensis
CAGCTGCTTTCGCCGTCCCAGTCAGTCAGCCGCCGCAGGTGCGCGCTGCTTGCCTCAGTTCCTCCTGTGGGCTCTCTGGTAGCCTGCCCACCCCCAGTGCCCTTGGGGTTTCTTTTTATTTCTACCAGGTGGTGTCCCCTGCTGATGTTACCCGGCCCCAACTGAATATGGGCGCGGCTAATGAACCGCACGGACAGTTTTCCCATGCGCACTTCCCCGCTCCTTCCAGCCCCTGCGAATGGTAAGTAGGGGCTTTCTTCCTCTTCTGTTTTTGCTTGGGGTTTCCCCATGGCCCTGGCATCCCCCTCTTTTAAACTGGTGTCCAGGGGACAGGGTGAAGCAAAGGCAAATTTACTATAGCTTACACACACACAACAGTTAACAGAAAGATAAATGCAATAAGCAGATAATGCCGTATTAAAGGGCTAATAGTAAATAATAACAGATAGATGGATTAATCTGTCGCAGGTCAACTAGGCACTGTGAGGGTATCAGCCACTGGGCTATTTAAAACAATAGATAGATAGACATGGGTTGGCAACTTATTGATAGTCCCTCAATGCCAGGTGTGCACCAAGTGATTCCAGTGAAGGCGGGCATCCCTGACCAATGCTGTCAGAGGGATTACTTGGGAAGATCCCTTGATCAGGATCTGATCCTCACTCACACTGGGAGTTTGGAGTCTGGGCTTGGAAAAGCAATGACCGTTCTGTTCCCTCCTTCCTGCTGGTTACCTGACACACACGCTTTTTGTACCTAGTCTTATGCTAATCTGTTGGCTTTAGAGCCACTTACAATCTTGCCCTATAGCTGTTACCCTATGGGATTGAAAGGTGTTAAAAATTACTATAAAAGTTTACTACCCAGACTCGGGTTTATCCAATACTCAGGTTTATGCAAATTACAACACAGCATCTTCAGGTTTGAAAATAACATTACTCCACCTAAATCCAACCCCTTTTACGTTTCTCTGAATATGCTTTTTTGGGACATGTTTTTCTGGAATGTGTTGGGTGTGCCACGTGGTTGGATCCAGTTTTTATCATCAAGGCTGAACTCCTTGAAAAACTGTCAGGTCAGCTAATCTTACAGCTATAGGTTTGCCTTTTGAGGCTCAATCAGTTCCACAAACACTTAGTTTTATCATTTTGGTTAAACTTATGACAGGCAAGTTACATTTCCAGGTTACAAACTTACAAGCTTTATATTAGGCAAACATTCCAAATGCTTCCAAGAAGCACATATTTATTGCTTATTAATCTATCTGGTTCTGGCCGTCACACTACTGTTAATGAAGACAAACACCAAAGTAATGGTTAATAAGCACATCTGTATTATAAGCCAAAGATATGAACAACTATAACAACATGAAATAATCAACAACCATTTAACAGAACACTGTATACAAATATGTACAGAGAACAATACTAGCCTGTCACCAATGGTGGCAGCCAAGAACACTGACACACAGGCAGCAGGGCCTACTGTCAGGTCCCTGTCAGACAGAGGATTTCTATCCTTTTCTCCACAAGTGAAGTACTTGGAGACCTCTGAAGGGAAGGGTGATACTTTACTCGTCTTATGTGCGGGGAGGGGGGAGGAAATGAAGGTAAGTAGCTCAGGTGGAATTTAGATGCATCTTGGTGGACTTGTCCTTGTTCCCTCACACACCACTCAACACTCTCACTCCCAATCTTCCCCAGCCTCTAACAGAAGGGTACCACTCACTTCTACCACATTATAACAGCTGCTGATCCTATATGGAAAGCTTTAAAAACAGCCTATACAGATATGTTTTTCCTTAGTGAACATACTCTGTTGTTCTTACTTTACTATTTATTTCTAAGGACTCTTGGTTGGAAAAAGAGAGCTTTCTTTGTCAAGAGCTTCTCTGCTGTTTTCTGTATATCTTCCTTCCATTTGTGCCATCTACAAAGCATATATGTCACAGAGGAGTCTGACTTCTGAGGGGGAACAAACAGTATAAAGAGATGAATATTTTAAAGTCATAAAGCTCTTATACCAAAGCTCTTTTTTTTACATTGAGATGAAGGGAAGCTGATGAAGGCAAACAATGCAAAATAAGCCATGTAGAGCAAAGATCAGGGTATTTTGTATATCAGCCTGACTCCAGGATGATGAGAAAATTATTTTAAAAACAAACAAACAAAAACTATTCAGGTGCTACCAAGCCCTTTTCACTGAAGGCTAGAGAAACAATTTTATTTCTTGATCCCTCAGAAACCCGAGTTAGAAACTGCCGAGTTATAGATAGGGAACATCATAGGTCGGTTGCGTAGAATCCAGTTCTGTCCTTTACAAACAAATCAACTGCCACAGATGCCAAAGTGGGGATTTACTTTTCTTAGCTGGATACCACGCATGCACTTACACACTTGCACATACTTACAAACTTGCATGGAATCCCAATAGAACAAATAACCTCATCCTAGAAGTAGTTCCTACAGCCAACTGCTACAAGTTATATCCAGATCAGATTTGGATCAAGGTAGGATCAGCTGACTTAAGTAGGCATTTTCCAAGAGCTGCACTGTTATTTGCACCAAGATTTCCAACATGTTGCAACACAAACTGAGTTGATACTAATTTCTTGTAAGCACAGGGCAATGGTCACAATTGCTGGCAGAGAATCAATGACAGAACATCAAGGGAAGACGGTTAAGCTAGTAGCACACTCAGGCAGGAACAATTTAAGAATCCTGAGAGAACCGCAAAGAAGCAACTTACTGTCTACATTTGTTCCCAGTAGTTTGTATCTATAGATCTTCCTCTGATGCATGAAGTCAACTGCCTGATTCAGCAGTAATTTTCCATGGAGATAATAGGGTGACATTGTGCATCCACTGAGCCTTTTTGCCTGCAGTTGCTTTTGCCTCATAACTCTTATATAAATTTTCCTTGTAAACAAAAAGAACACAAGTGACAATAATATTTTATTGGCATACCTAAATTCTAATTTACTATGGTATGGAGGGGAATTGGCGGGGGACCACAAATGGGTGGAAGAGGGCGTAGGACACACACAGGGTTCCCTTTCTCTGGTGGGGAATAAGGTGCTCTTGCTATAGGGAAATGGCTGTGGATTGGAGGTGAGGGAAGGGGAATTTGGGGGTAGCTATACAGGAGAAAATGGGAGGGACCCTGGAATAGAGGACAGGGAACAGGGCACATACAGAGAACCTTTTTTGGGGAGAGAAAAGGAGCAGGCATGAGGCCTCAGTCCTGGGGCACCCTAAATGAAAAATAATGAAAACATGTATGTTAGTCACTATTATAAAGTTAATATTTGCTAACCATTGCCTCACAATTATTACACTTCTTTTCTATTTAGATATAGATAATAATCCCTTTGTCACTCAAAAACACTAACAAATGCTGGCTTGTAAAGAGTAATCACTGCATAAATGCATGGCTCTTGGTTTAATAGAAGGCATTCAAATATCTCTTTGCAGCATGTTACCTTTGCCTTAAATAATCCAATCAAAATGCATTCACAATAACATTGTTTTACATCTGTTCAATGCATGCTCAAAAATCTCAATTAATATTTAGGTATTGTTTACAAATTATAAATTTTAACACTTTTACTAGTTATTATTTTATTTTTGGTATTTTAATTAGGACTGGTTTTGCTAGTGTCATTGTAGTGGGAATTTAGTAAACGTGTAAACAATCCTATTGCAAACCTTTGCTCGAGTAATTAAGCGCACATTCATTTTAGCTTGGGGAAATTTTAGTATTGTACTTCCAAAATACTTGTTTTGTTAATTGGCTGCACAGATGTATTATGTCAAGCACAAAACAAACCGAAAAGTAAAACAAATGAACTAAACATGACAAGAATAGTTTCTTGTGACCAAAGGAGACTGACTTGCGTTCATTCTGTGTGGTAAAAGTAGGCTTGTTCTGACCTGTGGCATTGACGAGAAGGCATCACCAGGATAGAATAAATGTAAAAATGATGGGAATGACAAGTGTCCTCTTTGCTCCCCTAGATCAGTGCCTCATTGTCATGGGCTTTGTGCCATGTTAGTGGCAGAATGAGTTAAAATAAAATGTGGGAGGTTTTATAGGTAAAGATGCACACTAGAGGATGCTAGTATGTAACATCATTACCATAACCTTTATTCTGTACAACAGTGGGCATATGTACATGTGTAATTAACAGAAAGCAATAAACCCTGAAGCTTATTGCTTTGTATTAATTACATGTGTAGACATGTGGTAGAGAATAAAGGTTATGGTAATGATGCTATGTACTAGCTCCCTCTAGTGTGCATCATTCCCTATAAAACAGGGGTGGACAATTATTTCGGGTGGAGGGCCACTTACTGAGTTTTGGCAAGCCATTGAGGGCTGTATGACAGGCAGCCAGGGGCAGATAAATATTAATTTTCTACATTTTTTTAGGTGCCCCACGGGTCAGATAGAATGGCCTGGAGGGCTGCATCTGACCTGTAGGCCACATTTTACCCACCCCTACTATAAAACCTCCCACATTTTATTTTAACTCATTGCTCCAGAGTTTATTTCTCCCAGCCAACACATCTACACATAGGTCTGGGACTACAGCACATTGAGCCAGGTTGGATCAGGGCTGGCTGGCAGGGAGACCCAGGAGTCCGGCTGCCAGCCCAGAGCTGCTTCCCCCACCTCAGCGTGCTACGGAGGGGGTGGCTGGGGCAGCATGTATCTGTGTGCTGCTGCGAATTAAAAAAACTGCTGTGGAGTTAATTAGTTTACTCTAGCATAATAGAGGCATACGTGTAGAATTGAAGCATTTACTGGTGAGCTAATTAGTCTATTCCACAGTAAAACTCTCCTGTAGATACACCCACTGATTTTCAACCAAGGTGTTGTGCTACCATGGAGCACTTTGAGATCCTTTTAGGGGTATTGCAAAATATTATCACTGTTAGCTGTGCACACCTGCATATGATTCACAAAATAAACCCAGAGATTTCAAATAGGAATTTGTAGTGTCAAAAATGTTTTGACATGTTGTGGTCTTTTTGACTTTTTGCAACAGAAGAATTGCTCTATTATCTTTTCCTGATAAAAAAAAATAGTAAAAACTAAGACCCAGCATTTTCTGAGGGATGCCTTTAGTTCAGTGGTTCCCAATGTTTTTTATACTATGGACTGGCAAACTCACTCAAAGAATTTTGGCAGACTGGGTATAGAAACAATCTAATTTACATATTTAATGTAATTTACATAATTAAATTTAATTTTGCGGGGGTGGGTTGCAAGGATCATATCAGGTTGGGGAACTACAGCCACAGGTGCCGGGGGACCCTACACAAAGGGGAGGTGGGGGAGCTGCGAAGGTGGTGGCCTGGGGCGACCCAGCTGGGGTTGCCTGGGAAGAATGGACTTTGCTGCCTTCCCTAGGAGCAAGCAGCAGAGCAGTATCCCTGCCCTCTGCCCCAGACATTTCCATGCCTGCATTCCCCCGCTTCCAGCTGTGGGAGGGCCTGGAGGGTCCTGCCTAGCCCAGTACAGGCCCGTACCTGCTGCATGGGCAGGACCTTGCCAAGGACAGCCATGGTGGTGGGAGCAGGATGGGGTGCAAAGAACCAGCTGCCTCCCCCCTGGGGCTGCCGCATCACTCAGCTTTAACCCAGATAGACAGATGACCTGGCAGCCAATTAATTGTGGCCTGGTACCAGGCTGTGGCCCAGTGGTTTGGAACCTGTGCTTTAGTTTTAAAAGGTTGAGAATCACTCCACTAGGATAGGAACTACTCACAGGATAGGAACAGGGGCTCCACAAAATAAAATCTTCTATATTCTGAGAGAAGAACCTTCAAAAGCTTTGCTTGCTATTTGCTATGTTGTCTTCCATGTAATGTTCTTGGAGTTGAATAGAACTATTCAAATAATATTTGTCAGTATTCATGAGTCCATTTATTCAGTGTGTCTTATCCAAAATGTATTGAAGGCAGTGGATTTCAGTGGAATTTGGATCAGGCCCTTAGTATATGAATAGATTGCTTAAAAGTTTACTTTTTATTATTCATCTAAGTCCTTTCTTAAAGCGTTGTATTTGTCAGAAGCTTTATATCTATTTGCTTTTATGTGGATTGTAGCTTCCACCAACTGCCCTTCACAATTTTCCATTAGGAAATGAAGGCTTGCTGCCAGGTGGTTTTCTGAAACTTACAATGTGTTGCTGAAATGTGGTACACAACCCTTCCACCCCATGTATATCCTTTCTAGTGCATCTTGTACAATCTTTGGCTGAGCTTGGAAGGCTTTATAACTTGATGGCATTTTTCTGTCTGACTGTAACTGATAACTTTTGAACATCACATCTGATCAGTTCCAGGATGTCAAATAATATTATAGGCATCAATACTGTAGGCAGGATATTATTGATGTTGAGGGATGCTGGGACATTGACATGGGGGGGAAAGTGGGAACATGTGGAGCTCTTTTAGTCTGTTTAGCAGAATCACAGCCTTGGCCTATTTTCATTTGTCTGGAGATCAGAGAAACAGTTGATAGCACCATTAACACCTTTCACCGCAACAATAGCCCAATTTCATTTCTGCCCATCCTACCAATTGAGTTTAAAAGGATGATGCCTGAAATTACATATGTGCCTCACAGAAGAAAGATTAATAGATGGGTGGAAGGTGAATGGAGCACATACAGAACTCCTGGCATGGAGGAGAGATTGGGAATACTATTATGGGGCAAGAAGGAGGGAAGAGTATACACATAGACCCCTGCCATGAACAGGGAGAATGGAGGTGTTCAGAAAGCCCCTATAAGAAAAGAGAGTAGAGAATTGTGAGATGTGTGGATGAGGACATGGGCACATGTATATATCTCTTGGTGGGAGGGAGATTGTAACCCTTGTATGGAAAGGGAGCAAAACAGAGCTTTTCTAGGGGTAATGGATAACCCTGGAATGGAAGAAGTGTAAGGGGTTGCATATAGGCTCTGGTAGGGGAAAAAGGGGATACAGAGAAGAGGGTGCAGATGGAAGTGACAATTTTCACCTGATCTAGCCACAGAAAGCAGTTTATAGCTGTGACCAAACACAAGTGCACAGTAGGGCTGTGCAAAATGGTTATGTTTTGTTTCGGTTTTGGATTCAGCCATTTTGGAGGACAGTGAATTGTTTTGGTGCTTCAGATCACTGTTCCTTTTCAATTCGGCCAAATCTGGTTTTAAGTTCTGATGCTGTTTCAGAGATTTGGATCAGCCGGGAAGAAGCAGGCACAGCCAGGCAGCTGCGGGTTCTCCCACGGCTCCTCTGGCTGTGCGTGCCTCTGCTTCAGTGTGGGGAGCTGTGGGAGAAGCCCCTGTGACTACCCTGCCTGGCCTGATCCCCCACACAGCCCCAGCCTCCCAGCACTTTAAAAAAAGAAAAGAAATAAAAAAGCCTCACACTCACCAGCTGCAGCAGCAGTGATCAGGGCCTCTGAGGACTCATGGGACAGCCCCCTGCATAGTGTAGGGCAGTGGGGATTCCCACCCACTGCCTGGCACCCACGTGGCAGCTGCCCCATGGCATGGGTGCAGTGCTACATGCTGTCAGAGCTGGAGCCACTGGGGCTGAGCAGTGCTGGGCCCCAGCTGACTTCTGGAACCACCGCAGCTCCCAGACAGCATGTGGCACCCTGCCAAGTTGCATTACACCCGCTTGATGTGATAGCTGCCATGTGGGTGTCCAAGTGGCAGGGTCTCTCTGCACTGCCCCCCACTGCATGGTGGGGGGGGGGGGGGTGGGCTCTGCCACAAGACCTCAGAGGCCCCAAGGACCACTGCTGCAGCCAATGAGTGTGGGGCTTTTTTATTTATTTATGTAGTTTTTAAGTCCTGGGAGGTTGGAGACAGGTGAGGAGTTGGGGCCAGGCAGAGCAGGCATGGGGGCTTCTCCCACAGCTCTCCCTGCCCAGGAAGGGGCAGGGACACCTGGAGGAGCCATGGGAGAATCAATCCCCCATGGCTGGCC
>NW_005842073.1:1668928-1689613 GCF_000455745.1 Alligator sinensis
TGCACTCATCTGATCTAGCAGCATAAAGCAGCAATCAGGACCTCTGAGGTCTCATGGCAAAGACCCCCCCATGCAGTGCAGGGCAGTGGAGGGCAGCGGGGATTACCCTTCTGCTTGGCACCTGCGTGGCACCTGCCCCATGGCATGGGTGCAGTGTGGCTTTGCAGAGCACTGCACACTGTCTGGTAACTGGAGCCCAGCACTGCTCAGTTCCAGCAGCCCCAGCTCCCAGACAGTGTGCAGCAGCCTGCCAAGCCATTCTTTTTCCATGCCATGGTGCAGCTGCTGCACAGGTGCCAGGTGAGGGAGCAATCCCCACTGCCCCACACTCTCAGAGGCCCTGATCACTGCTGCTGCATCCAGTGAGCTTTTGTGTTTTGTTTTTTAAGTGCCAGGAGGCTGGGGTTGGGTGGGGGATGGGGATGGGCAGCCATGGGAGCTTCTCCTGTTGCTCCTCCGGCTGTGTCTGCCTCTGCCTCTGCCCCAGAAGGGTGAGCTGTGGGAAATGCCCCCATGGCTGCCCTGCCTGGCCCCATGCCCTTCCCAGCCCCAGCTTCCCAGCACTTTGAAAGGAGGGCTGTGGGGCTGTGCTGGACTATTCCTGGGTGGAGCCTCTGAAACAATCTGAAACACCCAAAACAGTTCCAAAATGTTTTGGATGGGTTTGTTTCATTTTGAAGATTTTTTGGAACCTTCTGTTTCATTTTGGGCTTGGTGTTTTGGGCACCGAAATGGACCAAAACACCTCTGAAATGAAATGGCTGCCTAAATTTTGCACAGCCCTAGTGGACAGCTGCAGACAGCTTAAAAATGGCTGATTGAGTGATAATCTCATCCCTCATTGCATCTGGAGCCCTGAGGTGGCAGTGGGGGGGGACTCTAATACATCCACCCTACCCTCTAGAGCCAGCTGGGGAACCCTTAGAATGAGTTCCCTCTGCTTCTTTTCCCCTCTGTCATTCTGAAATGAGGACAGGCTGGGTGAGAGGAGGGGACATTGTTAGGGGAAACTGACTGCAAGCTCACAGGCAGCAGATTAGATTCTCCTTCCCCCTGGAACCAACAGTGAACTTCTGTTTGTTCCAGGAGATCATTGTAATTCAGAACACTTCCTGCAAAGCATTCTCCATTGTAGTGGGGAGCTGCGCTTCTGTCTGTACCCAGAGTGGTCACCATAAATAGGCTTTCCTCCCGGTGATGGGAGAAAGGGTTATGGCATGAGTAAAAGAAGAAAATAGAGTGCGTGCAGAGTACCTGGCATATGGGAAGAAAGGGTACCCCGGTATGAAGGTGGGGGGATTTTCTGAAATAAAAGGGAATGGAATCCTTGTGGTGATGGGGAAATGGAGTTCCAACTGTGAACTTGAATTACAGAAACTAGTGTGCCTCTTTATTTGGAGTGTTTTCCTTTGGTTTCCTTTCTCTTTTTCCTTTGTTTTACTCTATTCTACTCTGCCCATTTCTCTATTTATTCTGTCCCACAAGGTTAATCCTTTAGTTTCAGCTGCTGGTCGATTGCTGACCTCTGCTGTCTCTAGAGGAAAATGTATCTTTGTATCTCTTTGTAAATCATACATGCATGTCACAGGGCAGAACAGCAGAGGCTAACCTGAAAACCAGGCACTAAACATTCCCAATGATAAAACTGATTAGTCAAAGAAGCTGATTTTTTTTTTTTTCCTTTTGTCCTTGGTAGCTTGGTACCTAATTACCAATCACCTTGTGGTGACCCATACGGTCAGTCAGTTCAGTGATATTGTAGTTCAGCCACACTGTCAGAGTCAACCCCCCTTTTTTGCCTGCTGTGTTAATAAGATAATACTAGATATATAATCATTGTAACTTGATTTTCAGAGGAGCTGTGCACCCACAGCTCTTACTCTGTGCCCAGCACTTATGTACAAAATCCGGTTCTTAATTAAACAGTATTCTTCTGCATATACAGAAAAGCAAGAAACATTTTTTTTAAATGGCTCTTCATTTTATGCAGAGCTGAGTGCTTTACACCTGAATTTCAAGAGGAGTGAATAGATGGTGCAAAATAGTAGCCCAGTGCCTCTCAGCATTTAGCTTACAGGGAGTACCTGAAACCTTTCAGTAATCAGGGTCCATTGCCCATCAGTCAGGTAGAGATGAGCCATTGCTGATTACGTAAAATGCAGAATAAAATATCTAGTGTCAGTATACTATTATTTTTAGACTGATTATTGCTTAATTGTGGATTATCTGCTCATGGTGGGGGCTATTTCATCGTATGTATCTTCCAATTCAGACCATAGGATTGTTGGTCATTATTTTTTCCTCCCCTAATCTCAGTGCCTATTACTGATGAATTTTGTAGGACATTTCCAGGCTTTTGGAGAGTAATTACAGGGACAAATAATGCAGCACTCAAATCTATCTATATTGTATCTATCCACTCTCTTTCTGTATAAGGGGCTCTTTGAACACTCCCATTCTCCCTGTTCATGGCAGAAGCTTCTGTGTATAGTCTTCCTTCCCTCTTGCCCCATAATAGTATTCCCAATCTCTCTTCCCTGCCAGGAGTTCTGTATGTGCACCATTCACCATCCACCCATCTATTAATCTTTCTTCTGTCAGGCAAATATGTAATTCCAGGCATCAACCTTTTAAACTCAAATGGTAGGAAGGGCAGATCTGAAATTGGGCTATTGTTGTGGTGAAAGGTGTTAATGATGCCATCAACTGTTTCTCTGATCTCCAGACAAATGAAAATAGACTGAGGCTGTAATTCTGTTTAACAGACTAATAGAGCTTCACATGCCCCCACTTTCCCTCATTTCAGTGACATGGCATTCTTGAACATTAGTTATATGCCTACAGTACTGATGCCTATATAGTCTTTGACATTCTGGAACTGATCAGATGTCATGTTCAGAAATTACCAGTTGGAGACCGACAGACAGACAGACAGAGAAAATGCCATCAAGTTATAAACCTTTGCTTTATCCAGCAGTCAAACAGTCTAAACTTGTCCATATAAGGAATTTTAGAGTGTACTTAAGAGAGAAATTCTGAGTTTCTTATTTGTAGCAGCCATTAGCTTTTAAAGAGATTGATCTCCCTTGAGGCACTGGCAATTTCTTCTACTTGTTCACATGGCCCTTATGAGCGCTTTTAAAATGTATTTAGGTGTTTGAATTAATTGTAATAAGCTTGCCTTGTTTAAACATATAATACAGCTATATGCTGTTACAACTATGGGAATATAGACTCTGAAATGTTATTCAGTATTATATTGTGACTTAAAAACTAGGTCTGTAGCTAGACAAAAGTAGGAAGGTTATTCAGTTTGCAGAATATCATCTGCAAATTCCTGCATTGCAGAAGACTTTGGACAAGCACTTTTTAGGTAGAGAGGAGCACATTTTCAAAAACTAGAGGAAAGATTCCCTTAGAATGACAAAATGTCATGCCAGTGGGAAGTTACAGTCCTTTAAAATCATTAACAAATGTGCACTAGAAGCCCAAATTCCAAAAGCACTTCTATTGGCCACAAACCAAATATTAATGTCAAGGCCCTTAGATGGTGTTCCCCATCTGTTCTTTTTCCTTTCCCATGCCTATTTACTGGCAAGTTTTTCTACTTTTCTATGGGTAGACTGTGTATGTATTTCCATTGCCAAACATCCTGGAGAGAAAAAAAAAAGAAATTCACTTTTCATAAATACTCATACATGTAGGTTTGAGATTTACTTTCCCCAGACAGTTTTGCCAAAAGTCTGAGGATTTTTACTTTTTACAGAAAGCAAACAGATGCACGAACATAGCAAAAGTGAATATATTTCAAATGGAATAAAGATTTGTGGCAGGGTTCAAATTACAGTTTGACTCTTGGGTGGGGGGGGGGGGGTCTGTAAACACAAGTTCATTGATTAACAAGTCCACCTAAGTGAAGGAGCAATTCAATTGAAGACCCCCAAGCTATGATTTTCAAATCTTACAGGGGGACTCTCGTCAGTGCCAGCCCACAAATTTTTGGGCCCCCCTGCAAGGTATAGTTTTGGGGCCCCTGGTCCATCAAAAAATTAGAATTGTGGTTAATTGCAGTATAAACTCTCTGAAATAAAATAGTTGGGGATGGGCTATGTGCACGTGGGCTGCCCTGTGGGGGGCAGGTGGCGGGGGGCAAGCAGGGCACAGCCCCTTGGCTGCAAGGCTCCCTGCGGTTGCAGGTTCCACAGGGTAGGATGGGCCAGCCCTGGCTCTCACTTCTTACAGGGGGGCTCACCCCTCTGTCCTCTCCCTTAATTCACACCCTGGATGTAAGACTCAACATTGAAAAATGTGAGGAAATATAAGCAAGTCACTTAGCCCCACACCAGATCTTCTTTCCTTCCTTGCCATGCCATACTTCCTTTCCATATCATGTACCAGCTACTCTCTCAGAGTTTTTGTTCTCTTCTTGAAGGAGAGATCTTATAATCTGTTACAGCTCTACAGATATATATAAAATCTAAAATGCAGTGTGATCCATCAAAAACAGGTTCTAGCTTTAGTGGTTGCAGTTACTAAGCTCTCTGAGCTGCCAGTAAAACCATGTGGTAAAAAATGCATTGCCCAAGAGCCACTAGAATGATCCCTTTACCCTCTCTTATGCAGCAGAGGATGAAACAGCCAATCTGGAGTGGCAAGGGGGAGCTGCCCGCACTGTCCTTGTGATACAAAGGACAGTCTTGGTAGGAGCAGCAGCAGTGCTCCCTCCCTACCAACACTTTCTTACACTTGGGCAGCAGGGAGCTAAGGTACATACTTACCCTATCAGCTGAGGTGTGCCTGTAATGTGTCTTGTCCAGTCACCCTACTCTTTTTACAGGAGCATTGGTAGGGAACCCCCTGTTGCAACAATCTTGGTATTTAATGCATTTTTTGATGAATGGGGCAATTCCATTTTCTGAAGACTTTATTCTCACAGGCTCATTGGAGTTTGACAGATAACACTTTATCAGTTACTTGTGGCTGATATTTCTATACTATTTTGCAACCTGGAGAGCCAGTCAGTGACTTTTCCATTTAACAAAATCTTAGTAGTTAGACTAGGGTCTGGGCCTGAAGCATGCGTATGTCATCTATGTTGCAATCCACTGTGCATTCCCACTGCTGGTGCTAGGATCATAACTTAGAGGGAAGGTGGAGGTGAAAGAGGTCATGCCTCATCCATCCTCTGCAACAGATCAGCTGTTCCTCTGCCATTCTTGTCTAGCAAAGTAACTATTTACCCAGTACTACAAAGTAATAAAAACTGCAGGGTTTTTTGGTTCATTTTATTTTTACAACAAATCTTGGATAAAATTTAATATGTAGAAATTGAATAGATTTTAGTGGCTTCTTAATAGGATATAGAGCCTTTCACCTCTCAGATACCTGTTTGACCAACTCATCTAGTCTAGTGACTTGAATGTCCCTAGCATATGATAGCTGTTAAAGAGTTAGTAGCAAAAGAGTTGCTTCTTAACCCTTCTCTTAGTAGACAAGCATACGCAACACTGCTAGGAAAGAATACAGACTTTCCTGAACATTTCAATAGAGAACCCAAGCAAAACCTGCCCCAAAAGACTGAATTCTCAGAAAGTGAATGCAGTTTGTGCTTTGTGGTATAGAATAATTTCCTCAATACTTTTATGGTATGAAAAAAGTCATGAAAAAAGGAAATGCCTGTGGGCTATGGAACAGCTGGATGAAATGGTTGTGGTGGTTCTAATTGGAGGGTCGCAACATCCATAATCCATTCTGTTGCTGAAGCTTTAGCAACAGATACACATGCTTAGAATTCTGCCCACATTTCTCTGCCACATTCTGCAGCCATCACATTATCTGCAGAAGCAGACACAACTACAAATAGTATCAGAATGTATGTTGTGTGTGTGTGTGTGTGTGTGTGTGCGTGCGCGTGTGTGCGTGCGCATGTTTGTGTGCATATATTAGATGTGTGTGAAGCTTTGATCACTGATTCAATTCTGAGAAGATTCAGCCCGATTTGGTGGCTGAATCTTCTAATCTGAATTGAATCGGTAGACCCATTAAAAGCTCTGAATCGATTCAGAAAAGATAAGGTGATTCAGAAGGCAGTCTTGTGGGGACACAGAAACTGAGAAGGGGGGAGGAGGGGGAGAAATACTGTTCTGATTTAGACATTTGTAGCTGGACAGTGACTGTGATCTTTCCCTGAGTTCCCTTCCAAACACAGTGCTCTGGGGGAGGGACATAGAAACAGCATATAAGGCTCTGATCAGATATCACTGGCATCTGAAGTGGCTGGATCCAAAGCCGGATTGGATCCCTGCTGACTCGCACAGGCCTACTAATTACCCTTGCCTAGAATCCCTCTCCTTATCCCTATCCAATCCATTTCTTTAAACTTATTCTTCCCCCAAAATCCTCTTATTTGTTCTTGTTACTTTTCCCGCCACGATTTTAAAATTGAAACCTGTGTTTTCCCTTGCAGTTTGTGTCATCCATCACTGCAGGAAAGCATGTATATTATGCACGTGCACACGCACATGCACACACACACACCAGATAGAAGATATATTACACATACACACATTTTCCAGAAAAGCAAACATTATGAAGTGTGTTGGAAAAGCAGGCACCAGATTGTCTGGCAGGGGAGGGAGAGGGTCTAGAGGGGTAGGGGAACAGCTGCAAGTCCCCCCCCCAACATAGATGCACCCTCTTTCCTGGGAGCAAGGTAGTGGGAGCAGTACCTGTCCCTGCACCACCTCCACTAACACCAGAAATAGCCACCAGCACCAGCAAGACAGTCTCCTCCATCCCAATTTCAGCTCCCAGCATGAGCCTCCCAGTGCCAGAGGAGGAGCTGGATCTGGAAGTGGGGGAGCTTAGTGCCATTGCCAGAGAAGTTCTGGGGAAGGAGGGGGAATCTGAGATTCTGCTCCACACCCCTCAAAGTTCCCCTAGAGCCAGGTCTCTTCTGGAAGACACTTCAGAGGAGGTTGTGGGGGCAGGTGGCTCAGATTCCCCTGTTTTTGTGCCTCTGCCTGAGGAGGGGGATAAGGCAGGATCCCCAATCTCAACCCAGAGGTGGGGGGGGGGGGGGGGGGGGGGGGGTGAGCGAAAGACTCCAGCGAGAGTGTACGTGTGTGAAAGAAGGTCAGCCCTGCTGAGTGCTATCCCAGCCCCAGCCCTGCAGGGATTCTATCCTGGGAGCTGCTGCTGGGATCATTTTAAGTTGGCAGATGATACCAGGTATGCTACTTGCCAGCACTGCTGAAGGCAGATCAGCCAAGGCAAGGAGATGAAACACTTCACCACCACACAGGCAGCACCCCCTTGCCCTTGTTCCTCTTCAGCCTGGCACCAGTGGCAGCATGCCCCAAATGAAGTCCCCCTCTTGCTCCAAAGCCCCCATCCCCATAAAGCAGAGGCAGGCCATCCTGGACCAGTGGAGGAAAGCCACAGACAAAGCGGGGTATGTAGCAAGGGCTAACAAGATCACCCAGAGCATTGGGGAGATGCTTGCTCTGGATGGCCAGCCCTTTTCCTTTGTTGAGTGTCTGGGGTTCAGGTGCCTCATGGACCCATCATAACAAGTGCCCACACAACCACCTTCATGAGGACAGTGGTGCCCTCCCTGCATGAGGCATACAGGGAGTACTTGAGGGAGGAGCTGTGGAAGGCAGGGCCTCAGGTAAGTTTACACTTCACCTCAGACATCTAGAGCAGTAGGGGTGGAAATCATGCCTACCTTTCCCTCACAGGGCACTGGTGTGATCAGTCAGGCTGTTGGTGGGCTCTCCTTCAAGCAGAGGTGATAGATGAGTCCCACATGGCAAGGGAGATCATGGGAGCCATGAACTGCATGGTGCAGGGGTGGCTAATTGGGCAGGGCAAGCTCACCCATGGGTTCATGATCACCAATAACAGGGCCAATATGGTGAAAGTCATGCATGATGCCAACTTTGTTGGTATCCGCTGTGTTGCACACAAGTTGCACCTCATATTCAAGGATTCCTTGGAGGGGGGCAGGGATTCTGGTTACAGTGCCCTTGCTACCACTACCAGCCTGCTTATTTCAAAAGGCAGGAATGTGGAAGGCTACTTCTACTGGAGCATCATGGGGGCCAAGATGTTGTGGGACAAACAGGCAGAGCTGAGCATCCCACAGCACAAAATCATGCAGGATGTGAAGACTCAGTGGAACTCCACATACTTGATGCTTGAAAGGCTGGTCAAGCAACAGAAGGCCATGAGATGGCCTTGCTCAGGGAGACTGGGATCAGCACCATGCTTAACAAAACTGAGTGGGATACTGTATCCCAGATCTTGGTGGACCTCAAGCTTTTTCTTGAGGCCACCGAGAGCCTCAGCGCTGGCAATGCCCTACTTAGCCAGGATTCCCATAGCGAAGGAGGTTGAGAATTAAATGGAGAAGTTCCAGGGGATTGATGTTCCTGGCTGGGGCAAACTGCTTTCACCAGAGGTGCAGGCACTGGTGAAGTGGCTGAAGGAGGGCATCAAAAAATGGCTGGATCCATTGCAGTCTAGTATGGTCCATGTGCTGTCAGGCATGTGTGACCTGAGGGTGAAGGGGAGTATCTGCAGCAGCAAAACCTTCGATCACTGGATGGAGGCGCAGGGTCAGGGAGTCAGAAGGGCAGAGAAGGAGATATGGAAGAGGGGTATCCACTGTCCTGTGCCAACACCCCAACCAACAGCCAGTCTCCTCCATACCAACCCCTGCCAATGTGGGCCAAGGCAATGGCTTCCATGTTGGGATCCAGAGGTGCCAGACCCCACCATCCAGTAGGTAGCATGGAGGCTACCTGCATGGGGAACAAACAGGAGGAACTCGCCCTCAGAATAGCCAGTTCAAACCCAGACATAGTAGGGCTTACAGAAACGTGGAGGGATTCATCCCATGACTGGGCAGTTAACACTAGGGGCTATAAGCTCTACAGGCGGGATAGAGAAGGAAGGAAGGGAGGGGGTATGGCGCTCTATGTCAAAGAGTAATACACATCCTCTGCCAGCAAAATGGGGTCGGAGGAGGGGCAAGCTGAAGTGCTATGGGTCAAGATACAAGGGGGTCATGGGGAGAGGGATTTAACGGTGGGGGTCTACTACAGACCCCCCAACCAAGGGGAGGAGCTGGACTGGGAATTTTCGGGCCAGCTTGCAGAGGCACTTAAGGCAAGGGATGTAGTTGTCACGGGTGATCTAAATTACCCGGACATCTGCTGGGAGGAGCAGTCAGCCAGGTCGGACCGTTCCAGGAGGTTCCTGGCCAAGATACAGGACCTTCACTTAACCCAGGAAGTGCACAGTCCCACCAGAGGGAATGCCCTGTTGGACCTATTCCTGGCCACAGGCGATGATCTGGTAAGGGGGCTCCAGGTCTTTGACCACCTGGGTGATAGTGATCATCGCTTGCTGGAATTCATCATCCAGCACAGGGTGACAATGGCCTGCAGCAAGGTGGTAGCCCTAGACTTCAAGAGGGCCAACTTCAAAGAGTTGAGGAGATTGGTGGGAGACTGACTGGGGTTCTCGAGGGCAGGGGAACTCAGTGCCCAAGATGAGTGGTCGTTCCTTAAGGAGACGATACTCAGGGCCCAAGGGGTGACGATCCCAACAAGAAGCAAGGGGGGCAAGAGTGCCTAAAAGCCTCCCTGGCTCACCAAGGACGTCCGGGAATGCCTGGTTGCCAAAAAGGCGGTGTACACCCAGTGGAAGGTGGGGGGGCTATCTCCAAAGAGGAGTATACCTTCACTGCTCGGGCCTGTAGGGGGGCTTTTAGAAAAGCTAAGGCCCCTGCATGATACACTGGGCAATCTGGTGGTTGCACCAGAGGAGAAGGCAGACCTCTTTAACAAATTCTTCACCTCCGTTTTCTTGTGCAGGGACTGGGACTCCCCCACCGTGATTCAAGACGGACTCAAGGGGAACGCCTCAAGACCTAAGGTTGAGGAGGACCGGGTTAGAGTGCTTCCAGAGGGGCTGGACGTGTTCAAATCAGCAGGTCCAGATGCTCTCCACCCCAGGGTGTTGAGGGACCTAGCAGGGGTTATTGCAGGGCCCTTGTCACAGCCTTATGAGTGCTCGTGGTGCTCAGGCCAGGTGCCAGATGATTGGAAGATAGCCAATGTGGTCGCCAGCTTTAAAAAAGGGAGGAGGGAGGACCCAGGCAACTATAGGCCCATCAGTCTTACCTCAATCCTGGGGAAACTCTTTGAGAAAATAATCAAGGAGCACATTTGTGATGGGCCAGCATCGGGGATGATGCTCAAGGGCAACCAGCACGGTTTCATTAGGGGCAGGTCATGTCAGACCAACCTGATTGCCTTTTACGATCAGGTCACAAAAGCATTGGATGCAGGTGTCGCCGTGGATGTAGTCTATCTGGGCTTCAGCAAGGCCTTTGACACTGTCGACCACCCCATCCTCATTAAAAAAACTAGGTGACTGTGGCATCGATGCCTACATGGTCAGATGGATTGCGAATTGGCTGAAGGGTCATACTCAAAGGGTGGTGGTGGACAGGTCATATTTGACCTAGGGGGAAGTGGGCAGCGAAGTCCCCCAGGGCTCGGTCCTTGGGCCCGCACTGTTCAATTTCTTTATCAGCTATTTGGATGATGGGGTGAAAAGCAACCTGTTCAAATTTGCTGATGATACCAAAATTTGGGGTGAGGTGGGCATGTTAGCAAGGAGGGAAAGACTGCAGAAAGACCTGGATAGGTTGCACGGGTCGGCTAACAAAAACAGGATGTGTTTCAATACTGACAAGTGCAGGGTGCTGCACCTGGGCAGTAGAAACCAGCAGCACACATAAAATGGGAAACTCCCTTCTTGAGAGCACAGAGGCAGAAAGGGATCTTGGAGTCATCACTGATCCCAAGATGAACATGGGCAGACAATGTGAGGTCACGGTCGGCAGGGGTAACCAGACCTTATCGTGCGTCCACAAGTGCATCTCAAGTAGTTCCAAGGAGGTGATCCTCCCCCTCTACGTGACACTGGTCAGACCGCAGCTGGAGTACTGTGTCCAGTTCTGGGCACCCCACTTCAAGAGGGATTTGGCTAACATCAAGAGGGTCCAGAGGAGGGCCACCCACATGATCCGGGGTCAGCAGGGCAGACCCTACAACGAGAGTCTACGGGACCTGAACCTGTTCAGCCTTGACAAGAGAAGGCTGAGGGTGGACCTGGTGACCATCTATAAACTCACTAGGGGGGGATCAGAAGGGTTTGGGGGAGACCTTGTTTCCCCTAGCTCCCCCCGTGATAACAAGGAATAACGGCCACAAGTTGTTGGAGAGTAGGTTTAGATTAGACATCCGTAGGAACTACTTCACAGTCCGGGCGGCTAGGATCTGGAACCAACTTCCAAGGGAAGTGATGCTGGCTCCTACCCTGGGGGTGTTTAAGAAGTGGCTTGACTGGGTGGGGTCTTTTGAGCCCAGTTTTCTTCCTGCCCAGGCAGGGGGTTGGACCTGAAGATCTACAAGGTCCCTTCTGACCCTACTTCTATGATTCTATGAGGCCTGGGTGGCTAGCTATCTCACTGAGGATGTGAAGCCACTGCAATGTGACCCCACGGCTTTGGCCAACCTGCAGATGTGGCAGGATCTTGTCATAATTATCCAGGAACACCTTTCCTGTTCACCGACCAATGTTCCATAGGAGAGGGTGTTCAGCATTGCTGAGGATATTGTGACACTCCACCACACCTCCTTGGATCTTGGTTTGGTGAAGCAGCTGGTGTTCCTAAAGATGGACCTCCCACTGCTGGCCTTCCCCAAGCTCCACCTGCAGACAGAGTGTGTGTCACCATCCTCACTCCACACCTATTTGCTTTTTTAAACTTTGACAACCATTTAATGTCCTACTCTCAGAGCTGGAGGTTGCAGTTTTTCACCAGCCAACAAGGGAAGAATGTCTCCTTGCTGAGCTCCTGTGCCAGGATGAACTTGGAGGTATGTGCTGGTGCTATTAGGAAGGAGGAGTCTCCAGGTCCTGGGCATGACCTAAAACTTCATCCAGCCAGGGTAGGGAGGCCTGGTAGGAGTGCCAGTGACATCAGGACTGCTAACCTCCTTGGTGAAAGTTGGGTAGGGGGTGCCTGATAACCTCCAGCCACTACACATACACACAGTCCTGGCTGGGGAATGCCATTTGCGAGGCATGGGCCTTAGTATAGGGAAGGTATGGAGCTGTGGAATGGATGTCACCCCTAGACATCAGGGGCCTAAATGGGCAGTCTCCCACCTGGGTAACATCTGAATCAATTTTCCATCAATGTGTGTCAGGTGAAAGAGGTGCCAGCAGTTGGCCCAGAAACAGGTAGGCAGGCCAAGATCTAACCAGCACCAGGAAGGCCCCCTGTTATAAGCTACCATCCCTGCTGCATTCATCCTGCTCTGCCTTAACACACACAAGGCAGACAAGGTTCTTTGAGTCAAACTGATATCTTTTTTTAGACCAACTGAATAGTTGGAGAAATATATCTTGGCAAGCTTTCAGGTTTAAAAATGCTTCATCAGGCTGAGGAAGCACTTGCAGTTTGTGTGTGTGCTGTTTCTGGATGGAAGGAATAGTAAAGAAGCCAGGGGCTGGGCTGCAGGCAAGAAAGCCAGCCAGTGAAAATGAAAATTGAGGCATCGGGGGTGAGAGAGAGGCTGGGAGGGGGCGAGGGGGAAGGGGGATGTAGAAGTTGGGTAAAAGTGAAATCAAAAGTTTCAAAAGTATAGGAAGTGATGGATTTTGCTGAACAGAGCTGGCAAGAAGAGAGGCTGTATCCAGATTCATTCACATAAAAGCATTGGAAAACTCCTGGGTTGGGTGATTAAGATGTGATCTCTAGAGTTTCAGGTATTAATGCTGTGTCTGATTTGCTGAGTTTCACTTCATTGATTTTTATTTTGATTGGAGTGACTCTGATTGCAGCCAACAACATTGTCCTTGAACGACATTATTTAAGTATTACATTCCCTTGAATGTTCATTAAGCCACATATTTTAATTAAACGTAAGTATATGGATATGTGTCAGAGGTGTTAGAACAAAAAAGTATAGAATGACAAACCTGAGGCCTTTTTTTCTTTTTCTAGAAAATGTAGAACTCATTAGGGAAGGAGAAAACCAACAGAAGTTTTGAGATGCACAAAACAAAAACCAAACAACAAAATGAACCTCAAACCAAAGAAAAAAAGCCCCTATATATTTCTAGAGAGCTCAAAAACCATTCTGCTTTTTTTTAAAGATAAGCTGGCTGGTTTTGCTTGTTCCAAGGTCTAGACAAATGGAAGGCAATGTAAGAGAAGTGGAGTGGCCACTTTATTAGGCCCCTAAACTGGTGCTCATAAGGCCTGAGTTTTACTTCTGTTTGTGCTCCTGCCTGCTGTGTGATCTTGGACAAACAAGTCCACGTCCTGGTGTCTCACAGTTTCTTGTTCATTTAGATTATATATCTTTGGAACAGAGCCTTTGATTATGCATCTAGACTGCATCTAGTACAAGTGATCCCTAATCTTGGTTGTTATTTCTAGGTGGAATTATACTCCTATGGTTAGCATGTTTCAGTATGGACCATTGGTGTGGCCTGAAAAAGTACAGAGCTATTTTGTATCAATAGCAGCAGAATGGATGTGCATTGGCACTGAGATACTTGCCCTATTGAAATCAATAGAAACATTCCTATAGACTTCAGTGGAGGCAATATTTCCACTTCAGGAAACAATGAGTGCCCATTATGCAAAGTAAAATAAAGAAATGTTAAAATGGATGAAAATATGTGCATTTTGGGGTGCATAGGGAGGGCAAGAGGGGGCAGGAGAAATTAAATGGATTATAACTGTATCTTTTAGCATCTAAGAAATTAATTAAAATACTAACCCTCAAACAATTGTAACTCCATAGTTGGCCACTTCCCTTTGAATTAAAGTTTAGTGAGGTTTCTTACACTCTCTTTTTTCCATTTACTTTTTGTTTCAATCAGCCAATTTTTTTAGCTTCTCTTATTGCTTTAGCATATTCTATATCACTCTTTTACCCCCTTCTCCTCCCATCACATTACTATGGGTCTCATCTTGATGGTTTTGTGTCAGGTTCATCTGTGCTATTGTAATCTGGTGTTACACTAACGGAGTGAGGTAAAAATAACAATCGCACTTCTAGATCTTTTTGTCAGTAGATATCGAGGTGTTTCAGATCTTATCTCCACTTTACAGATGGGGAAACTGAGGCATAAAAGGCTCAGTACTTCCCTGACATCAGTAGCAGAATGAAGGCTATAAACCTGCATATTTTTATTTCCTGTCACATGCTTTGCTCTTGAATATTGGAAAATGCAACTAATGCATGTATCGAGAGGTGCCTTGATTTAGCTAAAATTTTCTGAGTTGAATAAGGCTCTAATAAAAATCCATTTACTTCTATTTAGGCATTTATACACTTTAGGCATTTAGGCATTGATACACCTCTATGGGGAAGTGTATTTTGTAATATTTCTGCTTGACACAGCTATGAGGATGTATGGATATAGCAGCACATTTTTGTAGTGCCAGAAATTCCCCAATAAATTGTAATTTTTCTGAAAAATATGTGAGATGTTTGGATAAAATAGATTGCTATTGCTTAGTCATTATTATTTCATGGTCATATATGCCACCTGGGCTTTTGTCATTAAGATATGTTGCATAGTAAAATATTGTGCTTGGTTTTCTCCTCAACTAGAACACACAGATTGGGAATGCAGCAGAGATGATAAACAATTAATAACAGAAATCTCCACATTGGCTCTAGAAAGGAATAGGGATATTTTGTGCATTGCTTTTTGTTACTTATCAGTGCTCATTCAGGTGATCAGGTTCAAATTTAGCACTTTTAGATAGCAGTGATGGTAAATTAGAACTCTGTGGAAAATTCAAGAATGTACGTAATGAGACAACCTTAATCAGAATTTGCTAAGGTTTATTAACACCTTATCAGAGCTTTGGAAGACTCAGCACACACCCGCTCCTCATTCACATTATCTCACTTCATGAAATTTGAAAGAGGTCTAAGTTAAGGCATCCTCCATGGCTCATTAGCTTTTCAGAGCTTCAAGAGTCAGAGGGACATCCGTGGGATAAATCAGCCACATGTAATATTAAAAAAAGTGTGTTTAATATATTATTTATATTTGAGATTCAGATTTTAATTATGTAGTTGTCTTCAGGGCTAGTTACAAGGGCAGTGTAATGGTTGTAGAAGCAACATTATCTCATGGTAATGGCAACTGCCACATAGACACTAAAGTACTTTTCTCCCGGTGGAGTTAAGCCTGAGCTACAAAGAAGCTGCCTTTACAAAATTCTGTGCATTTTTGCAGTCATATATAGAATGTGAATAACATATCTTACAAGTACTTCAGTTTTGATTCCTAAGGGAGTAAAGCAGAGGTATGTTAGGGCTGTACAAAACATCTCTGTTCAAATTCAGATCCAGATTCAGCCATTTTGGAGGGACAGTGATTTTATTTGGTGTTTTGGATCACTGTCCCAATTAAATTTGGCCAAAAGTGTTTCAGAATTTCAACGCTGTTTCGGAGATTCAGCCATAGACTATACTAGGAAATCACTAAAATACCTATAATGTTTTCATTGTTTGGCTGAATCATGCATGAAGCCTGCCAAGTTTCAAGGAGATAGGTGCAGGAGTTTTTGTGAAACTGCACCTCACACTGTTCAAAGCAAAACTTGTATCCCTTGCCGGCAGCGGCAGCATGCTGTCATCCTGCATGCAGATCTGGGGGCCTGCACCCCCTGGGAGTGCTGCGCAGCTACTCCAGACTCTTCCCAGGGGGCTCCAGCCTGCAGATCTGGGTGCGGGATGGTGGCAGGCTGCCGTCCCTCTGTGAGGAAAAAGAAGAGCCCCAGAGAAGTAAAATGGCCCCACCTGAGTTCCAAAGAACTCCGCAGGGCTCCTTCTTCACCCAGTGTTTCAGGAGGGGAGAAGGAGTCAGCTGGAACTCCAGGATAAAAGGAGACCCGGGGCAGGCAAAAAGGGAACACCAGAAACCGGAAGTGACTTGCTCAGGTACAGACATGGCAGGGATAGCCGCAAGTGCTGAGAAAGCAACAGAGACCAGGTTTAAGAGAAGCAATTCTGTGGAGGGAGATGCCAGGGGAGAGAACCGTGAAGGAAACACCCAGAGAGAAACTGAAACTGCCACGAGGCAGTTAGAAGTTACCGTAAAGACCCTAATAGCAGGGCTGAAGAAAAAGGGTACCATAAACTTGTGAATATAAGGGCAGTACAAGTACCAGTTTGTTTTTGTTCTTCTTTTTGTTACAGCGAGAGGGAAGACATCAGTAGTGCATTTGCAACTATCAGGAGACTAGGCCAGCAGAGGAAGTAGCTAAGATTAATGGAAGGTCTGTGCCAGGCTCCAGGCTGGGTAAACTGCAACTGGGCCCATTGGGGCTATTGACTGGCCGGACCTAGAGACCCACAGAGAATTTTGTACTGCTTGAAGGCAGATTGCCGAGAGAACTGAACTAACACCTGGTGGGAGGGTGTAGGGTTTGGTGGAGCCCTCACTACACTAAGACAGAGTGCAAGAGCGAAAGTGTCAAAACTCACACGCCTGGCATTCTATTTACTCCTGTAACAACAAGTCATGGCAGGCGAGATCACGGATGTGTGGGAGAGTCCAGCAAGATGTCACGGTGGACTTCGGCCCATTAGCCGAGGTGCTAAAACTGTCTTGGTGCAGAAGATAGAGTAAAAAAGAAAAGGAAAAAAACCTGCTTGGACAGGCGATGAGCACCTGAGAGTGACGACACATGGAATGATAGAGACAAGCCTCTACCACAGATTGGGGCAGGACTTTGGGGGTGAAAGCCTGCCATTGGAAACCCTCCCCCAGAGCACTGGGATTGGAAAGGAGCTCAGGGACAGATCACAGACACTGGCCAGCTACACATGTCAATATCAGAGCAGTCCTTCCCTCCTTCTTCCCCCTCCCTCTTCTTAAGTTCTGTTTCCCTGCAAGCCCAAGTCTGAAACTCCAAAATATTATGAAACATTTTGGATGCTTTAATTTCATTTTGGAGCTTTTTCTCAGTCTCCTGTTCTGATTCAGAATTGGTGTTTCGGACACTGAAATGCCCCCAAAATGAAATGACTGCCAAAATCTCGCATAGCCCTAATGTAGTCTACTGTTGGTAACAGATAAAGAACCATGTATATATATATCTATTGCTTGAAGGATCCTGATGATTACAGAAATCCCAAAATGAAGAACCAATTACTCAGGAGGTAGCACTGCTTTATACAATACTCTTCCACAATTTTATAATATGGCATTGTATTTTTAATGGTATAAGAACATCTCAGAGTTCAATAATGTCATTTTGTTATTAAAGATCTTGAATCTGAACCTAATAGAATTTCAGCCAGACGGTGGATGAATATTTAGATCTCTGTACCAGAACCTGCCATGACAGTTCTGCTACAAGATTTAATCCAAAACCAGAAGGGACTTGTCTTCTTGTATTTCTATGTACTTGAAATTTTGTGAGAACTGCTGATTTTATTATGTTTGTCATCTTGAATCTGTCATATAATCATGCTTCAGTTGTACCTCCTTCCTATGGTCTGAGTCAATAAAATCACATATACAACATTGAAGCTTATCACAAAGATTCTCATCTGTTATTAAGAAAAATATATTCATTTCTATATTCATCCCTCATTTCAGCCTTTCCAAGTGTTTCACAGTTCTTTTTTGCCTTTTCTCTAGTCTTACAATTGTTACAGTTTTAGTGTATCACACAATGCATAAAATAATAAACATGCAAAAATATTATTAACATATTAACATTGATAATGTACTATAATATGAATATACAAATGAAAAAAAATAAAGCCAAAATGAAAGAGATCATTTAGATTTTGAATCATTTTCAAACAATGTAGTAAAAAAGTCCTCAACATTAACATGTTCTTATAAAAGACCTAAATTTTAGTGAAGGAGTATTTTTGGATAAAAAAACTATTCTGTCACAATTTTTTTATCAGTTTACTGTACATGTGTGTGCATTTCCATGTTACAAAATATGGGTGTATTACTCCATGACTTAAAACTTTTCTTTTTACCATGCCTTTTTATTCAATTTTATCACACACTGTAACTAGGAAATTGCACAATTTTTATGTTGGGCTATTTTCCCTTTTAATTTAACTTTTCAAAATGTTCTGTCAATTAGAAAATTCTTGTCAGTTGAAATGGCAGTTCAAGAATAAACCTACATGATTTTTTCAGTATATGAAGAATTTGAAATAATGGAATGAAAACAACTTGTGGTGGGATGTATTGTTTAGTTTGAAGTTTACTATTCAGAACTCCAACACAATATACATAATTTGATTAATAATATGTTTTATTTATATGGCATTTTTCATCCAGAATAATCCCAGAGTGCTTGACAGACTGTCTGAACAGATATAAATTCACCCATTATTGAAATGTAATCCTTTAGTTAGGAATAACCTGATCTGAAATTTGGCAAGGCTACTAGTGAAAACTGCCATTCATGTTCCTTGGCAATTATCAGAGTTCTTTGGTTTAATAAATTAATTATAAAATAATTCCTTACAGGTCTTGTTGTTACACTACTAGTGAGTCAGAAGAAAAGGAGTGATTGATGGACCTATCAGCAAAAGCGTACCAAATTCATATTATAAGGTGACACAGGAAATAGGATTTATGCAGGGGGTTGGACCCAGCGACCCCTGAAGTCACTTCCAACTCTGATTTTAAATTCACAATTCAAAGTACCTTTATAAGACCCCATTGTTTTATATTACTATTCATTCTAGAAAAAAGAATTGAGTTGGAGAGAGATGCATGCAGTCATATGGCTCTCAGCTGTTGAAGGAATCATTTCAGGAGTTTCTCTCTCAGGCTAGTCTTTGAACATGGCTCATACACATTCTGATTCTTTTAGTAGAAGAACCTGTATAGAAAGGGTAACTGGAATGGCTACTATGGCTGTAGCATCTTCTGTCTTTAGGAGGAAATTCTGGAGGAGGACTGGTAACGGACATTACAGGTTTCCCTTGCTTTATGCTGTACATGCAATCCTGGAAACTGGCGCATAACTCAAATTTGCATAAAGGGAACCTATTTTACAATGTAAAAAATAGGGATACATTCCAAGACCTTGAATGTACTGACCCCCAGACCTATTTCTACCACTTTTACAAAACAATTTTGGTACTCACCAACAGCAGACAGTACATACAAGCACAGGGTGGTGGTGAATGTTACTGTAATGGAGATGGCAACTATAGAAACACATGTCAGAGACAATGGGCTAGGAGCACAGATCCACACAGGATCACTCCCACAATGCACCCCACCAAGCAGATGACTGTTGGCTTCCATCAGACTGATTGCATATGAGTGAATTTACTTTGCATCTGATGAGTTTTTGGTATAAAAAGGGTCATTGTATAAGAGTAAATTCGCACATACAGAACCCACATAAAGCAAGGGAAACCTATATTCAACAAAAATGTTTTAATTATGGAAAGTGGGGTTAGTATCAAATGGTTTTTCATTGAATGCTATGTATAATTTTTTTTTTGAGTGGCAATAAAGTGCCTGAACATTTCTTTTATTTTCTTATTCCCTTTTTTTCCTTTAAGTGAAAACAAAGTGTCCCCTCTTCCACCTCTCCATACTCTATTAAGTCCAGAAGTGACAGAATAGATTTTCTTTGAGCTTTCTAAATAAGAGTTAGCTCCGGGAATTTGGAAACCAAGCAGGATGTTGTGAAGTCAAAAAGTTGTTTGGGGACAGTTATGAGCAACTGAACATAGGCACTGCAAATGAAAATGACTTCTTCCAGCCATAATCTAGTACTGCTAACCATGATATTCTACCATTCTTTGTACTATCTAGTTCCTTTAGCACTATTCGCAAAAGAACAGCTGGAAACTAGTGGCAGAATTCTATAGAGATGAGGAAACTGTATGGTAGTTCCAAGTCTGGGTCTGTGCCTGCCTCCTTACCATACATGGTCTGAGAAGCAGATTTCATAGATTTCATAGACATTAGGGCTGGAAGGGACCTCGGAAAATCATCGAGTCCAGCCCCCTGCCCAAAGGGCAGGAAGTCAGCTGGGGTCATAGGATCCCAGCAAGATAAGCATCCAGTTTCGTCTTGAAAGTGTTCAATGAAGGCGCTTGAACCACCTCCGGTGGCAGGCTGTTCCAGACCTTGGGGGCTCGGACAGTAAAGAAATTCTTCCGTATGTCCAGCCTGAAACGATCTTGTAGTAGTTTGTGACCATTTGACCTCGTCATCCCTTGGGGCGCTCTGGTGAACAAACGTTCCCCCAGATACTGGTGGTCACCCCTGATAAACTTGTAGGTGGCCATCAGATCACCCCTGAGCCTGCGCTTTTCTAGGCTAAAGAGCCCCAGGGCTCTCAGCCTGTCATCGTAGGGTCTGCTTCCCTGACCTCTGATCATGCATGTGGCTCTTCTCTGGACTCTCTCAAGCTTCTCCACATCCTTTTTGAATTGTGGAGCCCAAAACTGGACGCAGTACTCCAGCTGCGGCCTCACTAAGGCCGAGTACAAGGGGAGAATGACGTCCCGGGATTTGCTTGAGAAGCATCTATGGATGCAAGCCATTGTTTTGGTCGCT
>NW_005842073.1:1690502-1695612 GCF_000455745.1 Alligator sinensis
GACGCAAAGTACCTATTTAATAGGTTGGCTTTTTCCTGGGCGTCAGTTGTCAGTTGCCCCATCTGGCTCAGCAGGGGTCCAATGTTGCCCCTGCTTTTCCTCCGGTTCCCCACATACCTGAAAAAGGACTTTTTATTGTCCTTGATGCTCAAAGCTAGCTGGAGTTCAGTTGCAGCCTTGGCTTTCCTGGTCTGCTCCCTACAGGACCAGACCAGTGCAGAATAATCCTCCTTGGAGGTGACTCCCATGAAGAAAGTTGTTATGAATGTGTATTCTAATGGGCCTCTCTTCCATCCATATAATGATGTTGAGCTTGTGGCGGAACCATCTCTCAGGAGTAACACCCCTATACATAGCAACCTGCAACTCAGAGGTGTTGTAGACAGGAGTAGTCCTGAGAACCTGGAAGCTAGAATCAAGTCTACTATGCCTCTTTGTGGGCCATACTATTCATGTGTTGAGCACACTGTGATGCAAGAGTATGCTTTAGTATGTTAATGTGAGGCCAGAACACAATTTCCTGCATATTCCATGACTATTTTTAAAAATCTAGATTGTATGTGCAAAAGTTAGTTGCACACTTATACACAAAGGGCACATCTACACATTGCCATGTGTACTACTTCCCTTTTGAAGTACTAAAGCATGGCATAGTATGGGCAGTTACTGCGTCGTTAGCACTGTGCACAGTTGGATTTCACTGCTGCATCACTGTAGCAGCATGCTATAACTAGGGAGCGTGCCGCTATGGTGACATAGCTGGTGACTGTGTATAGACTTGTGTGATCATTACATCACCAAAGCATGTTGTACAGCAATGTAGCCATCGTATTGCTACATTGCCCTAGGGTGATGTGCAGATGCACCCAAAATGTCCCCTTTTTTAGCCACACTAGAAAATGCTATTTGAAAATCATTTTTTCCCTTAAGACTTTTCACAGCATCTTGGGCTTGTGAACAAAAGAGGATGTGACTATGGGGTGGGGAGAAAGAACTAAGTAATAGATCTATTAGACTGCAAAATAAATAGTGACCTTTCTTTGGCTGTAAGATAATGCGAAGTTGTGGAAGTTCCATGAAAGAACAGTTGAATTCGGATTGGACAAACCAATCCAATTTCAGAGTATGTAAAGTATCCTGCATTGGAGAAAAGATGAATTAAGAGAACCCAAGAGATATTTTCCATATCTAGCCATTATAGGCTAGGTACAGACATTACAATTATACCATGATAAATGCTTGGAATGGGTCTACAGCTGTAACTGAACAGAAGTTCAGTTCACATAGACCAGTTTAAAAATGGCAGAACCTGGTCTAAGATAGACCTGGATGGATGTCGTATCAGACTTAAGTGATTTAGGTTAATCTAGTCTACTGAACTTCTGTACCAGATTCCACCCAACTCAAATTAACTTATAGTCCGCCAGCATCCCAGGCTGTCAGAGAGATGAGCCAAAAAAGCCTCTGTCCCTAGCTGCGTGGTCCTGCCTGTGCCTGTCAGCAGCAGCCAGGCATTGGAGAGGGGTGGGGCAGTGGAGACCCCCATCATGCAGCACCCCCCAGCTATTCTGGCTTGGGTCTGGGATGGCCAGGGCTGGGGCCAGGCCTGAGCATAGTGGTTGCCTCAGTTCTTCCCCCTCCCTGCCCCCACCACCTGACAACTGCTGACAAGGCAGGCAGGACTGCATGTTTGGGAGCCACATGACTGTCAGTAGCAGCTGGGTAGTGTGGGCAGTGGGGAAGTGGAAGCCCCTACCACATGTCCCCTCCACCCCCAGGTGTGCTGGTCCATGTTTGGGGTGGCCAGGACAGGCCCAAATCGGGGAGTTTCCACTTCTTCCCCACACCCCACCCTCCACTGCTGCCAGGCTGCCGTCAATAGCTGCATGGCTCCCAGCTGCACAGTCCTGCCTGTGCCTGTCAGTTGCAGCCAGGCAGTGGGGAGGGGGAGTGGAGGCCCCTGCTACATGGGACCTCAACCCTCCCAGACCCAAGCCAGTACAGTGAGCCTGTGCCTTCTGCTACCTCTCCTCCCCTCCTGCCCAGCTGCTGCTGATAGATGGCAGGAAAGACAGGCAGGGGAGAGAGACCACACTGACCAATCAGGGATGTCCTGGTTGCTTGGTTTGGTTCAGCATTCTCCATCAGCCTGCAGCTCCCTCCCCTACAAAGAGTGAATGTGTGTTCTGTTTGCTCCTGACCTAACCTAGGGCACTTCAGGTAACGCACGAAACTTAGATTGCTTTCACCTTGGGCTTTTTGAATGTCTGTATCTAGCCATAGTTTTTACGGGCATTTTTACACATGTATGCATTGCAGTGATGGGTGCTTTCAAAATCGCGCGGCACTGGAACATATGCAGTTGTATAAGTGTCGAAATGCACATCAGCACTGAGAAAATGGCAGTGCCCTGCTTTTGAAATAAAACACCTTGGAAGTGCTTTAGTTCAAAAGTACACCGTTCCCATGTTCTGCATGCTGACACACATGTCACCACTTATACAACTGCATGCAGTGTGGTGCAGTTTGCCACAGCTTGCCTGTGGAACAGACTCAATTAATTGAGTTTGCTCTGAAGCAGTGGATTTCCAATGCATCACTGGAAAAAAGTATGTGTATAAATGCCCTATGTGCTTTGGCTAGTCACAGTTTAGGAGATTGGTTTAAGGTGACCACAAAGAAAGTTTAAAGTATAACCATTACATTTTAATTAATGCAGGATAGACTATTTATTCACTAATTATAATTTATTTTTTAACAATAAGACTGTTGGACAATAAAAAGGTCAGGAACCCCATTTAGGATGGTTAATGGTACAGTTCACTAAAAGTCTTATTTAGCCACCAAATTGTATATGCTGCCTTTGGTAACAAGTCTTTTATCTTTCATCATCAAAAGGAGTAATTGCAACTTTTCTCATGGCTGCTGCAATGTTGTAGCAACCAGCCAAAACCATTAATCATATTAATGCAGAATAAGTGATTTTAAGCTTATGTTTTAATCATGCATGCCCAGTTTATTAAATATGCAGTCTGCACTTTGTTTACTCGTATGTGTACATACATTACCATACCATTATTTTGATTAAGGTGTGCTAATTTCTTCATATCTCCATAAAATGAGGACAGTTGCATGATTTATAGTACCTTGCTTATTTAAATATATTTGTTTGCCTCTGGCAAGCTCTTTTTATACTATAAACTTGTTTTGTAAGTTTAAACACCAATGAGGAAAATACTTCAGTGCATTTAACAAAGATCAATTGGTGTTGAGCATGAAAATCATTTGTTTTGATATTCAAATATTTAACTCCATTTGGTATCAAAATGTCTGGGCTGATGCGATGATAACCTGTGTTTAAGAACAATATATGAGAGTGTTAGAAGATTTTACAGAGAAGATTAGCACTCTTGACAGTGTTTAGGAGCTTGGAAAACTTTATTTTATTTTATTTAAAAAGTAGTACTAATTTAGAAATGTATTGTCTTTTAGTCCAAAAATTTAAAAAAAGAGTTTAAGTACTATATTTTGAACAAATGCACAATTTTACATAAAACTAGTTTTTGATTCTTAAGTTGTTTGGTTATTTGGTTATTGATCAAGTTGCTAGTTGATCAAACTAAGCGCTATCCTTCTAATCACTGAAGTGAATTGCAATTTGTGTGCTACATGGTGATAATTTAGTATTAATGCTCGGAGTCTGAAATGACATTCTAGTGCTTTTTTTTTTTTTGCTGCACCTTTTTATAGTGCTCTTTTTTCTTCTGTTATAGCCACTATTTGAGTTTCACTATTGATTAAATGGCAAAGTTCTTTTGCTTGTGATCAAGGAATTCAAATAATTTTACTGGAAGGAATCATAGGTACTCAAAATAGAACTTATATTGTAGTTTTCAAAATATAACTAGTATGTTTCTTGATATTTTTTAATCAATATTTTACACGACTTTATTTGGTAAGATTGGGTATTCAACAACATGTAGAATACTGTAGACTCAAATTGCATTTTTTCAAGTGTGAACAGTATTTACAACATCAATAAGGAAGGACAAGGTTATGCAATATCTCAGTACAGTAAACAACATAACAGCTAAATTCATCATGCTACTAATGAACAGAGGTGCAGTGAGCTCATTCAGCACCCATGGCAGGGTGGTGGTAGTGATGGTATGATAGAATCATAGAAAACTGGGGTTGGAAGGGACCTCAGGACATCATGTAGTCCAACCTCCTGCTCAAACAGGATTATCGCCAACTAGATCATCCCAGCCAAAGCTTTTTTTAGTCAGGCCTTAAAAACCCCCAGGGATGGAGATTCCACCACCTCTCTAGGGAACTTGTTCCAGTGCTTCACCCTGCTTTTAGTGAGGAAGTTATTTCTAATAGCCAACCTAAACCTCCATTGCTGCAGCTTGAAACAATTGCTCCTTGTTCTGTCATCTCTCACTACTTAAGACAGTCTAGCTCCACCCTTTTTGGAACCACCTTTCTCATAGATAAAGGCTGCTATCAAATCCCTTCTGTCTTCTTTTCTGTAGGCTAAATAAGACCAGTTCTCTCATCCTCTCCTCAGAAGTCATGTGCACCAGGTCCCGAATCATTTTCATTGCTCTCTTCTGGACTCTCTCCAACTTGTCCCCATCCTTTCTATAGTGGGGGACCTAAAACTGGACACAGTACTCCAGATGTGTGAGACAGTACTCCAGATTTGGATAAAGGAATGTTAGGGCCTGAATCAGAACCCTGGTTTCCCAAGTCCTATTCTAGCACCCTGCCCCCTGAGCCACACTGCAGGGGAAGGAGGAAGTAGAAGGGAAGTCTTACCTGCCTGGGCTCTGTGTACAGGGAACGCTGCTGCTGCTAGAGCCACTGTAGCTGACGCTGTCTTTCCTGCACAGAAAGCCTGAGCAGCAGCAGGAGAGAGGTAGAGAGTCCAGCAGAGCAGCCTGGTGACATGAGCTTCCTGGGAACCACCCCTTGGGATCTGTTCCAAGATGTGCCAGTGCCTGCTGCGAGGAAAAACTCCCATGGGAGTGGGGGACACATCATTCTACTCTCCCCTTGCCTCCTCCCTGCAATGCACTGTGGAGTGTGGGGCTCCTCAGGAATG